>NC_086451.1:468494247-468794247 GCF_028390025.1 Pseudophryne corroboree
AATGCCATGGGTGTGTCAATTGCCAGTTCTTGCTACTGGGTGATTCCTTTGTTGATCCAATGACAAACACTAGATACAACATACGTCATCATCTGACCTGCGATAGCCGTTTTGTCATTTATTTAATACAATGCCCTTGTTCTATGTTCTACGTGGGAAAAACAATAAGGACTCTCAGGGAGAGAATTGCCCTACATCGTTCATCAATTAAAAAAGCGTTAGTCAAAATGGATGCAAATACACCACCAGTCGCACGTCATTTTGCTCTACATAAACATTCTATAACAGACTTCCGTTGTATGCCTATAGACTGTGTTCCCCCACTGAGGCGTGGTGGCGATCGGAATAAGTTGTTACTCCAACGTGAGTGCTACTGGATAAATCGACTTAAATCAATTTTTCCCATTGGGCTCAATGAGGAGCAGAGTCTGTCATGTTACTTGTAGTTCCCCTTGCTTATAACTATTATATCAACATCTTGTATTGTTGATCTGTTTGATTTGTGTAGGATTTATTTCTGTAGTGTTCGTGGTTTTGATTATTGTTTTTCTATTTATTTATTTTTTATATAATTTTTTTAAATTATTTTGTGACTATATTGTCTACACTGGCCGGCTGTATGCCCAGGTCAATCACCAATTTTAACACTTCTACCCATAAAGCACCAAATTGTAGTTCTTGTATGGCATTTCCTGTATACGTTACCATGACGACCGATTCCGTCACGTCACTTCCGGTTTCGGAAGCGCGGGTGTGGGAGAATCTAGTGCAGCGTTTAAGTTTATGTTTGTCTCTATGTATTTAGGGGATGTGATAGTGTGCGGTCGTTACTATGGGTCCTGTTTTTAAGGTAATCCAGATGGTCTCGATCCCTGTTGCTAAGCAACGGGTTCCGTTACGTCACTTCCTGTTCCTGTGCAAGTTAGTGAGACAGGCTAATGGGCAATGCTGTTTGCTTTTGATTATAATGATTTAGCACTGCTGTTACACCAGAGGTTCCCAAACTGTGTGCCGTGGCTCCCTGGGGTGCCTCGGGACACTTGCAGGGGTGCCCTGGGTTGGTGGTCCAGGACCAATTAAAATTATTCATGGTCAATATAATATGCAAAACCAGTGCTGTTGGCTGCCAGTGCTGTGGCCAAACAGAAGCAAATCTTGTCCCTCACCACACAACTGACCCTAAGGATGACACATAAACACGATCTAGTTAATGTAATATTTCTTTCTAAGTTTCTCAATAAGAAATTTTTGGCCTAGGGGTGCCGTGAAAAAAATTCTGATACTCTAGGGCGCCGTGATTCAAAAATGTTTGGAAACCACTGTGTTACACTACAGGTGGGCTGAATTTGGTGATTGTGTTGGGTATATAGCCGGCTGCTGTATGTTTGGCAGGTTAATCCTTGACAAAGGCGCAATGGAGGCGCCAAAACAGCTGTCGGGTTCACTGCCACTTTGTTAGCAGGAGGATGCCTCTATGCATTTATGACCACCCTGGCATGATGAGTATACAATTATTTCTGTGATCCTCTGCTAAGTATTCCTTTTTGCATGGATTTTTTGCACATTATGATGCTATGGAAATTTGGATGTTTTAAACAGTAAAAACACGATTTTTTTGCAGCAAACAGGAGGTGCTGGCTCTGCTTTCTTTTTTGAATATCACTATTTGTGCCTTGCACTCCTCCCTATGAACTTTTAATGTGTGCGGCTGGTTCTTTTAGCATATATATATATATATATATATATATATATATCTCCTATATATTTGCCCAAGTCTGTGACTCTGTGCCCGTAACGCTGGGCGGAGTCACAGCGGTGGGCGGAGTCACGGAGCCCGCCCACCACATGTGCAGCAAGTCTCTGCTCCTGCTGCCTGTCCATGTCACACCCCTTCCCCTCCCCCCCCAGCAAATCTGACTAACCAGCCACGGCGCGCCGAACAACAACAACTGCTGCCCCCGGCATACACATTAGGAGGGACGGGTGGCGCAGGAGAAGGCTCTCATAGCCCTCCCTGCCCCGCGTACACAGACCCGCCACCTCCTCCGCACACATCCCGCTGTCAGGAGCCGAGTGCTGCAGTGACGTCATCTCCTGCAGCACTCTCCTCCGGTCACACAGCCGGTACACACACTCCAGTCTCCGGGGGCTGCCAGCATCTACAGGCAAGCTGGAAACACCCCCGGAGCGAGAGAGAACAGACCCGTGAGGCCACGCCCCTTTTACGCTAGGCCACGCCCCCATTTCGCTGTACGAGGGGGGGGGGGGGCTGGGGGAGGAAATGTCATAGTACAGACTGCTCTCCCACACCTGCTGACGCCTCTGGATACTGAACTATTTCACAGCCTGCAGCAGCCACCCACAGCCCCAACGGTGAGTCCCTCCGGCCATCATAGCCACTGTGTCTATGTCTGGTCACCACTTTACACAACTCCACCCCCTCCACTACTTCCCCCCCTTTCTTCATCAGCTTCCTCACTGGGGACCCTCCCTACCGCCCCGCGTCTCTGTATCCCCTCCCTACCGCCCCACGTCTCTGTATCCCCTCCCTACCGCCCCGCGTCTCTTTCCCCTACCTACCGCCCCGCGTCTCTCTTTCCCCTCCCTACCGCCCCGCGTCTCTGTATCCCCTCCCTACCGCCCCGCGTCTCTTTCCCCTACCTACCGCCCCGCGTCTCTCTATCCTCTCCCAACCGCCCCGCGTCTCTTTCCCCTCCCTACCGCCCCGCGTCTCTCTGTCCCCTCCAAACCGCCCCGCGTCTCTTTCCCCTACCTACCGCGTCTCTCTATCCCCTCCCAACCGCCCCGCGTCTCTTTCCCCTCCCTACCGCCCCGCGTCTCTCTATCCCCTCCCAACCGCCCCGCGTCTTTCCCCTACCTACCGCCCCGCGTCTCTCTATCCCCTCCCAACCGCCCCGCGTCTCTTTCCCTTCCCTACCGCCCCGCGTCTCTCTATCCCCTCCCTACCGCCCGCGTCTCTCTGTCCCCTCCCTACCGCCCCGCGTCTCCCTGTCCCCTCCCTACCGGCCGCGTCTCTCTGTCCCCTCCCTACCGCCCCGCGTCTCTCTATCCCCTCCCAACCGCCCCGTGTCTCTCTGTACCCTCCCTACCGCCCCGCGTCTCTCTGTACCCTCCCTACCGCCCCGCGTCTCTCTATCCCCTCCCAACCGCCCCGTGTCTCTCTGTACCCTCCCTACCGCCCCGCGTCTCTCTATCCCCTCCCAACCGCCCCTTGTCTCTCTGTACCCTCCCTACCGCCCCGCGTCTCTCTATCCCCTCCCAACCGCCCCGGGTCTCCCTGTACCCTCCCTACCGCCCCGCGTCTCTCTATCCCCTGTACCCTGTCTCTCTATCTCCCTGTACCCTCCCACCCTGTACCCTCCCAACCGCCCCGCGTCTCCCTGTACCCTCCCTACCGCCCGCGTCTCTCTGTCCCCTCCCTACCACCCTGCGTCTCTCTGTCCCCTCCCTACCGCCCCGCGTCTCTCTGTCCCCTCCCTACCGCCCCGCGTCTCTGTATCCCCTCCCTACCGCCCCGCCTCTACCACCCCGAGTCTCTCTGTCCCCTCCCTACCGCCCCACATCTGTATCCACTCCCTACCGCCCCGCCTCTACCACCCCGCGTCTCTCTGTCCCCTCCATACCGCTCTGCGTCTCTCTATCCCCTCCCTAATGCCCCGCGTCTCTTTTTCCCCTCCCTACCGCCCCGCGTCTCTCTTTCCCCTCCCTAATGCCCCGCGTCTCTTTCCCCTCCCTACCGCCCCGCGTCGCTGTATCCCCTCCCTAAGGCCCCATGTCTCTGTATCCCCTCCTCCCTACACCTCTGTATCCCCACCTTACCGCCCCGCGTCTCTCTATCCCCTCCCTACCGCCCTGCGTTTCTCTATCCCCTCCCTACCACCCGCGTCTCTCTATCCCCTCCCTACTGCCCGCGTCTCTGTATCCCCTCCCTACCGCCCCGCATCTCTGTATCCCCTCCCTACCGCCCCGCGTCTCTGTATCCCCTCCCTATCGCCTCGCGTCTCTGTATCCCCTCCCTATCGCCCCGCGTCTCTCTATCCCCTCCCTACCGCCCCGCATCTCTGTATCCCCTCCCTACCGCCCTGCGTCTCTGTATCCTCTCCCTACCCCTCTGCGTCCCATACACGGTCCATACCACCGGCTCCTTGATACCTCCCTGACAAACCCTCACCAGGAGGACAGGAGCCATAACCCCCTGCGGTGCCCCCCATAGTTACCGGAATATTGGTGATACTCCGCTGTGCCGCCTCCTCCCTATCCCTCACTCAGCAAGCGCAGGGCGCAAGCCCAGCACCGAGCACATGACCGTGCTGTCCATGCCCATTGGCCCTGGGAGCAGCACTAGCCTGCGCACCCTCCTCCTACTGCACCTGAGGGGGGCACGCACATAGCGCATGCAGAGGGGACTGGTGCACCTGCGGCCGCGTGGAGACATTGCGTGCGCAACATGTCCGCGTTGCTACACCTGAAGGATGGTACGGTGTAGAGAGAGGACAC
Source organism: Pseudophryne corroboree (assembly GCF_028390025.1). NCBI lineage: Eukaryota > Metazoa > Chordata > Amphibia > Anura > Myobatrachidae > Pseudophryne > Pseudophryne corroboree. Next base: position 468,498,766 of record NC_086451.1, read on the forward strand.
AGCTGCCTCTGTTCCGCATTGTACCAGCACTCCTCTCTGTGTCTAATGACACCGTATACCTCTTCATGCGGGTATGTCTATATCACATACATCCTTATCCGTGTCCTATATATTGTTACACATACAATCATATAGTTATAGGTCCTGCACCCACCCCCCACCTGCATCCACCTCCCCCTCCACCCGCAGCATCTACATACTCCCTGCCTCATCCGCCCCCCCCCCCAGCACCCGCTACATTCTGTACATCGTACCCTGCAGGCACCGTTAACGCCGTCGCAAGGGCCTACACCCCCTTCACCATCTCAAGCCCTTTCGTCGTGCAATATTTGACCACTGACAAACCTAGGAATGCAGGTAATACTCATACAAATATTGAACCCCAGCAAGGCATGCAGGGGTTAAGGGGGCGTAGCCCCTTTCGACGGTGTGAAGAGCGCCCGTAGGGCGCGATGAATTGCCTAGTAAGTATATATATATATATATATATACACACACACACACACACACACACACACACACACACACACACACACACACACATATACATGCTTACTGCACCTCCTGAGGGGTCATACTCCTCACTGTGTGCCATTAGGGATGGTATATGTGTTTATTGTGCCCCTTGAAAGGGGGAATATTCACTCCTTTAATGGGTTAGGGGTATGTGCTTGCTGTGCTGCTCTCAGTGGGGTTATACTTACTGCTCCACTAGGGTGTGTGTGCTTACTGCACTCCTTAGGGGGTTAAACACACTGGAGATGATAATGTGCTCACAGCATCAGGCAGTACGGGTGGTGTAGTGGTTAGCATTACTGCTTCAGAGCACTTGGGTTCCATTCTCATCATGGTCCTAACTGTGTAGAGTTTGTATAGTCTCCCCATACTTGCGTGAGTTTCCTCCGTGTACTCCGGTTTCATCCCACAATCCAAAAATATATTTGTAAATTAATTGGCTCCTGACAAAAATTAACTATTGTTTGTAATATTGCGTGTACATGGGAATGCAAGATGGGCAAGGGGTTTTTATCTGCCATCATATTTTATTTATCTATCAACCACTGCCTCTGCCTCTACATCTCTCAATGCATCTCACCATAGTCACTGACTCACCCTTTGTTTCTTCCCTGTATCACTATCTCCCCATCACCCTCTCCTGTCAACCTCTGCCTCTCCAAGGCATCAACCTCTGCCTCTCCAAGGCATCAACCTGTCCCAGTCACCCTCTGCTTCACCCTGTTACCTACTGCTTTTCCCTGTCACCCACTCTCTCCCTGTCACCCTCTGCCTTTCCATCTCCCACTATATCTCCCTGTCATTCACTGCCTCCCCCTGTCACCCATTCCCTGGTATCACCCACTGCCTCCCCCTGTCACCCATTCCCTGTCATCACCCACTGCCTCTCCCTGTCACCCATTCCCTGGCATCACCCACTGCCTCTCCCTGTCACCCATTCTCTGGCATCACCCACTGCCTCTCCCTGTCACCCATTCCCTGGTATCACCCACTGCCTCCCCTTGTCACCCATTCCCTGGCATCACCCACTGCTTCTCCCTGTCACCCATTCCCTGGCATCACCCACTGCCTCTCCCTGTCACCCATTCCCTCTCCTCAGAAAAGCAGTCTGAGATTGAGGTGGGGAGTTGAGCAGTGCTGGGTGTGGGAAGAGGGGTCAGAAGGTGGAAGAGAGGACAGTTACTCGGAGGCTAGGGACTGGGAAGGGGAGCTTGGATGTTACAGAGTGACATGTAAGACAGAACTCCTTAAATTACTAAATCATACTCACCTGTGTGATGCCACTGTTCAACACACAGGTGAGTATTATTTAGTAATTTAAGTAGTTGTGCGTTAGGTATATATGTTCGCACATTTTTATATTGCACCGTTTGTCACTGATGATGGGCAGAGGCCAAAACATATGTAGGATAATGCTGCAGTAAATAGAATTTATACACCACAATGACCAGTCTCATAAGTGCCGTCTATTGAAGAGAGAGAGAGAGAGAGAGAGAGAGAGAGAGAGAGAGAGAGAGAGAGAGAGAGTCAATTCAAAATCATTTTGGTGTTGTCGGTTGAAAACGCAATTGACCCAGATTCTGAGATACAATGTGTTAAATATGGCGACTGACACAGGACATGTCACAAAGAATAAGCATTTATTTATCTAAGTTACAACAATAAAAACATGCAAGTAACATGTCATACTCAGTTACAATAATAGAAGAACAAATTAGAACACTTATCTCTTATCTCAGATGTGTTAAGATCTGTCCCAGATGATGCCCATTGATTAAGTAGTTTAAATAATGACATCCAGTTACCTTCTGGGTTCCTCTTTAATAACTCTGTGTGAATTATTAAAGCTGGAGTGGGTTTGTAGCAGACTGGATCCGCTGCAGACAGAACCAGGTTCAATCGGAACTAATCTGCTATGTGTAAATCTCTAGTCTATATAGCCCTGCAAGTATATGCCAACATTGGGCCTAATTCAGACCTGATTGCTAGCAGGCGATTTTTGCACTGCTGTGATCAGATAGTTGCAGCCTACTGGAGGAGCAGATTTTAGCTGTGCAAGTGTGCAAATGCATGTGTAGCAGAGCTGTACGAACAGAACTTGGTGGTCATTCAGACCTGATCGCTCGCTAGCGTTTTTTGCAGCGCTGCGATCAGGTCAGAACTGCACATGCACTGCAATGCGCAGGTGCGTCGCATGGGTACAAAGCGGATCGTTGCTGTGCAATGGGTTTTACGAAGAATCCATTTGCACGGCTGTTTGCAAGGAGATTGACAGGAAGAAGGCGTTTGTGGGTGGCAAGTGACCGTTTTCTAGGAGTGGTTGGAAAAACGCAGGCGTGTTCAAGCATTTGCAGAGCGGGTGTCTGACGTCAATTCCAGCCCCGAACCGGCTGAAGTGATCGCAGCAGCTGAGTAAGTCCTGGGCAACTCAAAAACTGCACAAAGTTTTTTTTGTACTGCTCGGCTGCACATGCGTTCGCACACTTACAAAGCTAAAATACACTCCCCTGTAGGCGGCAACTATGCGAACGCAGGACTGCAAAAAGACCCTAGCGAGCGATCAGGTCTGAATGAGGCCCCTTGTTCAGTCTCTGCACAGCCCAGGACTTACTCAGCTGCTGCGATCACTTCAGCCTGTCTGGGATTTGACGTCAGCCACCCGCCCTGCGTACGCTTTGACACGCCTGTGTTTTTCCAACCACTCCCTGAAAAGAATCAGTTGCCACCCACAAACACCCTCCTCCTGTCAATCTCTGTCAGGACCGACTGATTTTGTGAAACCGCTAACCTTGGACCAACCAAAGGTGTTGGTGCCGGAGTATGGTGAAAACAGGGAGGACGAAGATAGTTCTGTTTCATATATTTATTAAAAGGCTACAATTCCAGTAAGGAGTTAAATGACAATTATTAGACACCATATATAAACCGACGTACTGCAATGAATGGCATAATGATAAGCAGGATCTGTAGTAAAGATGCATTGAAGAAATGTTCATATGAATAAGATAAAACGTGCCTGAAGATTAGTGAAGGATTGTCCATTATGAAGCAATGATTGGTGCCTAATTGAAAAGAAGTGTTAACTGGGTATTGTAGACATAGATGAATAACCGAGACTAAAAAGCTTTTTTTATTAAACCGCACTGGATGCTGGTAAGTAAATAATTATGTAATCATATGCCAACATATAAGCTGTTGCTAAATAAATTTATTTTGCAGCACTTGGTTGGCGGTGCTCCCAGATAAATAGTCAACGAAGACTTGATATGTAAGAAAGGGTTTTTTATAGAGACGTAAAAAGGGGAAAGGGACTATAATTGCCTTTTCTGGGGCACTCTATGTATTATTTGTTGTTAAAAATTTACTTTTATTTTTCTAATTTCAAAATATACCTAGTTGCGACTGGAACGTATATAAGCTATAACACATGACCATAAATTTATATATAGCGAAAATATAACCAGATATGGTTAACCAAAAAATATGTTCTCACGATTGGGTCTATCCATAGGCCCACAAATGTATCCAGGTACGGTTAACCATATAATATTCCCACAATTGTGTCTAACAGTAGATCCACAATTGAGTCTAACAATGGACTATTTTGGGAATTGTAGGCGCTCTGTATCATAAATTCTGAGAATCAAAAGAATGATAATGTTGCCACAGATAAAATGCAAGAAAAAAGCATAAAGTGGATGGAAAAAGCATAAAATAGAAAAGAAATCCACTCTTGCTTGTAATGTTGGAGTTTGTATGTACTCCCTTTATTATTACTTACATTGTAGCAAACCCAAATCCTGTGACACACCACCATTCAGACATGTGGATGGCACGAATACCCCGCTAAATAATAGGTTTAGACAATACTCTTAAGTGGCCTCAAAACAGTATATTATTGGTTTGAATTGGCACAATACACCAGATTCTATTAAATAGATTCAGTATTGCATCAAAAGCCTAACAGAAATGATCTATGCCAAAATAAACATACATCTATATCACATGAGTTACCATGTCACTCCACCAATCAGACGTGTGGGTGACATGCAATGCCCCGTTGGAAAACAAGTTAGGCAAATGATGTTAAACTCCAGCAGGGTACAAAATTGATTCCCAAATGAATGTTGCAGTTGAGGTGTCTATTTGATATGACCTCAATCTAATCTATTAGGCATTTGATGCAATACTGAATCTATTTAATAGAATCTGGTGTATTGTGCCAATTCAAACCAATAATATACTGTTTTGAGGCCACTTAAGAGTATTGTCTAAACCTATTCTTTAGCGGGGTATTCGTGCCATCCACACGTCTGAATGGTGGTGTGTCACAGGAATTGGGTTTGCTACAAAGCAAGTAATAATAAAGGGAGTACATACAAACTCCAACATTACAAGCAAGAGTGGATTTCTTTTCTATTTTATGGTTTCTCCATCCACTTTATGCTTTTTTCTTGCATTTTTTCTGTGGCAACATTATCATTCTTTTGATTCTCAGAATTTATGATACTAGGTGGTGGACAGAGCGCCTACAATTCCCAAAATAGTCCATTGTTAGACTCAATTGTGGATCTACTATTAGACACAATTGTGGGAATATTATATGGTTAACCGTACCTGGATACATTTGTGGGCCTATGGATAGACCCAATCGTGAGAACATATTTTTTGGTTAACCATATCTGGTTATATTTTCGCTATATATAAATTTATGGCCATGTGTTATAGCTTATATACGTTCCAGTCGCAACTAGGTATATTTTTAAATTAGAAAAATAAAAAAGTTAATTTTTAACAACAAATAATACATAAAGAGTGACCCAGAAAAGGCAATTATAGTCCCTTTGCCCTTTTTACATCTCTGTAAAAAACCTTTTCTTACATATCATAGATGAATAACTGTGAAGACTTGTTACTGATGCTTAAAGGCCAAATTGGAGAACTGTGAGGAATTGTCTTTGAATGATGCAAAAATGTAGATACAATACTGAAAAGAGTACTTGCAGGTTGTGGAGATTATACTTGAAACACTGTGAAGAGCTACAGCAGACGACAACGGTGAAGAATGGGTTAAACTGAGAGATGAGTAAACGAGGACCAGGATAAAGTAAAAGCTTCCACAGGCTGTGTGATTATAGCAGGCAGTCACTGAATGAACAGGGTAACCTTTCACATGACTCCGGGAATCCACTTGTTGCTACTTGGAGAGCGATTGACTGACAGCACAGCAGGGAGCTGGTGGATCACACCACAACAAAAGCACTGGCCAAGAGTGAAATAATCCCAGCCTACATATAGGCAGCACAAGCACGGGATTGGCTAACACTTACCCACAGGTGCTGAATTTGGTCTCCAACATGGCCACCTCCTATACTGCAGACACACAGAGGTGCCTCCGACCATTAGGTCCCCGCACTCCCGGCTCCCAGAACCTGCACCACCTCTGCCGCCGACCACGCCGTGTCTCCACATGGCCGCACAGTACCCCAAGCAACCACGCCAGCAACGGACGGACCCCAGAACCCGCAGTGATGAGTGATCGGTTCATGACAATCTCCTTGCGATCACCCGTGCGATCGCTTTTCTCGCACCATCCCTTCGCAGGGCGCCAATCCCCGTAGCAGCGGACCGACGCACCTGTGCATTGCGGTGCATATGCATGCACAGTTCATACCGGATTGCCCGCTGTGGGAAAACGCAGCCTCGCGATCAGGTCTGAATTAGGCCCATTGTCTTACCAGATATCACATTCAGGGTCTGTAAAGCTGGATGCAGTAGTCCTTCACATAACATAATTTATGTTATACTTGACAGGTGTCCCTTTTCACCCACTTATGAACACAATACCCCAAACATCTTACTAGACAGTTTCCATCTGAGATACTGATAATAGGAACATATATTTATTATAATCATCCAGCCTAAAAGCCATGTACACTCCCCACTCACTATGTTTTTTCACACTAGGTCAGTGCTGAAAGTAGGGTTTTACGGAGTACCATTAAGAAATATGGTGGTGGTGCTCAGTACCACCAGCCCACCACTGGGGCATAATTTATAAGGGGCATTTTTGTGTGTGTGACATAAAATGGTGTCAGTGGCATAACTGTGTGTGGCATAACATGTAATAGGCATTACAGTTTGTGTTATAATATGTAAGGCATTTTGGTGCGTGGCATAATGTGTAATGGGCATTATGGTGTGTGACATAATGTGTAATGGGCATTATGGTGTGTGGCATAATGTGTAATAAGCATTACGTGTGGCATAATGTGTAATAAGCATTACGGTGTGTCACATAATATGTAATAAGCATTACAGTGTGTGGCATATTGGCCCTCATTCCGAGTTGATCGCTCGCTAGCTGCTTTTAGCAGCAGTGCAAACGCTAAGCCGCCGCCCTCTGGGAGTGTATCTTAACTTAGCAGAAGTGCGACCGAAAGGTTAGCAGAACTGCTCCAAAATATTTTCATGCAGTTTCTGAGTAGCTGCAGACCTACTCCTACCTTGCGATCACTGCAGACTATTTAGTTCCTGTTTTGATGTCACATACACGCCCTGCGTTTGGCCAGCCACGCCCCCGTTTCCCCAGGCACACCTGCGTTATCTGACACGCCTGCGTTTTTTAGCACACTCCCGGAAAATGGTCAGTTACCTCCCAGAAATGCCCCATTCATGTCAATCACTCACGATCAGCGGAGCGACTGAAAAGAGTCGCTCGACCTTGTGTAAAACTGCATAGTTTTGTGTGAAAGTACGTCGCGCGTGCACACTGCGGCCCATACGCATGCGCAGAAAAGCTGATTTTTAGCCTGAACGCTGCGCTACGAACGGCAGCTAGCGATCAACTCGGAATGACCCCCCATGTGTAATGAGCATTACGGTGTGTCACATAATGGGGGGTCATTCCGAGTTGATCGCTAGCTGAAAATGTTCGCTGCGCAGCGATGAAGCTAAAAATCTGCACTTCTGCGCATGCGTATGCGGCGCAATGCACACGCGCGACGTACTTTCACAACAGCCGATGTAATTTAACACAAGGTCTAGCGAAGCTTTTCAGTCGCACTGGTGACCGCAGAGTGATTGACAGGAAGTGCGCATTTCTGGGTGTCAACTGACCGTTTTCAAGGAGTGTGTGAAAAAAGGCAGGCGTGGCAGGAAAAATGCAGGCGTGGCTGGCTGAACACAGGGCGTGTTCGTGACGTCAAAACAGGAACTGAACAGTCTGAAGTGATCGCAAGCGCTGAGTAGGTCTGGAGCTACTCTAAAACTGCACAAAATTTTTTGGTAACCGCTCTGCAATCCTTTCGTTCACACTTCTGCCAAGCTAAAATACACTCCCAGTGGGCGGCGGCAAAGCGTTTGCACGGCTGCTAAAAACAGCTAGCGAGCGATCAACTCGGAATGACCCCAAATATGCAATGGGCATTTACGGTGTGTGGCATAATGTGTAAGGGGCATTACGGTGTGTGGCATAATGTGTAAGGGGCATTACGGTGTATGGCATAATGTGGCCATGCTCCTATTGTCATGTAGCCACTCCCCTAGTTCTATGTGACCACGCCCCCTCATGACACGTGACCATGCCCATTTTTACTATCAGCACCACTAAGAAAAAAATTCTACTTGCACCACTGCACTAGGTCAAAGGTGAAAGACGACTTGTAACTTAATGTGAGACTATGAATATTTTTAACTGGTGCCTATATGTCTGCAAAGCACTAATCCTAATAAAAAGTACATATTTAAAGCAATGAGGTCATACATATAGAAAATGGAGTTACACACGGACAAAATGGCATCAAAAAAGTAGTTATAACTAACACCCCATAGATATGGTCAGCTACCTGTGTGTCTTTGCTCAAATGTATATTCCATGATGTCATGCGGGAGAAATATATGGCACTTCAGATATTTTAAAGACATATTGGGCTAGATGCATCATCGCTTGGAAAGTGATAAAATGGAGAGTGAAAAAGTGACAGCCAATCAGCTCCTATCTGCCATTTTTCAAACACAGCCTGTGACATGGTAATTAGGACCTGATTGGCTGGTACTTTTTCACACTCCATTTTATCACTTTCCAAGCGATGATGCATCTAGCCCATAGGCTCATTTATCAATGAGTGACAAAATGCTCCAGCCAAACAGCTCCTAACTTCCATATTACAGACTGTGGGCTCAATTCAGACCTGATCGTAGCCCAGCACAGGGCTAGTCTGCCCCGCATGTCAGGTCCAACCCCTCCTACACATACACAAACACAGCGGCGATGCTTTTGTACTTTAGGAGTAGCTCCCTACCAGAGCAGCTCCTGCACGCTGGCAGGGAGCTACTCGTCGCTGCGAGGGCCGCAGTCCGCCCCCGCATGGTCCAGGCACGTCTGCATTGCCCGCACCGCGCCCCCTAAACGACGGCCGAACGCCGGATGGCCCGCCCCCTCCCGCCCAGCGACTGCCTCTGCCTGTCAATCAGGCAGAGGCAATCGCAGGACTGAGACGGGCGGCGGCGGCGGCATAGGCGCAGATCAGCTGCTGTGCGATAACGCATTGCACCGATCAGGTCTGAATTAGGCCCAATGTGTTTGAAAAATGAAAGTTAGGAGCAGATTGGCTCACAGTGAGATTTATCACTCATTGATAAATGAGCCTATACTGTATGTCTTTAAAAATATCTGAAGTGCCATATATGGATTGGATTTCTCCCGCATGACATCATCATGGAATATATATACCGTGTTTCCCCGATAATAAGCACTACCCCGAAAATAAGCCCTACCCTTGCTTTTGGAAACTGGGCCAAAATAAGCACTACCCCGTAAATAAGCCCTATCAGAATTCCCATTACCCGAGTCCGTGCACTAAATTCAATGCCCCCAGCTCCACCCCGCTAACCCCCTTCACCGCTGCCCTGCTTGAGGGATGCTGTACAGTACTGTATCAGCCGTTGAAGACTCCAGCTCCCAGTCCCAGGGATGCATTGCGCCCTGCGCATGATGTCACCGCGCACATCAGGCGGCTTCTGTACACGGCTTGAGCGGAGTAGCAGCGGCGCCGGCAGAAAGCAAGAAGAAGAACTGGAAACTGGAACTGGAAAGTGCTGTAGGTGAGGAGCAGGACTGGGGGCATGGTGGCTGTAAGGGGGCATGGTGGCTGTAAAAGGAGGACTGGGGGCTGTAAAAGCAGGACTGGGACATGGTGGCTGTAAAATAAGCCCTACCCCGAAAATAAGCCCTATGGTGTTTTTTGTTGAAAAAAATAAAATAAGACAGTGTCTTATTATCGGGGAAACACGGTATATATATCTTCTATACAATAGCCCAGATCTGTGGCTGTGTGTATAGCGCTGGGCGGAGTCACAGCACTGGGCGGAGTCACAGCGCTGGGCGGAGCCACAGATCTGGCCTAATATATAGGAGATCTGCCCTAATATATAGGTTCTGCAGCAGCTGAGGCCTCGCCCCCATCAGTAATACCTGGTGGCCTGGCAGCGTCAGTTGCTGGTCAGCGCCGTCGGATGACAGACAGACTCGGAGAGGCCTCCTCGCTCCTGGCCGAGCCAAGCCGTGCAGTGGCCGTGGCGGGGTGGCATGACGGGGAGCCCCCCAGGGATCGCTGTCTGTCACCGGCCGGAGGAGGCAACTACGGAGAGCAGCAGCGTCCTGGGACATACAATACCACCGCGCCTGTATGACCACCACCCTGGCCGCCAGGCAGCGGCATGTCACAGGGGGTGGTGGGGAGGAGAGAACACCAATGGCGCCAGCACAGGCCTGCCCACCAATCATTCACTCTGCCTGAGGGAAAGAGCGGGGCTCCCTGTATAACCAATGACAGGAGAATAACCCCAAATCATCATCTCCCCCCTATATCCTTATATAGGGGGCTCCCTGTATAACCACTGACGTGAGAATAACCCCAAATTATCATCTCCCCCCTATGTCCTTATATAGGGGGCTCCCTGTATAACCACTGACAGGAGAATAACCCCAAATCATCATCTCCCCCCTATGTCCTTATATAGGGGGCTCCCTGTATAACCACTGACAGGAGAATAACCCCAAATCATCATCTCCCCCCTATGTCCTTATATAGGGGGCTCCCTGTATAACCACTGACAGGAGAATAACCCAAAATCCTCATCTCCCCCCTATGTCCTTATATAGGGGGCTCCCTGTATAACCACTGACAGGAGAATAACCCCAAATCATCATCTCCCCCCTATGTCCTTATATAGGGGGCTCCCTGTATAACCACTGACAGGAGAATAACCCCGAATCATCATCTCCCCCCTATGTCCTTATATAGGGGGCTCCCTGTATAACCACTGACAGGAGAATAACCCCAAATCATCATCTCCCCCCTATGTCCTTATATAGGGGGCTCCCTGTGTAACCCCTGACAGGAGAATAACCCCAAATCATCATCTCCCCCCTATGTCCTTATATAGGGGGCTCCCTGTATAACCCCTGACAGGAGAATAACCCCAAATCACCCCCTCCCCCTTATGTCCTTATGTAGGGGGCTCCCTGTGTAACCCCTGACAGGAAAATGACCCCAAATCATCATCTCCCCCTATGTCCTTATATAAGGGTCTCCCTGTATAACCCCTGACAGGAGAATAACCCCAAATCATCATCTCCCCCTATGTCCTTATATAGGGGTCTCCCTGTGTAACCCTTGACTGACAGGAGAGGAGAATAAATCCACATCATCATCTCCTACCCCCCCATGTCCTTATATAGGGGACTCCCTGTATAACTCCTGACTGGAGAATAAACTCAAATCATCACATCCCTTCTATGTCCTTACATAGGGGGCTCCCTGTGTAACCCCTGACAGGAGAATAACCCCAAATCATCATCTTCCCCTCTATGTCCTTATATAGGGGGCTCCCTGTGTAACACCTGACAGGAGAATAACCTCAAATCATCATCTCCCCCTATGTCCTTATATAGGGGGCTCCCTGTATAACCACTGACAGGAGAATAACCCCAAATCATCATCTCCCCCCTATGTCCTTATATAGGGGGCTCCCTGTATAACCACTGACAGGAGAATAACCCCAAATCATCATCTCCCCCCTATGTCCTTATATAGGGGGCTCCCTGTATAACCACTGACAGGAGAATAACCCCAAATCCTCATCTCCCCCCTATGTTCTTATATAGGGGGCTCTCTGTATAACCACTGACAGGAGAATAACCCCAAATCATCATCTCCCCCTATGTCCTTATATAAGGGGCTCCTTGTATAACCCCTGACAGGAGAATAACCCCAAATCATCATCTCCCCCTATGTCCTTATATAGGGGTCTCCCTGTGTAACCCTTGACTGACAGGAGAGGAGAATAAATCCACATCATCATCTCCTATACCCCCCTCCCATGTCCTTATATAGGGGACTCCCTGTATAACTCCTGACTGGAGAATAACCTCAAATCATCACATCCCTCCTATGTCCTTACATAGGGGGCTCCCTGTGTAACCCCTGACAGGAGAATAACCCCAAATCATCATCTTCCCCTCTATGTCCTTATATAGGGGGCTCCCTGTGTAACACCTGACAATGTCAAATATTACCTTAAAACATAAAGCTATACACTATTACCGTGGAGCCGCTATGGCCGCTAGACTTATTACACACACTACTGACTAAGTACGCTATTTGCGCACTAAGTACCGTATGGATACGCACTTAGCGTATCCGATGCTATGCCGTGGGCGCGACGCATGAGCGGCATGTACGCACACGGATTCACGCTTCGTACTAAGCATGCTATTAGCGTATCAGACGCCGTGCCGTGGATACAACGTACACGCGGCGCGGACGCACACAGAGTGATATACAGTAAACATTAAGTAATGAAACAGTGTAAGGGTGTGCTTATACTTTAAACCTTAGCAGTCTAGTACTGCAACGATGCAATACCTTAAACCCTTAACAATGCTTATACACCTTATAGCGATTTAGACGCTAAGAAAGCCCTTTGCAGGAAAGTGAAAACACAACACCGGTTTGTGGTAAACCACTGGGCTCTAACACCGCAGCAGATTATTCAGAGAAAAGGGGTAAACAGATACAAGTTATACACTACAGGCTAACAAGGAAATCTAAACAGAATAATAGAGAATAATGGCTACAGAGAATATACATACGTGGGGAATCGTTCGCAAGCGCTTTCTGGACCAGTCCTCAGCTATCAGGGAGAAAGCCTTCAGAGACATGAGGCTGGCCAGGCAACAGTGGTCTTTATATACACAACATACATTCACAATACAATGGTCCCTGTAATCTCATTGTTCATTGGACACAGGGATGTGTCCCTACATTACAGCAAAGGTCATAGGTGGATTTGAACAGGTAGGCGATGTCCTTCCCCAACTGCTCTGGTGGGAGGTATCCTCAGGATTTCCGCCACATGTGTAATTTACAGCAAATACAGTTAATGTTCATAATCTACTTTTGTACATAACTATGCGCAGGAGCAAGCGATCTTTTCCTAGCTAACACCGGAATGTTACCCTAAAAATACCCTACAGCTGGATACCAGACATCACCTACCAACCTTTGTCTGACCCTTCCTATCATGCAAAGACGAATCTCTCTGTCCAGGAACTGTTTAAACTAACATTACTCGCTGACTTGATCTAAGGGAACTATATCTACAAAATGCACTATTTGGGTTAAATATGCTACGTTCGAGTCGCACGCTACATGCTCACAAACTCCGCCGTAAATACACATATCATGCGCACGAGTCGCCGGAGCGTCTCTTACGCAACTTGCGGGTATGTGTACGCACGGGGGACCGGGTGCACGAGCAGCGTGCATGTGCATGAGGGGTTAGTACAATGGATATGTATAACAATATTTTTCGACTTTGACAAACCTGACAGGAGAATAACCCCAAATCATCATCTCCCCCTATGTCCTTATATAGGGGGCTCCCTGTGTAACACCTGACAGGAGAATAACCTCAAATCATCATCTCCCCCTATGTCCTTATATAGGGGGCTCCCTGTGTAACCCCTGACAGGAGAATAACCCCAAATCAGCATCTCCCCCCTATGTGCTTATATAGGGGTCTCCCTGTGTAACACCTGACTGACAGGAGAGGAGAATAAATCCACATCATCATCTCCTACCCCCCCATGTCCTTAAATAGGGGGCTTATTACTCCCCCACCCGCAGCATACCCGCTCCTCCCCCACCCGCAGCACGCCCACGCCTCTGGACCCCCTCCCCCATCCGCTGAACCCCTGCACCTGCCCCTCCCCCACCCGCTTCACCCCCGCCCCTCCTCTCCCCCACCCGTAGCGCCTCCAGACCCCCCTACACCACCCGCGGCACCCCTGCTCCTTCTCCACCAGCAGCGCCTCCGGAACCCCTCCCCCATCTGCGGCTCCCGCACCCCCTCCGTGCCCCCTTCACCATCGGATGCACTTTCGTCGTGCAATATTTAACCACTAACAAAACTAGGAATGCAGGTAATACAGAGCCGATTCTTGCGGGGCGCCCTCCACGGCTCTAGGTCATTGCGGGAAACTCCACCCCCGAACGGAGTACTGATGACGGGGAGGAGTGGGAGCCACCCAGGACACGGAGAGAGAGGTGGCCCGGTGCGGGGCGAACGCGGAAGCGGGATGGAAAAGAACCTCTGGCTAGCGAATGCCGCTGAAATGCAAACATAAGTATATCTTTTTCTCTCTCCCTCCCTTTCTTTGTAAAATGGGGACATGTGCCTGCCGTACTTTGTAAAATGGGGAGTGGGGACACTTACCTGCTGTAATGTGTAAAATGGGGACACTTACCTGCCGTAATGTGTAAAATGGGGACACTTACCTGCTGTAATGTGTAAAATGGGGACACTTACCTGCCGTAATGTGTAAAATGGGGACACTTACCTGCCGTACTGTGTAAAATGGGGACACCCGCCTGCCGTAATGTGTAAAATGGGGACACTTACCTGCTGTAATGTGTAAAATGGGGACACTTACCTGCCGTAATGTGTAAAATGGGGACACTTACCTGCCGTACTGTGTAAAATGGGGACACCCGCCTGCCGTACTGTGTAAAATGGGGACTCTTGCCTGCCGTAATGTGTAAAATGGGGACTCTTGCCTGCCGTAATGTGTAAAATGGGGACACTTGCCTGCCGTAATGTGTAAAATGGGGACACTTACCTGCTGTAATGTGTAAAATGGGGACACTTACCTGCCGTAATGTGTAAAATGGGCACACTTGCCTGCCGTAATGTGTAAAATGGGGACTCTTGCCTGCTGTAATGTGTAAAATGGGGACACTTGCCGGCTGTAATGTGTAAAATGGGGACACTTGCCGGCTGTAATGTGTAAAATGGGGACACTTGCCTGCTGTAATGTGTAAAATGGGGACACTTACCTGCCGTAATGTGTAAAATGGGGACACTTGCCTGCCGTAATGTGTAAAATGGGGACACTTGCCGGCTGTAATGTGTAAAATGGGGACACTTGCCGGCCGTAATGTGTAAAATGGGGACACGTGCCGGCTGTAATGTGTAAAATGGGGACACTTGCCTGCCGTAATGTGTAAAATGGGGACTCTTGCCGGCTGTAATGTGTAAAATGGGGACACTTGCCGGTAGAGATGTGCACTTGAAATTTTTCGGGTTTTGTGTTTTGGTTTTGGGTTCGGTTCCGCGGCCGTGTTTTGGGTTCGACTGCGTTTTGGCAAAACCTCACCGAATTTTTTTTGTCGGATTCAGGTGTGTTTTGGATTCGGGTGTTTTTTTCAAAAAACACTAAAAAACAGCTTAAATCATAGAATTTGGGGGTCATTTTGATCCCAAAGTATTATTAACCTCAAAAACCATAATTTCCACTCATTTTCAGTCTATTCTGAATACCTCACACCTCACAATATTATTTTTAGTCCTAAAATTTGCACCGAGGTCGCTGGATGACTAAGCTAAGCGACCCTAGTGGCCGACACAAACACCGGGCCCATCTAGGAGTGTCACTGCAGTGTCACGCAGGATGGCCCTTCCAAAAAACACTCCCCAAACAGCACATGACGCAAAGAAAAAAAGAGGCGCAATGAGGTAGCTGTGTGAGTAAGATAAGCGACCCTAGTGGCCGACACAAACACCGGGCCCATCTAGGAGTGGCACTGCAGTGTCACGCAGGATGGCCCTTCCAAAAAACACTCCCCAAACAGCACATGACGCAAAGAAAAAAAGAGGCGCAATGAGGTAGCTGTGTGAGTAAGCTAAGCGACCCTAGTGGCCGACACAAACACCTGCCCCATCTAGGAGTGGCACTGCAGTGTCACGCAGGATGGCCCTTCCAAAAAACACTCCCCAAACAGCACATGACGCAAAGAAAAAAAGAGGCGCAATGAGGTAGCTGTGTGAGTAAGATAAGCGACCCTAGTGGCCGACACAAACACCGGGCCCATCTAGGAGTGGCACTGCAGTGTCACGCAGGATGGCCCTTCCAAAAAACACTCCCCAAACAGCACATGACACAAAGAAAAAAAGAGGCGCAATGAGGTAGCTGTGTGAGTAAGATAAGCGACCCTAGTGGCCGACACAAACACCGGGCCCATCTAGGAGTGGCACTGCAGTGTCACGCAGGATGGCCCTTCCAAAAAACACTCCCCAAACAGCACATGACGCAAAGAAAAAAAGAGGCGCAATGAGGTAGCTGTGTGAGTAAGATAAGCGACCCTAGTGGCCGACACAAACACCGGGCCCATCTAGGAGTGGCACTGCAGTGTCACGCAGGATGGCCCTTCCAAAAAACACTCCCCAAACAGCACATGACGCAAAGAAAAAAAGAGGCGCAATGAGGTAGCTGTGTGAGTAAGATAAGCGACCCTAGTGGCCGACACAAACACCGGGCCCATCTAGGAGTGGCACTGCAGTGTCACGCAGGATGGCCCTTCCAAAAAACACTCCCCAAACAGCACATGACGCAAAGAAAAAAAGAGGCGCAATGAGGTAGCTGTGTGAGTAAGATAAGTGACCCTAGTGGCCGACACAAACACCTGGCCCATCTAGGAGTGGCACTGCAGTGTCACGCAGGATGGCCCTTCCAAAAAACACTCCCCAAACAGCACATGACGCAAAGAAAAAAAGAGGCGCAATGAGGTAGCTGTGTGAGTAAGATAAGCGACCCTAGTGGCCGACACAAACACCGGGCCCATCTAGGAGTGGCACTGCAGTGTCACGCAGGATGGCCCTTCCAAAAAACACTCCCCAAACAGCACATGACGCAAAGAAAAAAAGAGGCGCAATGAGGTAGCTGTGTGAGTAAGATAAGCGACCCTAGTGGCCGACACAAACACCGGGCCCATCTAGGAGTGGCACTGCAGTGTCAGGCAGGATGGCCCTTCCAAAAAATACTCCCCAAACAGCACATGACGCAAAGAAAAAAAGAGGCGCAATGAGGTAGCTGTGTGAGTAAGATAAGCGACCCTAGTGGCCGACACAAACACCTGGCCCATCTAGGAGTGGCACTGCAGTGTCACGCAGGATGGCCCTTCCAAAAAACACTCCCCAAACAGCACATGACGCAAAGAAAAATTTAAGAAAAAAGAGGTGCAAGATGGAATTGTCCTTGGGCCCTCCCACCCACCCTTATGTTGTATAAACAGGACATGCACACTTTAACCAACCCATCATTTCAGTGACAGGGTCTGCCACACGACTGTGACTGAAATGACGGGTTGGTTTGGACCCCCACCAAAAAAGAAGCAATTAATCTCTCCTTGCACAAACTGGCTCTACAGAGGCAAGATGTCCACCTCATCATCATCCTCCGATATATCACCGTGTACATCCCCCTCCTCACAGATTATCAATTCGTCCCCACTGGAATCCACCATCTCAGCTCCCTGTGTACTTTGTGGAGGCAATTGCTGCTGGTCAATGTCTCCACGGAGGAATTGATTATAATTCATTTTAATGAACATCATCTTCTCCACATTTTCTGGAAGTAACCTCGTACGCCGATTGCTGACAAGGTGAGCGGCGGCACTAAACACTCTTTCGGAGTACACACTTGTGGGAGGGCAACTTAGGTAGAATAAAGCCAGTTTGTGCAAGGGCCTCCAAATTGCCTCTTTTTCCTGCCAGTATAAGTACGGACTGTGTGACGTGCCTACTTGGATGCGGTCACTCATATAATCCTCCACCATTCTTTCAATGGGGAGAGAATCATATGCAGTGACAGTAGACGACATGTCCGTAATCGTTGACAGGTCCTTCAGTCCGGACCAGATGTCAGCATCAGCAGTCGCTCCAGACTGCCCTGCATCACCGCCAGCGGGTGGGCTCGGAATTCTGAGCCTTTTCCTCGCACCCCCAGTTGCGGGAGAATGTGAAGGAGGAGATGTTGACAGGTCGCGTTCCGCTTGACTTGACAATTTTCTCACCAGCAGGTCTTTGAACCCCAGCAGACTTGTGTCTGCCGGAAAGAGAGATCCAAGGTAGGTTTTAAATCTAGGATCGAGCACGGTGGCCAAAATGTAGTGCTCTGATTTCAACAGATTGACCACCCGTGAATCCTTGTTAAGCGAATTAAGGGCTCCATCCACAAGTCCCACATGCCTAGCGGAATCGCTCCGTGTTAGCTCCTCCTTCAATGTCTCCAGCTTCTTCTGCAAAAGCCTGATGAGGGGAATGACCTGACTCAGGCTGGCAGTGTCTGAACTGACTTCACGTGTGGCAAGTTCAAAGGGCATCAGAACCTTGCACAACGTTGAAATCATTCTCCACTGCGCTTGAGACAGGTGCATTCCACCTCCTATATCGTGCTGAATTGTATAGGCTTGAATGGCCTTTTGCTGCTCCTCCAACCTCTGAAGCATATATAGGGTTGAATTCCACCTCGTTACCACTTCTTGCTTCAGATGATGGCAGGGCAGGTTCAGGCGTTTTTGGTGTTGCCCCAGTCTTCTGTACGTGGTGCCTGTACGCCGAAAGTGTCCCGCAATTCTTCTGGCCACCGACAGCATCTCTTGCACGCCCCTGTCGTTTTTTAAAAAATTCTGCACCACCAAATTCAAGGTATGTGCAAAACATGGGACGTGCTGGAATTTGCCCAGATTTAATGCACACACAATATTGCTGGCGTTGTCCGATGCCACAAATCCACAGGAGAGTCCAATTGGGGTAAGCCATTCCGCGATGATCTTCCTCAGTTGCCGTAAGAGGTTTTCAGCTGTGTGCGTATTCTGGAAACCGGTGATACAAAGCGTAGCCTGCCTAGGAAAGAGTTGGCGTTTGCGAGATGCTGCTACTGGTGCCGCCGCTGCTGTTCTTGCGGCGGGAGTCCATACATCTACCCAGTGGGCTGTCACAGTCATATAGTCCTGACCCTGCCCTGCTCCACTTGTCCACATGTCCGTGGTTAAGTGGACATTGGGTACAGCTGCATTTTTTAGGACACTGGTGACTCTTTTTCTGAGGTCTGTGTACATTTTCGGTATCGCCTGCCTAGAGAAATGGAACCTAGATGGTATTTGGTACCGGGGACACAGTACCTCCAACAAGTCTCTAGTTGGCTCTGCAGTAATGATGGATACCGGAACCACGTTTCTCACCACCCAGGATGCCAAGGCCTCAGTTATCCGCTTTGCAGCAGGATGACTGCTGTGATATTTCATCTTCCTCGCAAAGGACTGTTGGACAGTCAATTGCTTGGTGGAAGTAGTAAAAGTGGTCTTACGATTTCCCCTCTGGGATGACCATCGACTCCCAGCAGCAACAACAGCAGCGCCAGCAGCAGTAGGCGTTACACGCAAGGATGCATCGGAGGAATCCCAGGCAGGAGAGGAATCGTCAGAATTGCCAGTGACATGGCCTGCAGGACTATTGGCATTCCTGGGGAAGGAGGAAATTGACACTGAGGGAGTTGGTGGGATGGTTTGCGTGAGCTTGGTTACAAGAGGAAGGGATTTACTGGTCAGTGGACTGCTTCCGCTGTCGCCCAAAGTTTTTGAACTTGTCACTGACTTATTATGAATGCGCTGCAGGTGACGTATAAGGGAGGATGTTCCGAGGTGGTTAACGTCCTTACCCCTACTTATTACAGCTTGACAAAGGCAACACACGGCTTGACAAATGTTGTCCGCATTTCTGGTGAAATACTTCCACACCGAAGAGCTGATTTTTTTGGTATTTTCACCAGGCATGTCAACGGCCATATTCCTCCCACGGACAACAGGTGTCTCCCCGGGTGCCTGACTTAAACAAACCACCTCACCATCCTCCTTGTCAATTTCCTCCCCAGCGCCAGCAACACCCATATCCTCCTCATCCTGGTGTACTTCAACACTGACATCTTCAATCTGACTATCAGGAACTGGACTGCGGGTGCTCCTTCCAGCACTTGCAGGGGGCGTGCAAATGGTGGAAGGCGCATGCTCTTCACGTCCAGTGTTGGGAAGGTCAGGCATCGCAACCGACACAATTGGACTCTCCTTGTGGATTTGGGATTTCGAAGAACGCACAGTTCTTTGCGGTGCTTTTGCCAGCTTGAGTCTTTTCATTTTTCTAGCGAGAGGCTGAGTGCTTCCATCCTCATGTGAAGCTGAACCACTAGCCATGAACATAGGCCAGGGCCTCAGCCGTTCCTTGCCACTCCGTGTGGTAAATGGCATATTGGCAAGTTAACGCTTCTCCTCCGACAATTTTATTTTAGATTTTGGAGTCCTTTTTTTACTGATATTTGGTGTTTTGGATTTTACATGCTCTGTACTATGACATTGGGCATCGGCCTTGGCAGACGACGTTGCTGGCATTTCATCGTCTCGGCCATGACTAGTGGCAGCAGCTTCAGCACGAGGTGGAAGTGGATCTTGATCTTTCCCTAATTTTGGAACCTCAACATTTTTGTTCTCCATATTTTAATAGGCACAACTAAAAGGCACCTCAGGTAAACAATGGAGATGGATGGATACTAGTATACTTATGGATGGACGAGCGACTGCCGACACAGAGGTAGCTACAGCCGTGGACTACCATACTGTGTCTGCTGCTAATATAGACTAGATGATAATGAGATGAAATCAATATATATATATATAATATCACACTAGTACTGCAGCCGGACAGGTAGATATATTTATTATGTAATGACTGATGACGGACCTGCTGGACACTGTCAGCTCAGCAGCACCGCAGACTGCTACAGTAAGCTACTATAGTAGTATGTATAAAGAAGAAAGAAAAAAAAAAAAACCACGGGTAGGTGGTATACAATTATGGATGGACGAGCGACTGCCGACACAGAGGTAGCTACAGCCGTGGACTACTGTACTGTGTCTGCTGCTAATATAGACTGGATGATAATGAGATGAAATCAATATATATATATATAATATCACACTAGTACTGCAGCCGGACAGGTAGATATATTTATTATGTAATGACTGATGACGGACCTGCTGGACACTGTCAGCTCAGCAGCACCGCAGACGGCTACAGTAAGCTACTATAGTAGTATGTATAAAGAAGAAAGAAAAAAAAAACCACGGGTAGGTGGTATACAATTATGGATGGACGAGCGACTGCCGACACAGAGGTAGCTACAGCCGTGGACTACCGTACTGTGTCTGCTGCTAATATAGACTGGATGATAATGAGATGAAATCAATATATATATATATATATATATATATATATAATATCACACTAGTACTGCAGCCGGACAGGTAGATATATTTATTATGTAATGACTGATGACGGACCTGCTGGACACTGTCAGCTCAGCAGCACCGCAGACTGCTACAGTAAGCTACTATAGTAGTATGTATAAAGAAGAAAGAAAAAAAAAAACCACGGGTAGGTGGTATACAATTATGGATGGACGAGCGACTGCCGACACAGAGGTAGCTACAGCCGTGGACTACCGTACTGTGTCTGCTGCTAATATAGACTGGATGATAATGAGATGAAATCAATATATATATATATAATATCACACTAGTACTGCAGCCGGACAGGTAGATATATTTATTATGTAATGACTGATGACGGACCTGCTGGACACTGTCAGCTCAGCAGCACCGCAGACGGCTACAGTAAGCTACTATAGTAGTATGTATAAAGAAGAAAGAAAAAAAAAAAAAACCACGGGTAGGTGGTATACAATTATGGATGGACGAGCGACTGCCGACACAGAGGTAGCTACAGCTGTGGACTACCGTACTGTGTCTGCTGCTAATATAGACTGGATGATAATGAGATGAAATCAATATATATATATATATATATATATATATAATATCACACTAGTACTGCAGCCGGACAGGTAGATATATTTATTATGTAATGACTGATGACGGACCTGCTGGACACTGTCAGCTCAGCAGCACCGCAGACTGCTACAGTAAGCTACTATAGTAGTATGTATAAAGAAGAAAGAAAAAAAAAAACCACGGGTAGGTGGTATACAATTATGGATGGACGAGCGACTGCCGACACAGAGGTAGCTACAGCCGTGGACTACCGTACTGTGTCTGCTGCTAATATAGACTGGATGATAATGAGATGAAATCAATATATATATATATAATATCACACTAGTACTGCAGCCGGACAGGTAGATATATTTATTATGTAATGACTGATGACGGACCTGCTGGACACTGTCAGCTCAGCAGCACCGCAGACGGCTACAGTAAGCTACTATAGTAGTATGTATAAAGAAGAAAGAAAAAAAAAAAAAACCACGGGTAGGTGGTATACAATTATGGATGGACGAGCGACTGCCGACACAGAGGTAGCTACAGCTGTGGACTACCGTACTGTGTCTGCTGCTAATATAGACTGGATGATAATGAGATGAAATCAATATATATATATATATAATATCACACTAGTACTGCAGCCGGACAGGTAGATATATTTATTATGTAATGACTGATGACGGACCTGCTGGACACTGTCAGCTCAGCAGCACCGCAGACTGCTACAGTAAGCTACTATAGTAGTATGTATAAAGAAGAAAGAAAAAAAAAAACCACGGGTAGGTGGTATACAATTATGGATGGACGAGCGACTGCCGACACAGAGGTAGCTACAGCCGTGGACTACCGTACTGTGTCTGCTGCTAATATAGACTGGATGATAATGAGATGAAATCAATATATATATATATATATATATATATAATATCACACTAGTACTGCAGCCGGACAGGTAGATATATTTATTATGTAATGACTGATGACGGACCTGCTGGACACTGTCAGCTCAGCAGCACCGCAGACTGCTACAGTAAGCTACTATAGTAGTATGTATAAAGAAGAAAGAAAAAAAAAAAAACCACGGGTAGGTGGTATACAATTATGGATGGACGAGCGACTGCCGACACAGAGGTAGCTACAGCCGTGGACTACCGTACTGTGTCTGCTGCTAATATAGACTGGATGATAATGAGATGAAATTAATATACATATATATATAATATCACACTAGTACTGCAGCCGGACAGGTAGATATATTTATTATGTAATGACTGATGACGGACCTGCTGGACACTGTCAGCTCAGCAGCACCGCAGACTGCTACAGTAAGCTACTATAGTAGTATGTATAAAGAAGAAAGAAAGAAAAAAACCACGGGTAGGTGGTATACAATTATGGATGGACGAGCAACTGCCGACACAGAGGTAGCTACAGCCGTGGACTACCGTACTGTGTCTGCTGCTAATATAGACTGGATGATAATGAGATGAAATCAATATATATATATATATATATATATATATATATATAATATCACTAGTACTGCAGCCGGACAGGTATATATATTTATTATGTAATGACTGATGACGGACCTGCTGGACACTGTCAGCTCAGCAGCACCGCAGACTGCTACAGTAAGCTACTATAGTAGTATGTATAAAGAAGAAGAAAGAAAAAAAAAAAAAAACGGGTAGGTGGTATACAATATTATATATATATTATATACAATTTTATATATATATATATATATATATATATATATATATATATTAAACTGGTGGTGATTATTAAACTGGTGGTCAGGTCACTGGTCACAGTATCAGCAACTTGCAAGTAGTACTCCTAAGCAGACAATCACAATATATATTATACTGGTGGTCAGTGTGGTCACAATGGCAGTGTGGCACTCTGGCAGCAAAAGTGTGCACTGTACGTTATATGTACTCCTGAGTCCTGCTCTCAGACTCTAACTGCTCCCCACTGTCAGTGTCTCCCCCACAAGTCAGATACACATTATACAGTCACACTATCTATCTATCACTTCAGCAAGTAGTAGTACTCCTCCTAATGCTCCCCAAAATTACTACTGTGTCTCTCTCTACTCTAGTCTCACTCTCTTCTCTATAAACGGAGAGGACGCCAGCCACGTCCTCTCCCTATGAATCTCAATGCACGTGTGAAAATGGCGGCGACGCGCGGCTCCTTATATAGAATCCGAGTCTCGCGATAGAATCCGAGCCTCGCGAGAATCCGACAGCGGGATGATGATGTTCGGGCGCGCTCGGGTTAACCGAGCAAGGCGGGAAGATCCGAGTCGCTCGGCCCCGTGTAAAAAAAAATGAAGTTCGGGCGGGTTCGGATTCCGAGGAACCGAACCCGCTCATCTCTACTTGCCGGCTGTAATGTGTAAAATGGGGACTCTTGCCTGCCGTAATGTGTAAAATGGGAACACTTGCCGGCTGTAATGTGTAAAATGGGGACACTTGCCTGCGTAATGTGTAAAATTGGGATTTAATGTATCAAGGGATTTGCGTTGTGTGGCATAATATGGTGCAGAGGGGGCATTACTGTGTGGGGCTTAATATGGTGGATTTTTTTTATTTTTCCTGTGGTGGGCGTGATCTGTTGGTGCAGAGTCAAAAACTGGGATGTAAGGTCGTCCTTTCAGACGAGGCCACGCCCATTTCCTCGAGGCCTCGCCCCCTTGCCGAAAGCACAGAACATTTTTGTTTTTATATCTGGGGGGAGGACACACTTTTTGTTAATGTCAATGGGGGAGGGTGCATTTTTAAATCTCGCACTGGGAGCCAAATATATATACAGTATATCATGTATGATTTATGGATGTTGCAGGTGGCAGGGTCTGACATTAGGAGACAGCCTGCAATGTTATGTATAAAACTGCAGGATTCGTGATGTTGAATCTCATCAGACCTTTGGCGTCATCACACATGGCGAAGTGGCGCCATGTGGGACCTATTTATCAAGCAATTTTTTCATAAAATGATCTAGAAACTGAAGTTTCTATCTAATTATATGGTTTGTTGCTATGTACTAATAGTATAATTCATGAGATTTCACATAAATCTCCAGCAGAATGCTAATTAGCACTGCAGATCGCCGGTGGTTGAAGGTAAGTGGGCAGTTATGCCCTCCATGGTACTAGCCACACCCCATGGCACAAACCACACACCCATATTAGTAGCCACACCTCCACCATACTGGTCACACCCCCTACGGCAGTACACATTAGGAATTTCAGCTTCAGGCCAATGGGTACCTTAATCTGGCACTGGACACACCCCACCCAAATCTAACTCTCTCTGCAAACGTCATATCTGCCCCACCGGCAGTGCAGCATGGATTTGCCCAAGGGTCAGAATCAGGCCCTCCAGCGGTGATTGGATGACGCGGTCACCTACACTGTGCCAGGAGCGGCTGGTGGCTGCACAGCAGCTGCCAGAGCGCTGAGTAAGCCCTTTTGTAACGAGAAAAGGGGGAGTGACACACTAGGATGTCCCCCAAAACGCCATGCATATCGGATCATGGCAGCACCCTCTTTGTCACATCTTCGGCACGCGCTAGATACCCCGCATCTCAATCAGATAATGTTGGGAGGTATGAATACATTCCTATAACTTTATCTGTTAACAAGGGATGCGTCAGAATCCTCTCTGAGCCCGTGCAGAAGATCAGCCGTGCCACCCGTCTGCAATGGCCGACTGGACGAACTTAGGGGGTAATTCAGAGTTCATCGCAGCAGCAAATTTGTTAGCAGTTTGGCAAAACCATGGGGGTCATTCTGAGTTGATCGCTCGCTGCCGATTGTCGCAGCGCAGCGATCAGTTAAAAAAAACAGCAAAACTGCACCGCAATGCGCACACCTGTTGTACGGGTATAAACAGCATCGTTGCTGTGCAATGCTTCTAGCAAAGAATCCATTCGCACAACCGATCGAAAGGAGATTACCAGGAAGAAGGCATTTCTGGGTGTCAACTGACCGTTTTCTGGGAGTGGTAGGGAAAACGCAGGCGTGTCCAGGCGTTTTCAGGGCGGGTGTCTGACGTCAATTCCGGGACCGGACAGGCTAAAGTGATCGCAAGGGCTCAGTAAGTTCTGAGCTACTCAGAAACTGCAAAAAACCTTTTTCGTACCGCTCGGCTGCACATGCGATCGCACACTTGCAAAGCGAAAATACACTCCCCCGTGGGCGGCGACTATGCGTTTGCACAGCTGGAAAAAGTAGCTAGCGAGCGATCAACTCGGAATGAGGGCCCATGTGCACTGCAGGTGAGGCAGATGTAACATGTGCAGAGAGAGTTAGATTTGGGTGGGTTATTTTGTTTCTGTGTGGGGTAAATACCGGCTGCTTTATTTTTAGATTTCAGTTTGAACACACCCCACCCAAATCTAACTCTCTCTGCACATGTTATATCTGCCCCCCCCTGCAGTGCACATGGGGGGGGTGTCATTCCGACCCGTTCACACGTTGCGGTTCATCCTAGCGCTGTGAACGGGTCGGAACTGCACATGCGCGGTGGCCGCATTGCGCAGGCGCGTCGTTGCCGCGTACGAAGAAAGCAGTCGCAGCGGCGACCGCAAGAAGATTGACAGGAGGAGGCCGTTCCGGGGCGTCAACTCACTGTTTTCCGGGCGTGAAGATCCGAACACAGACGTGTCGAGGCGTTTGGATGGCGGATGTCTGACGTCAATTCCGGGACCTTCGTTGCTGGATCTGTCGCACAGGGTAAGTAGCTGCAGGGCTGGTCTTGTTTTACACAAAACTTTTTTAGCATAGCAGGGGTGCACAAGCGATCGCAGCCCTGCTGTGCTAAAATATGCTCCCCCATAGGCGGCGTCTAGTTGATCGCACGAGCAGCAAAAAGTTGCTACGTGCGATCAACTTGGAATGACCCCCATGGTTTTGCCCAACTGCTAACAAATTTGCTGCTGCGTTCAACTCTGAATTACCCCCTTAGTGACAAGGAAGCCGTGTAAGGTAATGAATGTGTAATTGTGTGATGATCACTCAGTGCCCCCGTTGCTGAATCTGCTGCTGCGATCACAGGACACGGTAGCCGATGTCTCTAAACTGCATTCTGAAATAAGATTTTGCTTTGATTTGACTTTGCTTCATTTAGGATAATAGATGACTTGTGGGCGGCTGGCGCTGCGCCTCTCAGACAGAAGCCTTAATTAACTGTACAGCGGAATTTCAATAAATCACCGTACCAGTAAGGGGAATCGCTTAATAACCGTTCTCTGGGCCTTCTTGGATAATGACTGAGGATTTACATAGATGATAACACGGAACACTGTCATGGAAAGAACCACCGCTTAAATAAAATGATTCACCGCAATGTATCATTACTCTATGGGGGTAATTCAGACCTGATCGCTAGGGTGCGTTTTCTGCATTCCTGCGATCAGGTAGTCACCACCCACAGGGGGAGGGTATTTGCGGTGCGCAGGGGTGCATGAGTTTGTGCGGTTTTTGCTCAGCCGCTGCGATGGATTGCTGGTGATCGGGGCCGGAGCTGACGTCAGGCACCCTCCCTCCAAACGGGATCCGGTCTGAAGATCGACAGTGTCTAGGTCGACAATGTTTAGTTCGACCACTATAGGTCGACAGTCACTAGGTCGACATGGATGGAAGGTCGACAGGGTTTCTAGGTCGACATGTGCTAGGTCGACAGGTCTAAAGGTCGACATGAGTTTTTCACATATTTTTTTTGGGGGGGGGATTTTTTCATACTTAACGATCCACGTGGACTACGATTGGAACGGTAAAGTGTGCCAAGCGAAGGCACCATGCCCGAAGCATGGCGAGCGAAGTGAGCCATGCGAGGGGACGCGGTGCACTAATTTGGGATCCCGGTCACTTTACGAAGAAAACGACACAAAAATAAATAAATAAATCATGTCGACCTTTAGACCTGTCGACCTAGCACATGTCGACCTAGAAACCCTGTCGACCTTCCATCCATGTCGACCTAGTGACTGTCGACCTATAGTGGTCGACCTAAACATTGTCGACCTAGATACTGTCGATAAAACGAACCACACCCCCTCCAAACGCCTGGTCCCTCCTACGTTTTCCCGGACACTCCTACAAAACGGTCAGTTGCCACCTAGAAACGCCCTCTTCCTGACATTCACCTTGCCATCGCCTGTGCGATCGCTTTTTTCGCACCATCCCGTCGCTAGGCACCGATGCCCGGTGCAGTTGTCCAACGCATGCGCAGTTCAGATCTGATCGCCTGCTGTGCGAAAACGCACAGCGGTGGTCAGGTCTGAATTGCCCCCTATTTTTATTGTGCAAACACATATGACGCAGCAGAGCGCAACTAGATAATGTTTATTACAAGACTAACCCCAGTGGAGATTATGGGGGTAATTCCAAGTTGATCGCAGCAGGATTTTTGATAGCAATTGGGCAAAACCATGTGCACTGCAGGGGAGGCAGATATAACATTTGCAGAGAGAGTTAGATTTGGGTGGGTTATTTTGTTTCTGTGCAGGGTAAATACTGGTTGCTTTATTTTTACTCTGCAATTTAGTTTGCAGATTGAACTCACCCCACCCAAATCTAACTCTCTCTGCACATGTTACATCTGCCTCCCCTGCAGTGCACATGGTTTTGCCCAATTGCTAACAAAAATCCTGCTGCGATCAACTTGGAATTACCCCCTATAATCTAACTATCCCGCCACACATCAGCAGAATTTAATTGCTGCACGGTTGCAATACTATCCACTGTGCGGTGCATTGTTATCTCTGAGGGGGGGCAGGAATGCGGGATCCTGGAGAGTGACGCAGGCTGTAACTACAATGAATTCAGGGAAATATGAATAGAATGTGTCCCTTTATGGAACAACATTGATCAGCAATAGACTGAGCCACATGCTGGGAGACCTCTGGGAGGATAGAGCGCAGTACAGTACACCTGCTGCCGCCAGAGGTAGAGGTGCCAAAGCACTACAATGCAGAGAAAAGCTGCACACTCATCGTCACTCTCTCTTTGCACATTGGGGAAGTGATTTACCTTTGTACACTCCACTTCCTGAGCAAACAATTCAAGCTACGCAGGAAGAACTGAGCAGGGTGATGAGAACTCTCTTTGACTCTGATCTTTGGGGGTCATTCTGTCATCGCAGTGCAGCGATCAGGTCAGAACTGCGCATGGCTGACAGCCGACTGACAAGCAGAGGCGGTCGCTGGGTGGGAGGGGGCCGCACGGCGGTGTTTGGCCGCCGTTTTGTGGGCGTGACCCGCCCAATGCAGGCGTGGCCGGACCGTGTGAGGGGGGGGGGGGGGCGAGCTGGGCAGCGATGAGTAGCTCCCGGCCAGCACCCAAAAGCTGCGCTGGCCGGGAGCTACCCCTGAAATACAAAAGCAGCGGCGATGCTTTTGTATTTCAGCGACGGGGCAGGGACTGACATGCAGTGCGGACTAGCCCTGCGCTGGGCGTCCCCCTTCATGTCAGTTATGTGCCTGATCGTAGCAGTAAAAAATCAAAAAACAAATTCACTCCACTGGTTTGGGAGAGTGTCTGGCCATAAGAATGACTAATATGCTAATCATCCGTGCTAATATGCTAATGATCCTTGCTAATATGCTAATGAGCCGTGCTAATATGCTAATGATCCTTGCTAATATGCTAATAAGTCGTGCTAGAATGCTAATGGCTTTGCTGAAACACATTGTCCCTCTGCTGCTGCCATCCTGCAGTATATCGGACCGGTCATCAGACTAGGATGGAGCTGGGAGAGCAGGGAGAGGGGCAGCACTGGGGGAGGGGGGGGGGGGGGGGGGCACAGCGGACCAGCAGAGATATTGGGGCTGCTTTTTGGTGGGATGGATCTCTGTGCACCAACGCAAATGGCGAGTTCCAGCATACAGCACACGAGCAGAAGCGACTTTACGGAACTTGGCTGGATCTGTCTGTGTGTGAATAGAGGAGGGAACTGGGCAGCGACGACGCAAGCGCACGGAATCTGACTTGCGTCATGAGCCTGTATCTAATGCCCTGTGCTATTCTGAGAGGCATGGGAAGCCGGTATCTGACGTAGCGAGTTTCCCGCTTTGCAGATGAACGGACCCTCGTGTTCACACTGCGACACCTCGCGTTAGCATAAGGTAGTACATGTGGCTTCCGCAGCTGCTCACAAATACAGACACTTTGTGTCCGACCATTATGGGCCTAATTCAGAGTTGATCACAGCAGCAAATTTGTTAGCATTTGGGCAAAACCATGGCCCTCATTCCGAGTTGTTCGCTCGCAAGGCGAATGTAGCAGAGTTACACACGCTAAGCCGCCGCCTACTGGGAGTGAATCTTAGCTTCTTAAAATTGCGACCGACGTACGCGCAATATTGCGATTACAAACGAGATAGCAGTTTCTGAGTAGCTTCAGACTTACTCTGCCTGTGCGATCAGTTCAGTGCTTTTCGTTCCTGGCTGACGTCATAAACACACCCAGCGTTCGCCCAGGCACTCCCACCGTTTCTCCGGCCACTCCTGCGTTTTTTCCGGAAACGGTAGCGTTTCCAGCCACACGCCCCTAAAACGCCGTGCATCCGCCCAGTAACACCCATTTCCTGTCAATCACAATGCGAACGTCGGAGCGATGAAAATGCCGTGAGTAAACTTACTTTCTTCATAGTAAAGTTACTTGGCGCAGTCGCAGTGCGAACATTGCGCATGCGCACTAAGAGAATTCTCACTGCGATGCGATGAAAAACTCCGAGCGAACAACTCGGAATGAGGGCCCATGTGCACTGCAGGTGGGGCAGATGTAACATGTGCAGAGAGAGTTAGATTTGGGTGGGGTGTGTTCAAACTAAAATCTAAACTGCAGTGTAAAAATAAAGCAGCCAGTATTTACCCTGCACAGAAACAATATAACCCACCCAAATCTAACTCTCTCTGCACATGTTACATCTGCCCCACCTGCAGTGCACATGGTTTTGCCCAACTGCTAACAAATTTGCTGCTGCGATCAACTCTGAATTACCCCCCATTGTCATTGTGTACGCTATTTAGTGGATCGTGTCTGGGGTAATAGACGGGAAACTGTGTTTTCCATTTAGTTTACATGAGCGTGTAGCCCATTAAATAACCTCTGGCAGAGTCCCACTTCTTCCTTTCTGTGGTTTATGTGCTATGACCCGGCAGATGACCTGCGTGCCACCGTGTGAGGAACCGTCTTACACATTGCATCAATTCCATTCTGTTGTATCTGTCTTTAAAATCCACCAGCCACTAACACAACAACTGCCCACCTATAGTACAATGCCCCAGTGGTATCTGATTGGGCTCAATAGGATGAAATTTCATGTGGGCATTATACACAGGTGAAGCATTATATATATGTGGTTATTATACACAGGTGCAGCAGTATATACATGTGGGCATTATACACAGGTGCAGCAATATATACATGTGGGCATTATACACAGGTGAAGCATTATATACATGTGGTTATTATACACAGGTGCAGCAGTATATGCATGTGGGCATTATACACAGGTGCAGCAGTATATACATGTGGGCATTATACACAGGTGCAGCAGTATATACATGAGGGCATTATACACAGGTGCAGCAGTATATACATGTGGGCATTATACACAGGTGCAGCAGTATATACATGTGGCCATTATACACAGATGCAGCAGTATATACATGTGGGCATTATACACAGGTGCAGCAATATATACACGTGGGCATTATACACAGGTGCAGCAGTATATACATGTGGGCATTATACACAGGTGCAGCAGTATATACACGTGGGCATTATACACAGGTGCAGCAGTATATACATGTGGGCATTATACACAGGATTAGCAATATATACATGTGGGCATTATACACAGGATTAGCAGTATATACATGTGGGCATTATACACAGGTGCAGCAGTATATACATGTGGGCATTATACACAGGTGCAGCAGTATATACATGTGGGCATTATACACAGGTGCAGCAGTATATACACGTGGGCATTATACACAGGTATAGCAGTATATACATGTGGGCATTATACACAGGTGCAGCAGTATATACATGTGGGCATTATACACAGGTATAGCAGTATATACATGTGGGCATTATACACAGGTGCAGCAGTATATACATGTGGGCATTATACACAGGTGCAGCAGTATATACATGTGGGCATTATACACAGGTGCAGCAGTATATACATGTGGGCATTATACACAGGTGCAGCAGTATATACATGTGGGCATTATACACAGGTGCAGCAATATATACACGTGGGCATTATACACAGGGACAGCCATATAAACTCTTGTTTATTTTTGAGGCACTCACACAAATAATGATAAATAGGCCTCCTATGAAAAATGTCATATCTGAACAGCCCGGCGCTGACCTAGAGTTGTGCGCAAGTCAGCCGGAGATGTGGCCGCACTGCATAGTTGCCTACCTTCCCTCATTCCGCAGGAGACTCCCTGAAATATAAGCAATCTCCTTCACTCCCTGAATAATCCAGCAATCTCCCTGATTGCACCTGACCCTCATTATGTAGCTGTTACATTCTTGGGGAAAAAAAAGAAATCACAGATACATACATTCAAATGGGCTCATCAGCACCATTTCCCTGCATTGGTTATAAGGCACAATGATCCCTATGGCTATATGCATTTTATATAATGTTACTTGTGGCCACTTACAGTATATGGAACCTATTGTAAAGCACAATACACAAACAAATACCTGCAAATATTAGAGTCTTTTCTACAACAAGTAGATCTTACTAACTTTGAGGCTCATTTACATTTGGATGTAAGTCATGTTTATGAGGGATACGGTTATTAGGTCGACCACTATTGGTCGACATGCAATTGGTTGACATGATCACAAGGTCGACATGCGTTTTTCACTTTTTTAATTTTTTCATACTTTATGATCCACGTGGACTACGATTGGGAATGGTAACCTGTGGCGAGCGCAGCGGTAGCGGAGCGAGGCACCTTGCCCGAAGCATGCGAGGGGACGCGGCGCACCATTTGGGGTTCTCCGTCACTTTACGAAGAAAACTGCACCCAAAAAAGTAAAAAAACGCATGTCGACATTTTTCCATGTCGACCTAATGATGTGTCGACCAACAGTAGTCAATCTAATGACTGTCGACCTAAGTGTGGTCGACCTAATGACCCATAGCCCCTTATGACGCGCCTCTCCGATGTAGCGGTACACGTCCGCGCTGATAGGTGTTACTTTCACAATCTCCATGAAATGTTTTTGCAAAAGTAGGCAAGTATGCCGCACTGCGCGCTCGGAAATAACGCAGATCTGTGTCTATATTGTCAGCTGCCCGCATCTCTGCGCTCGCACCGCTCCTCCCATCCATCTACCGGCAGGAGCAGCCGTTGTCGCTATGCAGTTATTAAGTAGATGGTTGTCATGTCGACAGTCAGAATGTTGACACAGAAAATGTGGACAGGTGAACGGAGAGAGAGTGAAAATGTCCACGTTAGTGATACGGGTGTAGTATGGTATGCTGGCGGCCAGGCTCCCGGCGACCAGCATACCGGAGCCGGGAGGCTGACCGTCGCCATACCGACAGCATGGCGAGCGCAAATGAGCCCCTTGCGGGCTCGCTGCGCGCTCCACGCTATTTTATTCTCCCTCCAGGGGGGTCGTGGACCCCCACGAGGGAGAAAAAGTGTCGGTATGTCGGCTGTCGGGATTCCGGCACCGGTAAACTGTACGCTGGGATCCCGACAGTCGGAATACTGAAGACCACCCAGTGATACGGCAGCCCATAGGTAAAGTCCATCACTGGTCACAGGCATAAATCATTATAGTCCAATAAATATCTCATCTCAATAATCTCAATCGGCAAAACGAAGCACTGGTCTGCGCAACTAGGCTTATACGCCATACGTAGAAAGAGACAACCTCACTTCATCCAACTCCTCCAGTCATCTGCCGCAACGTCCCCTCCACCGCCATATTGCTCCACAGGGTCACATGGCTTGGTGCAATCTGAGGTGCTGCGCGTCACCAAAGAGGATTTTACTCTGCTCTGCGGCTGTTTTGATCTTTAGGGAGTTCAGCAGAGAGAGACCCCCACAATGTGTAAGTCATACTTGCCTACTCTCCCGGAATGGCCGGGAGGCTCCCGAAAATCTGGTGACCCTCCCGGCCCCCCGGAAGAGCAGGAAAGTCTCCCAATTTCAGGGGTCCCCCCTGCCCAGCCGCCCACTTAGCGAGTAAAGTGGGCGATCCAGGCAGGCGATGACGCGATTCTTGTTGAATCGCGTCATCATAGCCACGCCCCCTGCTGTATAATGCCAGTAATTGCGGCATTACACAGTGGGGGCGTGGCTTACATGACACAATCACGCAGCCACGCCCCTGTCCCACCTCCGCCATGCCCCCGTTCCACCTCTGGCCCGCCCCCCTCTGCACGGCACGTCGCAGCCCGCCCCCCTGCTGAGCCGATCTGGCTGCTCTCTCCCGGAGAGAGCATCTAAAAAGTCGGCAAGTATGGTGTAAGTCTTCCCTGTATTTCAGGAGTAGATAAGTGTGCACACCCCACGCTCCTCTTCTGCTCACACATTTCCCCGTTTATCTTTTTTTATTTTTTATTTCATAATTTAAATGATTGACTAATTCAGGTAATAGGTTAAACTATTACACACACATCCATCATACAGTATATCCCTCCCAGTCCACGCCTTTCCCCTAGTACTGTATGTAAGCTCTTACAAGCAGGATGCTCCTCCATTTAGTTCCTCCCTAGCTCACTAGATGAGTCTAATTCAGACCTGATCGCTCGCCAGGGTTTTTTTGAAGCGCTGCGATCAGATAGTCGCCGCCTATAGTGGAGTGTATTTTCACTTTGCAAGTGTGCGAACGCATGTGCATCCGAGCGCTACAAAAAAGTTTATGCAGTTTCTGAGTAGCCCAGGACTTACTCAGCCGCTGCAATCACTTCAGCCTGTCCGGGTCCGGAACTGACGTCAGACACCCGCCCTGCAAACGCTTGGACACGCCTGCGTTTTTCCAACCACTCCCTGAAAACGGTCAGTTGACACCCACAAACGCCTTCTTCCTGTCAATCTCATTGCGATCGCCTGTGCGAATGGATTCTTCGTAAAACCCATCGCACACAACGATCCGCTTTGTACCCGTACGACGCACCTGCGCATTGCGGTGCATACGCATGCGCAGTTCTGATCTGATCGCAGCGCAGCAAAAAACCTAGCGTGCAATCAGGTCGGAATTAGGCCCCATGTCACCAATGTTTGTTTCCCTGTCTCCATCTTCCCTTCACTGGCTCTGGCTCTGTCTGCTCGCCCATACGATGGGTCCAGGACCACGGAACAATGATTTGACTCCCTCCTACAACCGGCCACGTGTTCCCGGTATTTGTCCTACCCAGACTGTGCTGTGATGCTAATGCTATGTACTAATGCTATGAGCCATTAGTGTATCTGGAATGGGTGCAGGTTGTACGGTGCACACGGTGGATCCAGGGGTGCTCACACCTTGCACCCATAAAGAAATCTCTGGGAAAAATGGCCATCTTCTCAGTGATTTGTGCCTGCGCAATGGAGAAGTGTTTGAGAACGCAGCACGGACGCCATGGACCCGGAGACCTGCACATGCAGCACAAAAGCCAGAGACTACTGCACTGCCAGAGAGGAGGGGGCCACAGGGGACCTCTGCAATGCTCTCCCAGTCTGTATGCTATTTAGGCTCTGTTACTGATTTCTAGGTTTACACTGCACAGCGCTGCGTACACTGTGGGGTACCTTATAAACACAAGATAAAGATATTTATAATCAACGATATATATATATATATATATATATATATATATATATATATATATATATATATATAAACTTTTTCCCCCCCAGGAATTTAATCTACACAACATTTTTGCACCTAAACAAATTCTGTGGAGAATATAATAATAATAATAATAATAATAATAATAATAATAATAATAATAATATTTATTTTACAATACTACCAGTCAGGAAGCATGCAGAATACTATGTCTGTGTGGTATTCCCTGCAGCAGGTCCCGAGTGTGTCTCTTGTAGTCTGGCTGTAGTCTCTGGCGCCATCACGTGGTGAGATGACGGAACAGCAGCCTCCACTCGCTGAGCTGTGGGCGCTGGAAGCCGTTCTGTGAGTGCGACAGTACTGGCAGGAGAGGAAGCGCAGCGCTTTACGGCACGTGTTACACACGTGTAGGGAAGCCGGTGAGGAGTGGAGTGGATACTCGGAGAGTCCGGTGAGTGAGGGCTCAGGGTGCAGGGGCATCATACTCATCCTGTTTCAGTTGCTGTGGAACTAGAGGTCGCAGCATACACGGTCAGCCTATTATAGGTTCTCTGGAGTTCATGCTGGGACTTGTAGTGGTGTCACTGAGAGACAGAGGGGGATACGTGTGTGTGGGGTGCCACTAAGAGACAGAGGAGAATGGGGGGAGCCACTGAGAGACAGAGGAGAATGGGAGGTGTCACTGAGAGACAGAGGAGAATGGGAGGTGTCACTGAGAGACAGAGGAGAATGGGAGATGTCACTGAGAGACAGAGGAGAATGGGGGGAGCCACTGAGAGACAGAGGAGAATGGGAGGTGTCACTGAGAGACAGGGGAATGTGGAGGTGTCACTGAGAGACAGAGGAGAATGAGAGGTGTCACTGAGAGACAGAGGAGAATGAGAGGTGTCACTGAGAGACAGAGGGGGATATGGGGAGTTACTGAGAGACAGAGGAGAATGGGAGGTGTCACTGAGAGACAGAGGAGAATGAGAGGTGTCACTGAGAGACAGAGGAGAATGAGAGGTGTCACTGAGAGACAGGGGGATATGGGGAGTTACTGAGAGACAGGAGAATGGGAGGTGTCACTGAGAGACATAGGGGGATGTGGAGGAGTCACTGAGAGACAGAGGAGAATGGGAGGTGTCACTGAGAAACAGAGGAGAATGGGAGGAGTCACTGAGAGACAGAGGAGAATGGGAGGTGTCACTGAGAGACAGAGGGGAATGTGGAGAAGTCACTGAGAGAAGAGAGGGGGATGTGGGGAGTCACTGAGAGACAGGAGAATGGGAGGTGTCACTGAGAGACAGAGGGGAATGTGGGGAGTCACTGAGAGACAGGAGAATGGGAGGTGTCACTGAGAGACAGAGGGGAATGTGGAGGAGTCACTGTGAAATGGGAATGGGAGGTGTCACTGAGAGACAGAGGGGAATGTGGAGGAGTCACTGTGAAATGGGAATGGGAGGTGTCACTGAGAGACAGATGGGAATTTTTAGGTGTCACTGAGAGACAGGGGAATGTGGCGGTGTCACTGAGAGAGGGAAATGGGAGGTGTCACTGAGAGACATAGGGGGATGTGGGGAGTCACTGAGAGACAGAGGGGAATGTGGAGGTGTCACTAAGAGACAGAGGGGAATGTGGAGGTGTCACTGAGAGACAGGGAAATGTGGAGTAGTCACTGAGAGACAGGGGAATGTGGAGAGTCACTGAGAGACAGTGGGGAATGTGAGGGTGGGCACTGAGAGACAGGGGATGTGGGGAGTCGCTGAGAGACAGAGGGGAATGTGGAGGTGTCACTGAGAGACAGGGGAATGTGGGGGAGTCACTGAGAGACAGAGGGGAATGTGGAGGTGTCACTGAGAGACAGAGGGGAATGTGGAGGTGTCACTGAGAGACAGGGGAATGTGGAGGTGTCACTGAGAGACAGAGGGGAATGTGGAGGTGTCACTGAGAGACAGAGGGGAATGTGGAGGTGTCACTGAGAGACAGAGGGGAATGTCGGGGAGTCACTGAGAGACAGATGGGGATGTGGGGAGTCACTGAGAGACAGACGGGGATGTGGGGAGTCACTGAGAGACCAAGGGGAATGTGGGGGGGTGTCTCTGAGAGACGGGGGATGTGGGGAGTCACTGAGAGACAGAGGAGAATGTGGAGGTGTCACTGAGAGACAGAGGGGAGTGTGGAGGAGTCACTGAGATGTGGAGGTGTCACTGAGAGAAAGGGGAATGGGGGGGTGGTCACTGAGAGACAGGAGAATGTGGGGCATCACTGAGATACAGAGCAGAATGGGAGGTGTCACTGAGAGACGGGGTAATGTGTGTGGGTGTCACACCCACTGTCAGGGGAATGTGGGGGAGTCACTGAGAGACAGTGGGGAAGTCAATGAGAGACAGAGGGGAATGTGGGGAGTCACTGAGAGAAAGAGGGGAATGTGGGGGAGTCACTGAGAGACAGAGGGAAATAGGCGTGCATCACTGAGAGACAGTGGTGAATGGGGGGGGGCGTAACTGAGAGACAGTGGTGAATGGGGGTGTCATTGAGAGAGGGGAATGTGAGGGAGTCACAGGGAGAGCGGAATGGGAGGTTTCGCTGAGACAGATCGAAATGGGAGGTGTCGCTGAGAGACAGATCGGAATGGGAGGTGTCGCTGAGAGAGTAGAATGAGGGTGTCACTGAGAGACTGGAATGTGGGGGGAGTCACGGAGAGCGAAATGGGAGGTGTCACTGAGAGACAGAGCGGAATGTAAGGTGTCGATGAGAGACAGAGGGGAATGGGAGGTGTCGCTGAGAGACAGAGCTGAATTGCAGTTGTCACTGAGAGAATTGAATGAGGGTGTCACTGAGAGACGGAAGGGAATGTGTGGGAGTCACAGAGAGACAGACGGGGATGTGGGGAGTCACTGAGAGACAAAGGGTACTGTGGGGGTGAGTCACTGAGAGATGTGGAGGTGTCACTGAGAGAAAGAGGGGAATGTGGAGGTGTCACAGAGAGGGGAATGTGGGGGAGTCACTGAGAGACAGGAGAATGTGGGGAGTCACTGAGATACAGAGCAGAATGGGAGGTGTCACTGAGAGACAGAGGAATGTGTGTGTGTGGGTGTCACTGTCGGGGATGTGGGGGTATGACACAGAGAGGGGAATGTGGGGGAGTCACTGAGAGGCAGAGGGGAATGTGGGGGAGTCACTGAGAGGCAGAGGGGAATGTGGGGGAGTCACTGAGAGACAGGGAAATATGAGGGAGTCACTGAGAGACAGAGGGAAATATGCGTGCGTCAATGAGAGACAGTGGTGAATGGAGGTGTAACTGAGAGACAGTGGTGAATGGGGGTGTCACTGAGAGAGGGGAATGTGGAGCAGTCCTAAGAGGCAGAGGGAAGTGTGTGTGGGAAAGGGAGGGAGGGCAGGTACTATTTACCCAGGCCTGAGTGGGACCAAGTCCCCATCCTCCCCTTACCTGGCGGCAGCAGCACTTGCAGCTCTTCTCCTCAGCCCAGCACTCGCTGCTGGGTGCAGTGTGACCAGGGAGACACAAATAAATATGTCATTATCCTTCCAGCCTGAACTTGATGTGAGATTCTTCTTCCATTTCTTGGGGTCACTGAGAGAGGGAAATGTGTGTGTGTGTGTGTGTGTGTGTGTGTGTGTGTAGGGGAGTCACTGAGAGACAGAGGAGAATGTGTGTGGGTGGGAGTCACTGAGAGACAGGAGAATGTGTATCGGGAAGTCACTGAGAGACAGGAGAATGTGTGTGGGTGGGAGTCACTGAGAGACAGGAAAATGTGTATCGGGAAGTCACTGAGAGACAGGAGAATATGTGTGGATGGGAGTCACTGAGAGACAGGAGAATGTGTGTGGGAGTCACTGAGAGACAGGAGAATGTGTGTGGATGGGAGTCACTGAGAGACAGGAGAATATGTGTGGTTGGGAGTCACTGAGAGACAGGAGATTGTGTATCGGGAAGTCACTGAGAGACAGGAGAATATGTGTGGATGGGAGTCACTGAGAGATAGGAGATTGTGTATCGGGAAGTCACTGAGAGACAGGAGAATGTGTGTGGTTGGGAGTCACTGAGAGACAGGAGATTGTGTATTGGGAAGTCACTGAGAGACAGAGGAGAATGTGTGTGGTTGGGAGTCACTGAGAGACAGGAGAATGTGTGTGGTTGGGAGTCACTGAGAGATAGGCGATTGTGTATCGGGAAGTCACTGAGAGACAGGAGAATATGTATGGATGGGAGTCACTGAGAGACAGGAGAATGTGTATGGAGAAGTTGCTGAGAGAGAGAGGGGAATGTGTGTGGGTGGGAGTCACTGAGAGACAGGAGAATGTTTATGGGGAAGTCACTGAGAGACAGGAGAATGTGTATGGGGAAGTCACTGAGAGACAGAGGGGAATGTGTGTGGGTGGGAGTCACTGAGAGACAGGAGAATGTGTATGGGGAAGTCACTGAGAGACAGGAGAATATGTGTGGGTGGGAGTCACTGAGAGACAGGAGAATGTGTGTGGGTTTGAGTCACTGAGAGACAGGAGAATGTGTATGGGGAAGTCACTGAGAGACAGGAGAATATGTGTGGGTTTGAGTCACTGTGAGACAGGAGAATGTGTATGGGGAAGTCACTGAGAGACAGATGGGAATGTGTGTGGGTGGGAGTCACTGAAAGACAGGAGAATGTTTATGGGGAAGTCACTGAGAGACAGAGGGGAATGTGTGTGGGTGGGAGTCACTGAGAGACAGGAGAATGTGCATGGGGAAGTTACTGAGAGACAGGGAAATGTGTGGGGGAGTCACTCAGAGACAGAGGGGAACGTGTTTGTGTGTGGTGTCACTGAGAGACAGAGGGGAATGTGTGTATGTGGGGGGTCACTGAGAGATGGAGGGAAGTGTGTGTGTGTGTGTGTGTGTGTGTGTGTGTGTGTGTGTGAAGGGGGGGGTCACTGAGAAATGGAGGGGAATGTGTGTGTGTGTGGGGGTCACTGAGAGATGGAGGGGAATGTGTGTGGGGGCTCACTGAGATACAGAGGGGAATGTGTGTTTGGGGGGTCACTGAGAGACAGAGGGAATGTGTATGTGTGTGGGGGGATCACTGAGAAATGGAGGGAAATGTGTGTGTGTGTGTGAAGGGGGGGGGGTCACTGAGAGATGGAGGGGAATGTGTGTGTGTGTGGGGGTCACTGAGAGATGGAGGGGAATGTGTGTGGGGGCTCACTGAGATACAGAGGGGAATGTGTGTTTGGGGGGTCACTGAGAGACAGAGGGAATGTGTATGTGTGTGGGGGGATCACTGAGAGATGGAAGGGAATGTGTGTGGGGGCTCACTGAGATACAGAGGGGAATGTGTGTTTGGGGGGTCACTGAGAGACAGAGGGAATGTGTATGTGTGTGGGGGGTCACTGAGAGATGGAGGGAAGTGTGTGTGTGTGTGTGTGTGTGTGTGTGTGTGTGTGTGAAGGGGGGGGGTCACTGAGAGATGGAGGGGAATGTGTGTGTGTGTGGGGGTCACTGAGAGATGGAGGGGAATGTGTGTGGGGGCTCACTGAGATACAGAGGGGAATGTGTGTTTGGGGGGTCACTGAGAGACAGAGGGAATGTGTATGTGTGTGGGGGGATCACTGAGAGATGGAGGGGAATGTGTGTGGGGGCTCACTGAGATACAGAGGGGAATGTGTGTTTGGGGGGTCACTGAGAGACAGAGGGAATGTGTATGTGTGTGGGGGGATCACTGAGAGATGGAGGGGAATGTGTGTTTGGGGGGGTCACTGAGAGACAGGGGAATGTGTGTGTGTGTGTGGGGGGGGGTTGTCACTGAGAGATGAAGGGGAATGTGGGTCACTGAGAGACGGGAATGTGTGTGTCTGGGGGGGTGTTGTCACTGAGATATGGAGGGGAATGTGGGTGAGTGGGAGTTACTGAGAGACATGCGTGTAAGGTAAGAGCAATATGGGGGTTGTTCCTAAAGAATGTAGACGTATGTAGGGGAGGGGGTCACAGACAGACCAAGATGAACGTGTGGCAGAGCACTGATTTATTGACAGATATGTGGGGAATATCACTGTCCGATAGAAATTGCTTGGGTGGGGGATCTGACCCTTGTTGACAGTAAATGGATAGTGCGTCTCACACTGACGGACAGTAAATGGGAAGTGGGTCTCAGACTGACGGACAGGAAATGGGAAGCGGGATCTAAGACTGATGGACAGTAAATGGGAAGTGGGTCTCACACTGACGGACAGGAAATGGGAAGCTGGATCTAAGACTGATGGACAGTAAATGGGAAGTGGGTCTCAGACTGACGGACAGGAAATGGGAAGCTGGATCTAAGACTGATGGACAGTAAATGGGAAGTGGGTCTCAGACTGACGGACAGGAAATGGTAAAGCGGGGTCTCTGACTGACAGGTGTGAGCATTTTGAATTCTATTGTGTCTGTTTTTCCAGCAGCCGCCGCCTCCTCCTGACCCTGAGACAAGATGGATGACGAGGGAGAGATCTTTGTTGCAGAGCCCGCAGTGAGCGGCAGTGACAATGAGGTAGGGGCTGTGTACATGTATAGTGAGAATAGAAGTGCTGTCACCCTGATGTTACTGGCAGCCTTTAGCCGTTGCCAGCAATTAGCTGCGATAATGGACTTTTTGCGCAAAACTGACTTTTCCTGCGAATCACCATTACAGCCTATTCAATTATCCGGGAAAATTTATCGGTGATCATTTTTTCACAGATTTCATTTCACCTACTCTGAGCAGGTTAAAATCCCTATACTAAGGTAAAAATGTTTGGATGTGGTACAGAACCCCTGGGACGGTATCCGGACTATAGGTTGACACCCATTGGTCGACAGTGGGTAGGTCGACACTAGAAATAGGTCGACACCGCCATTAGGTCGACATGAACAAGGTCGACATGAGTGTTTTTTTGGGCTTTTTGGACTTTTTCATACTTTACGATCCACGTGGACTATGATTGGGAACGGTAACCTATGCCGACCGCAGGGGTAGCGGAGCGAGCACCCTGCCCGCAGCATGGCGAGCCAAGCGAACCATGCAAGGGGACGCAGTGCACTAATTGGGGTTCCCGGTCCCTTGACGGAGAAAACAACACCCAAAAAAACATAAAAACTCATGTCGACCTTTTTTCATGTC
Organism: Pseudophryne corroboree; assembly: GCF_028390025.1. NCBI lineage: Eukaryota > Metazoa > Chordata > Amphibia > Anura > Myobatrachidae > Pseudophryne > Pseudophryne corroboree. The sequence continues at coordinate 468,541,470 of NC_086451.1, forward strand.
GACCTAATGGCTGTGTCGACCTACCCACTGTCGACCAATGGGTGTCGACCTAATTGGTGTCGATCTTGAGTCCCATACCCCCTGGGACACTCCCCTTGATGACTAATCAGGCACATTTGAAGTTTTTAATTCTTTTTAGTTGGCAAATAATGACATGTCATTTTTGGGGTGAAAAAGTACAAAGTGATGGAAATTGGGGTACAAGGTATGGGAAAGGTATATTGGGGTGCTTTAGGAGTGGGACAGGTGTTTTTAGGCTTGCAGGTGGGAGTAATCGGTCTGTTTCCAGTTTTTTTTTTAAAAGTACCCTAAAATGACCCAAATACATACTTATACCCATTTTCATGTACACAAAATCTAATGAGAGCATTTATTTTGCACAAAATACTAAACTTGCTTTCTATAATTTTTTTTTATTTTTTCAGAAATGCATATAACAACCATTTCACACAATTTAAATCCCCCAAAACTCTTTAATGTGATCGCAAACACACTTCTCTTCTGTTATCCTCTGTTAGTTTAGCATTTTTTGGGGTACAGGCTGATTTCCCCATTTTCACCCACACTTTTCACTGCAATTTTTTTTACGTGAAACCCGTTTGGAATTGAATAGGTAGAAAAATGGGAGCGCACATACCCATGAAAAGCCATTTTCATGGTAATTTTCGTTCGAATGCCGCGCGAAAAATTGCTGCAAATTTACGGCTAATTGAATACCCCCTCTTAGCATCTCTCGAAGGGGAATCCTTGTAGCTGCTATATGTGCACACTACTAACTCCATAGATCACTGCTGTCCCCCCCAGTCTGTATACAGAAGACATATTACCTCTCCGCTCCTCTGCGGTATACTTAGGACAATGTCCTGGTGGGATGTAGTGCAGGTCACTGAGAGATGACCAGCCTTTCCCCCATTCAGCCAGTTCTTACAATGGCTGCGTCTGGGTCTTGCACGAAGTGGTATATGTGCGGGCAGCTGTAGAAGCCAAATTTACCACCTTATGCTAATTTGCTGATGACGAAGTAAATAAACTTCGAAACGTTGATCCACTATCCTGCTGGCTGCAGTATTTGTATTTAGCCGAGTGCCACCACTACGTATCCGTGATGTCGTTCTCTTTCCTCAGGAGGACAGTGACAACGAGGAGAAGCACCAGCAGCTACTGGATACCATCTCCTCACTGGACGGAAAGAAGAGAAGGTCTGTCCTAAATTCTCAGTTCTTACCATTTGTGGCTCTTCCTTTCTTTAGCAGCACTTTCCGTCCTGCCGTCTGTCTTTAATTTGTCCTATCCCCTCTCCTAGGCGGAAGTTGGCAGAGAGGTCCGAGGCCAGTGTCCATGTGTCCGAGTTTGGCATCAGCTCCGAAGGTTGGGTCAATTTTTTTTTATTCTTCCTGTTTTTCACAACCATGTTTTCGCTATCGTCAGGATTTGTTTGTTGCCCCGGGTTACGGCACAGCTCAGATGCGCTTTCCCTGTTGGACACAATTGCGTGGGCTTTGCGTTGTTTCTCTGAGCAGCACACAAACATCTCTTGTCATTATATAAAGTCATGACTGAAAAGCTCACGCAGGAATAGCAGTGGGAGGCTGTATGTAAATCGATACTTTTAATTCATTTGAATGGGTAAACTCTGTTTAAAGCCAAAAACAAGCCATTGACTGTAAAATGTCCCAATTTCTTTATAATTCAAGATTCCACCCGTGCAATTTTTCATGCTTTTCTTGCACGGCGTTGTGTCTGATCGCAGGGTTTATGTTGGTAAGTCCAGGTATTTATAAGTGGATCCCAGGCTGGAAATTGGGCTGACTTTAAGATTCTGCTTCACTCAGGTGCCGGTGAGAAGATCAATCTCTCTGACCTCATCGTACCCATTAAGAAGACGGCCTCGCTCTCTGCGGTGAAGAAGCAGTTGAACAAGCTGAAAGAGAAGAAAAGCGTGGAGCTGCCTCTCAGCAAGGAGGAGGCACAGAAGGTGTGTGGAGCGTCTGATGAGTGACTGGTATTATTCCCGGGATGTATCCTAGGGTAACGCGCCGATAGTGGTGGATATATTAGTGTGTGAGCCGGAAGTAGTCACCCGTGCCCAGGAACGTCTTCTCGTCAGATGACCGTCTGTACTATAATGCCGTCTTATACTTATTCCAACAGATACAGAGAATCGTGTCTTACAAGAGCACCTCGGAAGAGGTGGCAAAATGGGACCACATCGTAAAGCAGAACCGGAGGGCGGAGCAACTGTTCTTTCCGCTCAACGACGAGGCACTTAAGCCTGCTCCCATCGGGGAGATGGTGACGGGGTGGAGTAAAGTGAGTATCGGCGTCAATGCCATGGTGCTAATTGCGGCTTTGTGATATCGGCCAATTAGACGCCTGTTTCATTAGGCACAATGGGCGGTGTGCGTTCCTTGCTGTTTCTCAGCGGCGTAATAGAATATCTGTACGTTATTTATGATGTCATTAGTGCCACGGACCTGAAGCTGTGTGCGCCCTGATACGCAAGTCTTCCTGCTGTTATTGTAACGTTGCCTCTGCAGTTTGTATCTGTCTGAGGATTGTGTGTTTTTGTGCCCCTGTCCATTTGTGCAGGTGATGTAACCTTTCCATATACAGCTAGTCACAGACCCAGACATTGCCCCTCCCAATCCTCACCTCTGACCTCATGCTGCACCCATACACACAGGCCACCAATGGGTGTGTGAGGCGTGGGACTATATAACTCCACCTATGGGAGTGTGAGGGGTGGGGTTAAAGAATGCCACCTGTGAGAGGTGAGGCTATAGAATGCCACCAATGAGAGTGTGAGAGGTGGGGCTACAAAAACTCTCCAATGGGAAGAATGATTGCTTATACAAAAGCATTTCTTGTACTGAAATAACATTATCACTACCATGATTCCTACAGATTTATATGTTACAGAGCTTTATACATTTGAAATAACAAAGATGCTTATACGAGGAACACGGTTACATCTTGTAGAGTGTAAGAAGTGGCCCTATCAGCTTCTCGTGGGGATTGCTGGGACATATTGTTCCACAGAGGATAGCCACGCGTTGCCTGTGGGCACGTGCAGCCCCCGTATCTCACGGTTTATAGATTGCACATTCTGTGTATAGCAGCAGAGCAGGCATTGCTATCAGGGTCACACTGACCAGCAGACTGACTTCTGTAACGTGTACCATTGGTGGAGGTTACATTGTCCCTATTGTGATAAGTGTGCCTGTAAATGTTTATGCCTCTGCGTCTTCCTGTCGCTGTGCAGGCCGCCACGCCGCTGGAGATGGAGATATTTAGCATCCTCCATAAAAACAAACAGCCGATAACGGATCCACTACTGACCCCCGTGGAAGAGGCGTCACTGAAGGCGATGAGCCTGGAGGAGGTGAGACAGCGCTAGCCCTCTGGCTGATAGAGCACATCTAAACATAAGTAAAATGCAACAGTATATGCAGGCGCTATCAGGGCCGGTTATCTTTAGGGTCAGGTATATGGTGGGGACATAGTTTATGATTGGCAGCCGCCAGCGCTGGTTTTCCCTATAACATTGACTATAAATAATGTGGATTGGCCCTGGATCACCAATCCAAGGCCCCCCTGCAAGTGTCCTGAGGCGCCCCATGGTGCACGGCACACAGTGTGAGATCCACGGGTCTAGTGTGTACCCAGCGTAATGATTGCAGCTGGTCTGTGGGTTACAGCTCCCAGCAGCTCTCCTGCAAAATAATGCAACAATGTCATGTGACGGGAGGGTGCGCAGGAGGGGTTGGTACAGTGTGACTGGAGGGTGCGCAGGAGGGTCGGTACAGTGTGACGGGAGGGTGCGCAGGAGGGGTTGGTACAGTGTGACTGGAGGGTGCGCAGGAGGGGTCGGTACAGTGTGACGGGAGGGTGCGCAGGAGGGGTCGGTACAGTGTGACTGGAGGGTGCGCAGGAGGGGTCGGTACAGTGTGACGGGAGGGTGCGCAGGAGGGGTCGGTACAGTGTGACTGGAGGGTGCGCAGGAGGGGTCGGTACAGTGACTGGAGGGTGCGCAGGAGGGGTCGGTACAGTGACTGGAGGGTGCGCAGGAGGGGTCGGTACAGTGACTGGAGGGTGCGTAGGAGGGGTCGGTATAGTGTGACTGGAGGGTGCGCAGGAGGGGTCGGTGCAGTGTGACGGGAGGGTGCGCAGGAGGGGTCGGTACAGTGTGACTGGAGGGTGCGCAGGAGGGGTCGGTACAGTGTGACGGGAGGGTGCGCAGGAGGGGTCGGTACAGTGTGACGGGAGGGTGCGTAGGAGGGGTCGGTACAGTGTGACGGGAGGGTGCGCAGGAGGGGTCGGTACAGTGTGACGGGAGGGTGCGCAGGAGGGGTCGGTACAGTGTGACTGGAGGGTGCGCAGGAGGGGTCGGTACAGTGACTGGAGGGTGCGCAGGAGGGGTCGGTACAGTGACTGGAGGGTGCGTAGGAGGGGTCGGTACAGTGTGACTGGAGGGTGCGCAGGAGGGGTCGGTACAGTGACTGGAGGGTGCGCAGGAGGGGTCGGTACAGTGACGGGAGGGTGCGTAGGAGGGGTCGGTACAGTGTGACTGGAGGGTGCGCAGGAGGGGTCGGTGCAGTGTGACGGGAGGGTGCGCAGGAGGGGTCGGTACAGTGTGACTGGAGGGTGCGCAGGAGGGGTCGGTACAGTGTGACTGGAGGGTGCGCAGGAGGGGTCGGTACAGTGTGACTGGAGGGTGCGCAGGAGGGGTCGGTACAGTGTGACTGGAGGGTGCGCAGGAGGGGTCGGTGCAGTGTGACGGGAGGGTGTGCAGGAGGGGTCGGTACAGTGTGACTGGAGGGTGCGCAGGAGGGGTCGGTACAGTGACTGGAGGGTGCGCAGGAGGGGTCGGTACAGTGACTGGAGGGTGCGCAGGAGGGGTCGGTACAGTGACTGGAGGGTGCGCAGGAGGGGTCGGTACAGTGACTGGAGGGTGCGTAGGAGGGGTCGGTACAGTGTGACTGGAGGGTGCGCAGGAGGGGTCGGTGCAGTGTGACGGGAGGGTGCGCAGGAGGGGTCGGTACAGTGTGACTGGAGGGTGCGCAGGAGGGGTCGGTACAGTGTGACGGGAGGGTGCGTAGGAGGGGTCGGTACAGTGTGACGGGAGGGTGCGCAGGAGGGGTCGGTACAGTGTGACGGGAGGGTGCGCAGGAGGGGTCGGTACAGTGTGACTGGAGGGTGCGCAGGAGGGGTCGGTACAGTGACTGGAGGGTGCGCAGGAGGGGTCGGTACAGTGACTGGAGGGTGCGTAGGAGGGGTCGGTACAGTGTGACGGGAGGGTGCGCAGGAGGGGTTGGTACAGTGTGACTGGAGGGTGTGCAGGAGGGGTCGGTGCAGTGTGACGGGAGGGTGCGCAGGAGGGGTCGGTACAGTGTGACTGGAGGGTGCGCAGGAGAGGTCGGTACAGTGTGACGGGAGGGTGCGTAGGAGGGGTCGGTACAGTGTGACGGGAGGGTGCGCAGGAGGGGTCGGTACAGTGTGACGGGAGGGTGCGCAGGAGGGGTCTGTACAGTGACTGGAGGGTGCGCAGGAGGGGTCGGTACAGTGACGGGAGGGTGCGCAGGAGAGGTCGGTACAGTGTGACGGGAGGGTGCGCAGGAGGGATCGGTACAGTGTGACTGGAGGGTGCGCAGGAGGGGTCGGTACAGTGACTGGAGGGTGCGCAGGAGGGGTCGGTACAGTGACTGGAGGGTGCGCAGGAGGGGTCGGTACAGTGACTGGAGGGTGCGCAGGAGGGGTCGGTACAGTGTGACGGGAGGGTGCGCAGGAGGGGTCGGTACAGTGACTGGAGGGTGCGCAGGAGGGGTCGGTACAGTGACGGGAGGGTGCGCAGGAGGGGTCGGTACAGTGTGACGGGAGGGTGCGCAGGAGGGGTCGGTACAGTGTGACTGGAGGGTGCGCAGGAGGGATCGGTACAGTGTGACGGGAGGGTGCGTAGGAGGGGTCGGTACAGTGTGACGGGAGGGTGCGTAGGAGGGGTCGGTACAGTGTGACGGGAGGGTGCGCAGGAGGGGTCGGTACACTGTGACGGGAGGGTGCGCAGGAGGGGTCGGTACAGTGTGACTGGAGGGTGCGCAGGAGGGGTCGGTACAGTGTGACGGGAGGGTGCGCAGGAGGGGTCGGTACAGTGTGACGGGAGGGTGCGCAGGAGGGGTCGGTACAGTGTGACGGGAGGGTGCTCAGGAGGGGTCGGTACAGTGTGACGGGAGGGTGCGCAGGAGGGGTCGGTGCAGTGTGACTGGAGGGTGCGCAGGAGGGGTCGGTGCAGTGTGACGGGAGGGTGCGCAGGAGGGCTCGGTACAGTGTGACGGGAGGGTGCGCAGGAGGGGTCGGTACAGTGTGACTGGAGGGTGCGCAGGAGGGGTCGGTACAGTGTGACGGGAGGGTGCGCAGGAGGGGTCGGTACAGTGTGACGGGAGGGTGCGCAGGAGGGGTCGGTACAGTGTGACGGGAGGGTGCGCAGGAGGGGTCGGTACAGTGTGACGGGAGGGTGCGCAGGAGGGGTCGGTACAGTGTGACGGGAGGGTGCGCAGGAGGGGTCGGTACAGTGTGACGGGAGGGTGCGCAGGAGGGGTCGGTACAGTGTGACTGGAGGGTGCGCAGGAGGGGTCGGTACAGTGTGACGGGAGGGTGCGCAGGAGGGGTCGGTACAGTGTGACGGGAGGGTGCGCAGGAGGGGTCGGTACAGTGTGACTGGAGGGTGCGCAGGAGGGGTCGGTACAGTGTGACGGGAGGGTGCGCAGGAGGGGTCGTACAGTGTGACGGGAGGGTGCGCAGGAGGGGTCGGTACAGTGTGACGGGTGGGTGCGCAGGAGGGGTCGGTACAGTGTGACGGGAGGGTGCGCAGGAGGGGTCGTACAGTGTGACGGGAGGGTGCGCAGGAGGGGTCGGTGCAGTGTGACGGGAGGGTGCTCAGGAGGGGTCGGTAAAGTGTGACTGGAGGGTGCGCAGGAGGGGTCGGTGCAGTGTGACGGGAGGGTGCGCAGGAGGGGTCGGTACAGTGTGACGGGAGGGTGCGCAGGAGGGGTCGGTACAGTGTGACGGGAGGGTGCTCAGGAGGGGTCGGTACAGTGTGACGGGAGGGTGCTCAGGAGGGGTCGGTACAGTGTGACTGGAGAGTGCGCAGGAGGGGTCGGTACAGTGTGACGGGAGGGTGCGCAGGAGGGGTCGGTACAGTGTGACGGGAGGGTGCGCAGGAGGGGTCGGTACAGTGTGACGGGAGGGTGCGCAGGAGGGGTCGGTACAGTGTGACGGGAGGGTGCGTAGGAGGGGTCGGTACAGTGTGACTGGAGGGTGCGCAGGAGGGGTCGGTACAGTGTGACGGGAGGGTGCGCAGGAGGGGTCGGTACACTGTGACGGGAGGGTGCGCAGGAGGGGTCGGTACAGTGTGACTGGAGGGTGCGCAGGAGGGGTCGTTACAGTGTGACGGGAGGGTGCGCAGGAGGGGTCGGTGCAGTGTGACTGGAGGGTGCGCAGGAGGGGTCGGTACAGTGTGACTGGAGGGTGCGCAGGAGGGGTCGGTACAGTGTGACGGGAGGGTGCGCAGGAGGGGTCGGTACAGTGTGACTGGAGGGTGCGCAGGAGGGGTCGGTACAGTGTGACTGGAGGGTGCGCAGGAGGGGTCGGTACAGTGTGACGGGAGGGTGCGCAGGAGGGGTCGGTACAGTGTGACGGGAGGGTGCTCAGGAGGGGTCGGTACAGTGTGACGGGAGGGTGCGCAGGAGGGGTCGGTGCAGTGTGACTGGAGGGTGCGCAGGAGGGGTCGGTGCAGTGTGACGGGAGGGAGCGCAGGAGGGGTCGGTACAGTGTGACGGGAGGGTGCGCAGGAGGGGTCGGTACAGTGTGACTGGAGGGTGCGCAGGAGGGGTCGGTACAGTGTGACGGGAGGGTGCGCAGGAGGGGTCGGCACAGTGTGACGGGAGGGTGCGCAGGAGGGGTCGGCACAGTGTGACGGGAGGGTGCGCAGGAGGGGTCGGTACAGTGTGACGGGAGGGTGCGCAGGATGGGTCGGTACAGTGTGACGGGAGGGTGCGCAGGAGGGATCGGTACAGTGTGACTGGAGGGTGCGCAGGAGGGGTCGGTACAGTGTGACGGGAGGGTGCGCAGGAGGGGTCGGTACAGTGTGACGGGAGGGTGCGCAGGAGGGGTCGTACAGTGTGACGGGAGGGTGCGCAGGAGGGGTCGGTACAGTGTGACGGGTGGGTGCGCAGGAGGGGTCGGTACAGTGTGACGGGAGGGTGCGCAGGAGGGGTCGTACAGTGTGACGGGAGGGTGCGCAGGAGGGGTCGGTGCAGTGTGACGGGAGGGTGCTCAGGAGGGGTCGGTAAAGTGTGACTGGAGGGTGCGCAGGAGGGGTCGGTACAGTGTGACTGGAGGGTGCGCAGGAGGGGTCCGTACAGTGTGACGGGAGGGTGCACAGGAGGGGTCGGTACAGTGTGACGGGAGGGTGCTCAGGAGGGGTCGGTACAGTGTGACGGGAGGGTGCGCAGGAGGGGTCGGTACAGTGTGACTGGAGGGTGCGCAGGAGAGGTCGGTACAGTGTGACGGGAGGGTGCGCAGGAGGGGTCGGTACAGTGTGACTGGAGGGTGCGCAGGAGGGGTCGGTACAGTGTGACGGGAGGGTGCGCAGGAGGGGTCCGTACAGTGTGACGGGAGGGTGCGCAGGAGGGGTCGGTACAGTGTGACGGGAGGGTGCGTAGGAGGGGTCGGTACAGTGTGACGGGAGGGTGCGCAGGAGGGGTCGGTACAGTGTGACTGGAGGGTGCGCAGGAGGGGTCGGTACAGTGACTGGAGGGTGCGCAGGAGGGGTCGGTACAGTGACTGGAGGGTGCGCAGGAGGGGTCGGTACAGTGACTGGAGGGTGCGCAGGAGGGGTCGGTACAGTGTGACGGGAGGGTGCGCAGGAGGGGTCGGTACAGTGTGACGGGAGGGTGCGCAGGAGGGGTCGGTACAGTGACTGGAGGGTGCGCAGGAGGGGTCGGTACAGTGACGGGAGGGTGCGCAGGAGAGGTCGGTACAGTGTGACGGGAGGGTGCGTAGGAGGGGTCGGTACAGTGTGACGGGAGGGTGCGCAGGAGGGGTCGGTACAGTGTGACGGGAGGGTGCTCAGGAGGGGTCGGTACAGTGTGACTGGAGGGTGCGCAGGAGGGGTCGGTACAGTGTGACGGGAGGGTGCGCAGGAGGGGTCGGTGCAGTGTGACGGGAGGGTGCGCAGGAGGGGTCGGTACAGTGTGACTGGAGGGTGCGCAGGAGGGGTCGGTACAGTGTGACGGGAGGGTGCGCAGGAGGGGTCGGTACAGTGTGACGGGAGGGTGCGCAGGAGGGGTCGGTACAGTGTGACTGGAGGGTGCGCAGGAGAGGTCGGTACAGTGTGACGGGAGGGTGCGCAGGAGGGGTCGGTACAGTGTGACGGGAGGGTGAGCAGGAGGGGTCGGTACAGTGTGACGGGAGGGTGCGCAGGAGGGGTCGGTACAGTGTGACTGGAGGGTGCGCAGGAGAGGTCGGTACAGTGTGGCGGGAGGGTGCGTAGGAGGGGTCGGTACAGTGTGACGGGAGGGTGCGCAGGAGGTGTCGGTACAGTGTGACGGGAGGGTGCGCAGGAGGGGTCGGTACAGTGTGACGGGAGGGTGCGCAGGAGGGGTCGGTACAGTGTGACGGGAGGGTGCGCAGGAGGGGTCGGTACACTGTGACGGGAGGGTGCGCAGGAGGGGTCGGTACAGTGTGACGGGAGGGTGCGCAGGAGGGGTCGGTACAGTGTGACGGGAGGGTGCGCAGGAGGGGTCGGTACAGTGTGACGGGAGGGTGCGCAGGAGGGGTCGGTACAGTGTGACGGGAGGGTGCTCAGGAGGGGTCGGTGCAGTGTGACGGGAGGGTGCGCAGGAGGGGTCGGTGCAGTGTGACTGGAGGGTGCGCAGGAGGGGTCGGTGCAGTGTGACGGGAGGGTGCGCAGGAGGGGTCGGTACAGTGTGACGGGAGGGTGCGCAGGAGGGGTCGGTACAGTGTGACGGGAGGGTGCGCAGGAGGGGTCGGTACAGTGTGACGGGAGGGTGCGCAGGAGGGGTCGGTACAGTGTGACGGGAGGGTGCGCAGGAGGGGTCGGTACAGTGTGACGGGAGGGTGCGCAGGAGGGGTCGGTACAGTGTGACGGGAGGGTGCGCAGGAGGGGTCGGTACAGTGTGACTGGAGGGTGCGCAGGAGGGGTCGGTACAGTGTGACGGGAGGGTGCGCAGGAGGGGTCGGTACAGTGTGACGGGAGGGTGCGCAGGAGGGGTCGGTACAGTGTGACGGGAGGGTGCTCAGGAGGGGTCGGTACAGTGTGACTGGAGGGTGCGCAGGAGGGGTCGGTACAGTGTGACGGGAGGGTGCGCAGGAGGGGTCGGTACAGTGTGACTGGAGGGTGCGCAGGAGGGGTCGGTACAGTGTGACGGGAGGGTGCGCAGGAGGGGTCGTACAGTGTGACGGGAGGGTGCGCAGGAGGGGTCGGTACAGTGTGACGGGTGGGTGCGCAGGAGGGGTCGGTACAGTGTGACGGGAGGGTGCGCAGGAGGGGTCGTACAGTGTGACGGGAGGGTGCGCAGGAGGGGTCGGTGCAGTGTGACGGGAGGGTGCTCAGGAGGGGTCGGTAAAGTGTGACGGGAGGGTGCGCAGGAGGGGTCGGTAAAGTGTGACGGGAGGGTGCGCAGGAGGGGTCGGTGCAGTGTGACGGGAGGGTGCGCAGGAGGGGTCGGTACAGTGTGACGGGAGGGTGCGCAGGAGGGGTCGGTACAGTGTGACGGGAGGGTGCTCAGGAGGGGTCGGTACAGTGTGACGGGAGGGTGCGCAGGAGGGGTCGGTACAGTGTGACTGGAGGGTGCGCAGGAGGGGTCGGTACAGTGTGATGGGAGGGTGCGCAGGAGGGGTCGGTACAGTGTGACGGGAGGGTGCGCAGGAGGGGTCGGTACAGTGTGACGGGAGGGTGCGCAGGAGGGGTCGGTACAGTGTGACGGGAGGGTACTCAGGAGGGGTCGGTACAGTGTGACTGGAGGGTGCGCAGGAGGGGTCGGTACAGTGTGACGGGAGGGTGCGCAGGAGGGGGTCGGTACAGTGTGACGGGAGGGTGCGCAGGAGGGGTCGGTACAGTGTGACTGGAGGGTGCGCAGGAGGGGTCGGTACAGTGTGACGGGAGGGTGCGTAGGAGGGGTCGGTACAGTGTGACGGGAGGGTGCGCAGGAGGTGTCGGTACAGTGTGACGGGAGGGTGCGCAGGAGGGGTCGGTACAGTGTGACTGGAGGGTGCGCAGGAGAGGTCGGTACAGTGTGACGGGAGGGTGCGCAGGAGGGGTCGGTACACTGTGACGGGAGGGTGCGCAGGAGGGGTCGGTACAGTGTGACGGGAGGGTGCGCAGGAGGGGTCGGTACAGTGTGACGGGAGGGTGCGCAGGAGGGGTCGGTACAGTGTGACGGGAGGGTGCGCAGGAGGGGTCGGTACAGTGTGACGGGAGGGTGCTCAGGAGGGGTCGGTACAGTGTGACGGGAGGGTGCGCAGGAGGGGTCGGTGCAGTGTGACTGGAGGGTGCGCAGGAGGGGTCGGTGCAGTGTGACGGGAGGGTGCGCAGGAGGGGTCGGTACAGTGTGACGGGAGGGTGCGCAGGAGGGGTCGGTACAGTGTGACGGGAGGGTGCGCAGGAGGGGTCGGTACAGTGTGACGGGAGGGTGCGCAGGAGGGGTCGGTACAGTGTGACGGGAGGGTGCGCAGGAGGGGTCGGTACAGTGTGACGGGAGGGTGCGCAGGAGGGGTCGGTACAGTGTGACGGGAGGGTGCGCAGGAGGGGTCGGTACAGTGTGACTGGAGGGTGCGCAGGAGGGGTCGGTACAGTGTGACGGGAGGGTGCGCAGGAGGGGTCGGTACAGTGTGACGGGAGGGTGCGCAGGAGGGGTCGGTACAGTGTGACGGGAGGGTGCTCAGGAGGGGTCGGTACAGTGTGACTGGAGGGTGCGCAGGAGGGGTCGGTACAGTGTGACGGGAGGGTGCGCAGGAGGGGTCGGTACAGTGTGACTGGAGGGTGCGCAGGAGGGGTCGGTACAGTGTGACGGGAGGGTGCGCAGGAGGGGTCGTACAGTGTGACGGGAGGGTGCGCAGGAGGGGTCGGTACAGTGTGACGGGAGGGTGCGCAGGAGGGGTCGGTACAGTGTGACGGGAGGGTGCGCAGGAGGGGTCGGTACAGTGTGACGGGAGGGTGCTCAGGAGGGGTCGGTGCAGTGTGACGGGAGGGTGCGCAGGAGGGGTCGGTGCAGTGTGACTGGAGGGTGCGCAGGAGGGGTCGGTGCAGTGTGACGGGAGGGTGCGCAGGAGGGGTCGGTGCAGTGTGACGGGAGGGTGCGCAGGAGGGGTCGGTGCAGTGTGACGGGAGGGTGCGCAGGAGGGGTCGGTACAGTGTGACGGGAGGGTGCGCAGGAGGGGTCGGTACAGTGTGACTGGAGGGTGCGCAGGAGGGGTCGGTACAGTGTGACGGGAGGGTGCGCAGGAGGGGTCGGTACAGTGTGACGGGAGGGTGCGCAGGAGGGGTCGGTACAGTGTGACGGGAGGGTGCTCAGGAGGGGTCGGTACAGTGTGACTGGAGGGTGCGCAGGAGGGGTCGGTACAGTGTGACGGGAGGGTGCGCAGGAGGGGTCGGTACAGTGTGACTGGAGGGTGCGCAGGAGGGGTCGGTACAGTGTGACGGGAGGGTGCGCAGGAGGGGTCGTACAGTGTGACGGGAGGGTGCGCAGGAGGGGTCGGTACAGTGTGACGGGTGGGTGCGCAGGAGGGGTCGGTACAGTGTGACGGGAGGGTGCGCAGGAGGGGTCGTACAGTGTGACGGGAGGGTGCGCAGGAGGGGTCGGTGCAGTGTGACGGGAGGGTGCTCAGGAGGGGTCGGTAAAGTGTGACGGGAGGGTGCGCAGGAGGGGTCGGTGCAGTGTGACGGGAGGGTGCGCAGGAGGGGTCGGTACAGTGTGACGGGAGGGTGCGCAGGAGGGGTCGGTACAGTGTGACGGGAGGGTGCTCAGGAGGGGTCGGTACAGTGTGACGGGAGGGTGCGCAGGAGGGGTCGGTACAGTGTGACTGGAGGGTGCGCAGGAGGGGTCGGTACAGTGTGACGGGAGGGTGCGCAGGAGGGGTCGGTACAGTGTGACGGGAGGGTGCGCAGGAGGGGTCGGTACAGTGTGACGGGAGGGTGCTCAGGAGGGGTCGGTACAGTGTGACTGGAGGGTGCGCAGGAGGGGTCGGTACAGTGTGACGGGAGGGTGCGCAGGAGGGGGTCGGTACAGTGTGACGGGAGGGTGCGCAGGAGGGGTCGGTACAGTGTGACTGGAGGGTGCGCAGGAGGGGTCGGTACAGTGTGACTGGAGGGTGCGCAGGAGGGGTCGGTACAGTGTGACGGGAGGGTGCGCAGGAGGGGTCGGTACAGTGTGACTGGAGGGTGCGCAGGAGGGGTCGGTACAGTGTGACGGGAGGGTGCGCAGGAGGGGTCGGTACAGTGTGACTGGAGGGTGCGCAGGAGGGGTCGGTACAGTGTGACGGGAGGGTGCGCAGGAGGGGTCGGTACAGTGACTGGAGGGTGCGCAGGAGGGGTCGGTACAGTGACTGGAGGGTGCGCAGGAGGGGTCGGTACAGTGACTGGAGGGTGCGTAGGAGGGGTCGGTACAGTGTGACTGGAGGGTGCGCAGGAGGGGTCGGTGCAGTGTGACGGGAGGGTGCGCAGGAGGGGTCGGTGCAGTGTGACGGGAGGGTGCGCAGGAGGGGTCGGTACAGTGACTGGAGGGTGCGCAGGAGGGGTCGGTACAGTGTGACGGGAGGGTGCGCAGGAGGGGTCGGTACAGTGTGACGGGAGGGTGCGCAGGAGGGGTCGGTACAGTGTGACGGGAGGGTGCGCAGGAGGGGTCGGTACAGTGTGACGGGAGGGTGCTCAGGAGGGGTCGGTACAGTGTGACTGGAGGGTGCGCAGGAGGGGTCGGTACAGTGTGACGGGAGGGTGCGCAGGAGGGGTCGGTGCAGTGTGACGGGAGGGTGCTCAGGAGGGGTCGGTAAAGTGTGACGGGAGGGTGCGCAGGAGAGGTCGGTACAGTGTGACGGGAGGGTGCGTTGGAGGGGTCGGTACAGTGACGGGAGGGTGCGCAGGAGGGGTCGGTACAGTGTGACGGGAGGGTGCGCAGGAGGGGTCGGTACAGTGTGACGGGAGGGTGCGCAGGAGGGGTCGGTACAGTGTGACGGGAGGGTGCGCAGGAGGGGTCGGTACAGTGTGACGGGAGGGTGCGCAGGAGGGGTCGGTACAGTGTGACGGGAGGGTGCGCAGGAGGGGTCGGTACAGTGTGACTGGAGGGTGCGCAGGAGGGGTCGGTACAGTGTGACGGGAGGGTGCGCAGGAGGGGTCCGTACAGTGTGACGGGAGGGTGCGCAGGAGGGGTCGGTACAGTGTGACGGGAGGGTGCTCAGGAGGGGTCGGTACAGTGTGACGGGAGGGTGCGCAGGAGGGGTCGGTACAGTGTGACTGGAGGGTGCGCAGGAGGGGTCGGTACAGTGTGACGGGAGGGTGCGCAGGAGGGGTCGGTACAGTGTGACGGGAGGGTGCGCAGGAGGGGTCGGTACAGTGTGACTGGAGGGTGCGCAGGAGGGGTCGGTACAGTGTGACGGGAGGGTGCGCAGGAGGGGTCGTACAGTGTGACGGGAGGGTGCGCAGGAGGGGTCGTACAGTGTGACGGGAGGGTGCGCAGGAGGGGTCGGTACAGTGTGACCGGTGGGTGCGCAGGAGGGGTCGGTACAGTGTGACGGGAGGGTGCGCAGGAGGGGTCGTACAGTGTGACGGGAGGGTGCGCAGGAGGGGTCGGTGCAGTGTGACGGGAGGGTGCTCAGGAGGGGTCGGTAAAGTGTGACTGGAGGGTGCGCAGGAGGGGTCGGTGCAGTGTGACGGGAGGGTGCGCAGGAGGGGTCGGTACAGTGACGGGAGGGTGCGCAGGAGGGGTCGGTACAGTGTGACGGGAGGGTGCGCAGGAGGGGTCGGTACAGTGTGACGGGAGGGTGCGCAGGAGGGGTCGGTACAGTGTGACGGGAGGGTGCGCAGGAGGGGTCGGTACAGTGTGACGGGAGGGTGCGCAGTAGGGGTCGGTACAGTGTGACGGGAGGGTGCTCAGGAGGGGTCGGTACAGTGTGACTGGAGGGTGCGCAGGAGGGGTCGGTACAGTGTGACGGGAGGGTGCGCAGGAGGGGGTCGGTACAGTGTGACGGGAGGGTGCGCAGGAGGGGTCGGTACAGTGTGACTGGAGGGTGCGCATGAGGGGTCGGTACAGTGTGACGGGAGGGTGCGCAGGAGGGGTCGGTACAGTGTGACTGTAGGGTGCGCAGGAGGGGTCGGTACAGTGTGACGGGAGGGTGCGCAGGAGGGGTCGGTACAGTGTGACGGGAGGGTGCGCAGGAGGGGTCGGTACAGTGTGACGGGAGGGTCGGTACAGTGTGACTGGAGGGTGCGCAGGAGGGGTCGGTACAGTGTGACTGGAGGGTGCGCAGGAGGGGTCGGTACAGTGTGACTGGAGGGTGCGCAGGAGAGGTCGGTACAGTGTGACGGGAGGGTGCGTAGGAGGGGTCGGTACAGTGTGACGGGAGGGTGCGCAGGAGGGGTCGGTACAGTGTGACGGGAGGGTGCGCAGGAGGGGTCGGTACAGTGTGACTGGAGGGTGCGCAGGAGGGGTCGGTACAGTGTGACTGGAGGGTGCGCAGGAGGGGTCGGTACAGTGTGACTGGAGGGTGCGCAGGAGAGGTCGGTACAGTGTGACGGCAGGGTGCGCAGGAGGGGTCGGTACAGTGTGACGGGAGGGTGCGCAGGAGGGGTCGGTACAGTGTGACGGGAGGGTGCGCAGGAGGGGTCGGTACAGTGTGACGGGAGGGTGCGCAGGAGGGGTCGGTACAGTGTGACGGGTGGGTGCGCAGGAGGGGTCGGTACAGTGTGACGGGAGGGTGCGCAGGAGGGGTCGGTGCAGTGTGACGGGAGGGTGCTCAGGAGGGGTCGGTAAAGTGTGACTGGAGGGTGCGCAGGAGGGGTCGGTGCAGTGTGACGGGAGGGTGCGCAGGAGGGGTCGGTACAGTGTGAAGGGAGGGTGCGCAGGAGGGGTCGGTACAGTGTGACGGGAGGGTGCTCAGGAGGGGTCGGTACAGTGTGACTGGAGGGTGCGCAGGAGGGGTCGGTACAGTGTGACGGGAGGGTGCGCAGGAGGGGTCGGTACAGTGACTGGAGGGTGCGCAGGAGGGGTCGGTACAGTGACGGGAGGGTGCGCAGGAGAGGTCGGTACAGTGTGACGGGAGGGTGCGTAGGAGAGGTCGGTACAGTGTGACGGGAGGGTGCGCAGGAGGGGTCGGTACAGTGTGACTGGAGGGTGCGCAGGAGGGGTCGGTACAGTGACTGGAGGGTGCGCAGGAGGGGTCGGTACAGTGACTGGGGGGTGCGCAGGAGGGGTCGGTACATTGACTGGAGGGTGCGCAGGAGGGGTCGGTACAGTGTGACGGGAGGGTGCGTAGGAGGGGTCGGTACAGTGTGACGGGAGGGTGCGCAGGAGGGGTCGGTACACTGTGACGGGAGGGTGCGCAGGAGGGGTCGGTACAGTGTGACTGGAGGGTGCGCAGGAGGGGTCGGTACAGTGTGACGGGAGGGTGCGCAGGAGGGGTCCGTACAGTGTGACGGGAGGGTGCGCAGGAGGGGTCGGTACAGTGTGACGGGAGGGTGCTCAGGAGGGGTCGGTACAGTGTGACGGGAGGGTGCGCAGGAGGGGTCGGTACAGTGTGACTGGAGGGTGCGCAGGAGGGGTCGGTACAGTGTGACGGGAGGGTGCGCAGGAGGGGTCGGTACAGTGTGACGGGAGGGTGCGCAGGAGGGGTCGGTACAGTGTGACTGGAGGGTGCGCAGGAGGGGTCGGTACAGTGTGACGGGAGGGTGCGCAGGAGGGGTCGTACAGTGTGACGGGAGGGTGCGCAGGAGGGGTCGGTACAGTGTGACGGGAGGGTGCGCAGGAGGGGTCGGTACAGTGTGACCGGGGGGTGCGCAGGAGGGGTCGGTACAGTGTGACGGGAGGGTGCACAGGAGGGGTCGTACAGTGTGACGGGAGGGTGCGCAGGAGGGGTCGGTGCAGTGTGACGGGAGGGTGCTCAGGAGGGGTCGGTAAAGTGTGACTGGAGGGTGCGCAGGAGGGGTCGGTGCAGTGTGACGGGAGGGTGCGCAGGAGGGGTCGGTACAGTGACGGGAGGGTGCGCAGGAGGGGTCGGTACAGTGTGACGGGAGGGTGCGCAGGAGGGGTCGGTACAGTGTGACGGGAGGGTGCGCAGGAGGGGTCGGTACAGTGTGACGGGAGGGTGCGCAGGAGGGGTCGGTACAGTGTGACGGGAGGGTGCGCAGTAGGGGTCGGTACAGTGTGACGGGAGGGTGCTCAGGAGGGGTCGGTACAGTGTGACTGGAGGGTGCGCAGGAGGGGTCGGTACAGTGTGACGGGAGGGTGCGCAGGAGGGGGTCGGTACAGTGTGACGGGAGGGTGCGCAGGAGGGGTCGGTACAGTGTGACTGGAGGGTGCGCATGAGGGGTCGGTACAGTGTGACGGGAGGGTGCGCAGGAGGGGTCGGTACAGTGTGACTGGAGGGTGCGCAGGAGGGGTCGGTACAGTGTGACGGGAGGGTGCGCAGGAGGGGTCGGTACAGTGTGACGGGAGGGTGCGCAGGAGGGGTCGGTACAGTGTGACTGTAGGGTGCGCAGGAGGGGTCGGTACAGTGTGACGGGAGGGTGCGCAGGAGGGGTCGGTACAGTGTGACGGGAGGGTGTGCAGGAGGGGTCGGTACAGTGTGACGGGAGGGTGCGCAGGAGGGGTCGGTACAGTGTGACGGGAGGGTGCGCAGGAGGGGTCGGTACAGTGTGACTGGAGGGTGCGCAGGAGGGGTCGGTACAGTGTGACGGGAGGGTGCGCAGGAGGGGTCGGTACAGTGTGACGGGAGGGTGCGCAGGAGGGGTCGGTACAGTGTGACGGGAGGGTGTGCAGGAGGGGTCGGTACAGTGTGACGGGAGGGTGCGCAGGAGGGGGTCGGTACAGTGTGACGGGAGGGTGCGCAGGAGGGGTCGGTACAGTGTGACTGGAGGGTGCGCAGGAGGGGTCGGTACAGTGTGACTGGAGGGTGCGCAGGAGGGGTCGGTACAGTGTGACGGGAGGGTGCGCAGGAGGGGTCGGTACAGTGTGACTGGAGGGTGCGCAGGAGCGGTCGGTGCAGTGTGACTGGAGGGTGCGCAGAAGGGGTCGGTACAGTGTGACGGGAGGGTGCGCAGGAGGGGTCGGTACAGTGTGACGGGAGGGTGCGTAGGAGGGGTCGGTACAGTGTGACGGGAGGGTGCGCAGGAGGGGTCGGTACAGTGTGACGGGAGGGTGCGCAGGAGGGGTCGGTACAGTGTGACGGGAGGGTCGGTACAGTGTGACTGGAGGGTGCGCAGGAGGGGTCGGTACAGTGTGACTGGAGGGTGCGCAGGAGGGGTCGGTACAGTATGACTGGAGGGTGCGCAGGAGAGGTCGGTACAGTGTGACGGGAGGGTGCGTAGGAGGGGTCGGTACAGTGTGACGGGAGGGTGCGCAGGAGGGGTCGGTACAGTGTGACGGGAGGGTGCGCAGGAGGGGTCGGTACAGTGTGACTGGAGGGTGGGCAGGAGGGGTCGGTACAGTGTGACTGGAGGGTGCGCAGGAGGGGTCGGTACAGTGTGACTGGAGGGTGCGCAGGAGAGGTCGGTACAGTGTGACGGCAGGGTGCGTAGGAGGGGTCGGTACAGTGTGACGGGAGGGTGCGCAGGAGGGGTCGGTACAGTGTGACGGGAGGGTGCGCAGGAGGGGTCGGTACAGTGTGACGGGAGGGTGCGCAGGAGGGGTCGGTACAGTGTGACGGGAGGGTGCGCAGGAGGGGTCGGTACAGTGTGACGGGTGGGTGCGCAGGAGGGGTCGGTACAGTGTGACGGGAGGGTGCGCAGGAGCGGTCGGTGCAGTGTGACGGGAGGGTGCTCAGGAGGGGTCGGTAAAGTGTGACTGGAGGGTGCGCAGGAGGGGTCGGTGCAGTGTGACGGGAGGGTGCGCAGGAGGGGTCGGTACAGTGTGACGGGAGGGTGCGCAGGAGGGGTCGGTACAGTGTGACGGGAGGGTGCTCAGGAGGGGTCGGTACAGTGTGACTGGAGGGTGCGCAGGAGGGGTCGGTACAGTGTGACGGGAGGGTGCGCAGGAGGGGTCGGTACAGTGTGACGGGAGGGTGCGCAGGAGGGGTCGGTACAGTGTGACGGGAGGGTGCGCAGGAGGGGTCGGTACAGTGTGACGGGAGGGTGCGCAGGAGGGGTCGGTACAGTGTGACGGGAGGGTGCGCAGGAGGGGTCGGTACAGTGTGACGGGAGGGTGCTCAGGAGGGGTCGGTACAGTGTGACGGGAGGGTGCGCAGGAGGGGTCGGTACAGTGTGACGGGAGGGTGCGCAGGAGGGGGTCGGTACAGTGTGACGGGAGGGTGCGCAGGAGGGGTCGGTACAGTGTGACTGGAGGGTGCGCAGGAGGGGTCGGTACAGTGTGACTGGAGGGTGCGCAGGAGGGGTCGGTACAGTGTGACGGGAGGGTGCGCAGGAGGGGTCGGTACAGTGTGACTGGAGGGTGCGCAGGAGGGGTCGGTACAGTGTGATGGGAGGGTGCGCAGGAGGGGTCGGTACAGTGTGACGGGAGGGTGCGCAGGAGGGGTCGGTACAGTGTGACGGGAGGGTGCGCAGAAGGGGTCGGTACAGTGTGACGGGAGGGTGCGCAGGAGGGGTCGGTACAGTGTGACTGGAGGGTGCGCTGGAGAGGTCGGTACAGTGTGACGGGAGGGTGCGTAGGAGGGGTCGGTACAGTGTGACGGGAGGGTGCGCAGGAGGGGTCGGTACAGTGTGACGGGAGGGTGCGCAGGAGGGGTCGGTACAGTGTGACGGGAGGGTGCGCAGGAGGGGTCGGTACAGTGTGACTGGAGGGTGTGCAGGAGGGGTCGGTACAGTGTGACGGGAGGGTGTGCAGGAGGGGTCGGTACAGTGTGACTGGAGGGTGCGCAGGAGGGGTCGGTACAGTGTTACGGGAGGGTGCGCAGGAGGGGTCGGTACAGTGTGACGGGAGGGTGCGCAGGAGGGGTCGGTACAGTGTGACTGGAGGGTGCGCAGGAGGGGTCGGTACAGTGTGACGGGAGGGTGCGCAGGAGGGGTCGGTACAGTGTGACGGGAGGGTGCGCAGGAGGGGTCGGTACAGTGTGACGGGAGGGTGCGCAGGAGGGGTCGGTACAGTGTGACTGGAGGGTGCGCTGGAGAGGTCGGTACAGTGTGACGGGAGGGTGCGTAGGAGGGGTCGGTACAGTGTGACGGGAGGGTGCGCAGGAGGGGTCGGTACAGTGTGACGGGAGGGTGCGCAGGAGGGGTCGGTACAGTGTGACTGGAGGGTGCGCAGGAGGGGTCGGTACAGTGTGACTGGAGGGTGCGCAGGAGAGGTCGGTACAGTGTGACGGGAGGGTGCGTAGGAGGGGTCGGTACAGTGTGACGGGAGGGTGCGCAGGAGGGGTCGGTACAGTGTGACCGGTGGGTGCGCAGGAGGGGTCGGTACAGTGTGACGGGAGGGTGCGCAGGAGGGGTCGTACAGTGTGACGGGAGGGTGCGCAGGAGGGGTCGGTGCAGTGTGACGGGAGGGTGCTCAGGAGGGGTCGGTAAAGTGTGACTGGAGGGTGCGCAGGAGGGGTCGGTGCAGTGTGACGGGAGGGTGCGCAGGAGGGGTCGGTGCAGTGTGACGGGAGGGTGCGCAGGAGGGGTCGGTACAGTGTGACGGGAGGGTGCGCAGGAGGGGTCGGTACAGTGTGACGGGAGGGTGCGCAGGAGGGGTCGGTACAGTGTGACGGGAGGGTGCGCAGGAGGGGTCGGTACAGTGTGACGGGAGGGTGCGCAGGAGGGGTCGGTACAGTGTGACTGTAGGGTGCGCAGGAGGGGTCGGTACAGTGTGACGGGAGGGTGCGCAGGAGGGGTCGGTACAGTGTGACGGGAGGGTGTGCAGGAGGGGTCGGTACAGTGTGACGGGAGGGTGCGCAGGAGGGGTCGGTACAGTGTGACTGGAGGGTGCGCAGGAGGGGTCGGTACAGTGTGACGGGAGGGTGCGCAGGAGGGGTCGGTACAGTGTGACGGGAGGGTGCGCAGGAGGGGTCGGTACAGTGTGACGGGACGGTGTGCAGGAGGGGTCGGTACAGTGTGACGGGAGGGTGCGCAGGAGGGGGTCGGTACAGTATGACGGGAGGGTGCGCAGGAGGGGTCGGTACAGTGTGACTGGAGGGTGCGCAGGAGGGGTCGGTACAGTGTGACTGGAGGGTGCGCAGGAGGGGTCGGTACAGTGTGACGGGAGGGTGCGCAGGAGGGGTCGGTACAGTGTGACTGGAGGGTGCGCAGGAGCGGTCGGTGCAGTGTGACTGGAGGGTGCGCAGAAGGGGTCGGTACAGTGTGACGGGAGGGTGCGCAGGAGGGGTCGGTACAGTGTGACGGGAGGGTGCGTAGGAGGGGTCGGTACAGTGTGACGGGAGGGTGCGCAGGAGGGGTCGGTACAGTGTGACGGGAGGGTGCGCAGGAGGGGTCGGTACAGTGTGACGGGAGGGTCGGTACAGTGTGACTGGAGGGTGCGCAGGAGGGGTCGGTACAGTGTGACTGGAGGGTGCGCAGGAGGGGTCGGTACAGTGTGACGGGAGGGTGCTCAGGAGGGGTCGGTACAGTGTGACGGGAGGGTGCGCAGGAGGGGTCGGTACAGTGTGACGGGAGGGTGCGCAGGAGGGGGTCGGTACAGTGTGACGGGAGGGTGCGCAGGAGGGGTCGGTACAGTGTGACTGGAGGGTGCGCAGGAGGGGTCGGTACAGTGTGACTGGAGGGTGCGCAGGAGGGGTCGGTACAGTGTGACGGGAGGGTGCGCAGGAGGGGTCGGTACAGTGTGACTGGAGGGTGCGCAGGAGGGGTCGGTACAGTGTGATGGGAGGGTGCGCAGGAGGGGTCGGTACAGTGTGACGGGAGGGTGCGCAGGAGGGGTCGGTACAGTGTGACGGGAGGGTGCGCAGAAGGGGTCGGTACAGTGTGACGGGAGGGTGCGCAGGAGGGGTCGGTACAGTGTGACTGGAGGGTGCGCTGGAGAGGTCGGTACAGTGTGACGGGAGGGTGCGTAGGAGGGGTCGGTACAGTGTGACGGGAGGGTGCGCAGGAGGGGTCGGTACAGTGTGACGGGAGGGTGCGCAGGAGGGGTCGGTACAGTGTGACGGGAGGGTGCGCAGGAGGGGTCGGTACAGTGTGACTGGAGGGTGTGCAGGAGGGGTCGGTACAGTGTGACGGGAGGGTGTGCAGGAGGGGTCGGTACAGTGTGACTGGAGGGTGCGCAGGAGGGGTCGGTACAGTGTTACGGGAGGGTGCGCAGGAGGGGTCGGTACAGTGTGACGGGAGGGTGCGCAGGAGGGGTCGGTACAGTGTGACTGGAGGGTGCGCAGGAGGGGTCGGTACAGTGTGACGGGAGGGTGCGCAGGAGGGGTCGGTACAGTGTGACGGGAGGGTGCGCAGGAGGGGTCGGTACAGTGTGACGGGAGGGTGCGCAGGAGGGGTCGGTACAGTGTGACTGGAGGGTGCGCTGGAGAGGTCGGTACAGTGTGACGGGAGGGTGCGTAGGAGGGGTCGGTACAGTGTGACGGGAGGGTGCGCAGGAGGGGTCGGTACAGTGTGACGGGAGGGTGCGCAGGAGGGGTCGGTACAGTGTGACTGGAGGGTGCGCAGGAGGGGTCGGTACAGTGTGACTGGAGGGTGCGCAGGAGAGGTCGGTACAGTGTGACGGGAGGGTGCGTAGGAGGGGTCGGTACAGTGTGACGGGAGGGTGCGCAGGAGGGGTCGGTACAGTGTGACCGGTGGGTGCGCAGGAGGGGTCGGTACAGTGTGACGGGAGGGTGCGCAGGAGGGGTCGTACAGTGTGACGGGAGGGTGCGCAGGAGGGGTCGGTGCAGTGTGACGGGAGGGTGCTCAGGAGGGGTCGGTAAAGTGTGACTGGAGGGTGCGCAGGAGGGGTCGGTGCAGTGTGACGGGAGGGTGCGCAGGAGGGGTCGGTGCAGTGTGACGGGAGGGTGCGCAGGAGGGGTCGGTACAGTGTGACGGGAGGGTGCGCAGGAGGGGTCGGTACAGTGTGACGGGAGGGTGCGCAGGAGGGGTCGGTACAGTGTGACGGGAGGGTGCGCAGGAGGGGTCGGTACAGTGTGACGGGAGGGTGCGCAGGAGGGGTCGGTACAGTGTGACTGTAGGGTGCGCAGGAGGGGTCGGTACAGTGTGACGGGAGGGTGCGCAGGAGGGGTCGGTACAGTGTGACGGGAGGGTGTGCAGGAGGGGTCGGTACAGTGTGACGGGAGGGTGCGCAGGAGGGGTCGGTACAGTGTGACGGGAGGGTGCGCAGGAGGGGTCGGTACAGTGTGACTGGAGGGTGCGCAGGAGGGGTCGGTACAGTGTGACGGGAGGGTGCGCAGGAGGGGTCGGTACAGTGTGACGGGAGGGTGCGCAGGAGGGGTCGGTACAGTGTGACGGGACGGTGTGCAGGAGGGGTCGGTACAGTGTGACGGGAGGGTGCGCAGGAGGGGGTCGGTACAGTATGACGGGAGGGTGCGCAGGAGGGGTCGGTACAGTGTGACTGGAGGGTGCGCAGGAGGGGTCGGTACAGTGTGACTGGAGGGTGCGCAGGAGGGGTCGGTACAGTGTGACGGGAGGGTGCGCAGGAGGGGTCGGTACAGTGTGACTGGAGGGTGCGCAGGAGCGGTCGGTGCAGTGTGACTGGAGGGTGCGCAGAAGGGGTCGGTACAGTGTGACGGGAGGGTGCGCAGGAGGGGTCGGTACAGTGTGACGGGAGGGTGCGTAGGAGGGGTCGGTACAGTGTGACGGGAGGGTGCGCAGGAGGGGTCGGTACAGTGTGACGGGAGGGTGCGCAGGAGGGGTCGGTACAGTGTGACGGGAGGGTCGGTACAGTGTGACTGGAGGGTGCGCAGGAGGGGTCGGTACAGTGTGACTGGAGGGTGCGCAGGAGGGGTCGGTACAGTGTGACTGGAGGGTGCGCAGGAGAGGTCGGTACAGTGTGACGGGAGGGTGCGCAGGAGGGGTCGGTACAGTGTGACGGGAGGGTGCGCAGGAGGGGTCGGTACAGTGTGACGGGAGGGTGCGCAGGAGGGGTCGGTACAGTGTGACGGGAGGGTGCGCAGGAGGGGTCGGTACAGTGTGACGGGAGGGTGCTCAGGAGGGGTCGGTACAGTGTGACGGGAGGGTGCGCAGGAGGGGTCGGTACAGTGTGACGGGAGGGTGCGCAGGAGGGGGTCGGTACAGTGTGACGGGAGGGTGCGCAGGAGGGGTCGGTACAGTGTGACTGGAGGGTGCGCAGGAGGGGTCGGTACAGTGTGACTGGAGGGTGCGCAGGAGGGGTCGGTACAGTGTGACGGGAGGGTGCGCAGGAGGGGTCGGTACAGTGTGACTGGAGGGTGCGCAGGAGGGGTCGGTACAGTGTGATGGGAGGGTGCGCAGGAGGGGTCGGTACAGTGTGACGGGAGGGTGCGCAGGAGGGGTCGGTACAGTGTGACGGGAGGGTGCGCAGAAGGGGTCGGTACAGTGTGACGGGAGGGTGCGCAGGAGGGGTCGGTACAGTGTGACTGGAGGGTGCGCTGGAGAGGTCGGTACAGTGTGACGGGAGGGTGCGTAGGAGGGGTCGGTACAGTGTGACGGGAGGGTGCGCAGGAGGGGTCGGTACAGTGTGACGGGAGGGTGCGCAGGACGGGTCGGTACAGTGTGACGGGAGGGTGCGCAGGAGGGGTCGGTACAGTGTGACTGGAGGGTGTGCAGGAGGGGTCGGTACAGTGTGACGGGAGGGTGTGCAGGAGGGGTCGGTACAGTGTGACTGGAGGGTGCGCAGGAGGGGTCGGTACAGTGTTACGGGAGGGTGCGCAGGAGGGGTCGGTACAGTGTGACGGGAGGGTGCGCAGGAGGGGTCGGTACAGTGTGACTGGAGGGTGCGCAGGAGGGGTCGGTACAGTGTGACGGGAGGGTGCGCAGGAGGGGTCGGTACAGTGTGACGGGAGGGTGCGCAGGAGGGGTCGGTACAGTGTGACGGGAGGGTGCGCAGGAGGGGTCGGTACAGTGTGACGGGAGGGTGCGCAGGAGGGGTCGGTACAGTGTGACTGGAGGGTGCGCTGGAGAGGTCGGTACAGTGTGACGGGAGGGTGCGTAGGAGGGGTCGGTACAGTGTGACGGGAGGGTGCGCAGGAGGGGTCGGTACAGTGTGACGGGAGGGTGCGCAGGAGGGGTCGGTACAGTGTGACTGGAGGGTGCGCAGGAGGGGTCGGTACAGTGTGACTGGAGGGTGCGCAGGAGAGGTCGGTACAGTGTGACGGGAGGGTGCGTAGGAGGGGTCGGTACAGTGTGACGGGAGGGTGCGCAGGAGGGGTCGGTACAGTGTGACCGGTGGGTGCGCAGGAGGGGTCGGTACAGTGTGACGGGAGGGTGCGCAGGAGGGGTCGTACAGTGTGACGGGAGGGTGCGCAGGAGGGGTCGGTGCAGTGTGACGGGAGGGTGCTCAGGAGGGGTCGGTAAAGTGTGACTGGAGGGTGCGCAGGAGGGGTCGGTGCAGTGTGACGGGAGGGTGCGCAGGAGGGGTCGGTGCAGTGTGACGGGAGGGTGCGCAGGAGGGGTCGGTACAGTGTGACGGGAGGGTGCGCAGGAGGGGTCGGTACAGTGTGACGGGAGGGTGCGCAGGAGGGGTCGGTACAGTGTGACGGGAGGGTGCGCAGGAGGGGTCGGTACAGTGTGACTGGAGGGTGCGCAGGAGGGGTCGGCACAGTGTGACTGGAGGGTGCGCAGGAGAGGTCGGTACAGTGTGACGGGAGGGTGCGCAGGAGGGGTCGGTACAGTGTGACCGGTGGGTGCGCAGGAGGGGTCGGTACAGTGTGACGGGAGGGTGCGCAGGAGGGGTCGTACAGTGTGACGGGAGGGTGCGCAGGAGGGGTCGGTGCAGTGTGACGGGAGGGTGCTCAGGAGGGGTCGGTAAAGTGTGACTGGAGGGTGCGCAGGAGGGGTCGGTGCAG
The DNA here is from genome assembly GCF_028390025.1 of Pseudophryne corroboree. Classification (NCBI taxonomy): domain Eukaryota; kingdom Metazoa; phylum Chordata; class Amphibia; order Anura; family Myobatrachidae; genus Pseudophryne; species Pseudophryne corroboree. Next base: position 468,567,612 of record NC_086451.1, read on the forward strand.
TGTGACGGGAGGGTGCGCAGGAGGGGTCGGTGCAGTGTGACGGGAGGGTGCGCAGGAGGGGTCGGTACAGTGTGACGGGAGGGTGCGCAGGAGGGGTCGGTACAGTGTGACGGGAGGGTGCGCAGGAGGGGTCGGTACAGTGTGACGGGAGGGTGCGCAGGAGGGGTCGGTACAGTGTGACTGGAGGGTGCGCAGGAGGGGTCGGCACAGTGTGACTGGAGGGTGCGCAGGAGAGGTCGGTACAGTGTGACGGGAGGGTGCGTAGGAGGGGTCGGTACAGTGTGACGGGAGGGTGCGCAGGAGGGGTCGGTACAGTGTGACGGGAGGGTGCGCAGGAGGGGTCGGTACAGTGTGACTGGAGGGTGCGCAGGAGGGGTCGGTACAGTGTGACGGGAGGGTGCGCAGGAGGGGTCGGTACAGTGTGACTGGAGGGTGCGCAGGAGCGGTCGGTGCAGTGTGACTGGAGGGTGCGCAGGAGGGGTCGGTACAGTGTGACGGGAGGGTGCGCAGGAGGGGTCGGTACAGTGTGACGGGAGGGTGCGTAGGAAGGGTCGGTACAGTGTGACGGGAGGGTGCGCAGGAGGGGTCGGTACAGTGTGACGGGAGGGTGCGCAGGAGGGGTCGGTACAGTGTGACGGGAGGGTCGGTACAGTGTGACTGGAGGGTGCGCAGGAGGGGTCGGTACAGTGTGACTGGAGGGTGCGCAGGAGGGGTCGGTACAGTGTGACTGGAGGGTGCGCAGGAGAGGTCGGTACAGTGTGACGGGAGGGTGCGTAGGAGGGGTCGGTACAGTGTGACGGGAGGGTGCGCAGGAGGGGTCGGTACAGTGTGACGGGAGGGTGCGCAGGAGGGGTCGGTACAGTGTGACTGGAGGGTGCGCAGGAGGGGTCGGTACAGTGTGACTGGAGGGTGCGCAGGAGGGGTCGGTACAGTGTGACTGGAGGGTGCGCAGGAGAGGTCGGTACAGTGTGACGGCAGGGTGCGTAGGAGGGGTCGGTACAGTGTGACGGGAGGGTGCGCAGGAGGGGTCGGTACAGTGTGACGGGAGGGTGCGCAGGAGGGGTCGGTACAGTGTGACGGGAGGGTGCGCAGGAGGGGTCGGTACAGTGTGACGGGAGGGTGCGCAGGAGGGGTCGGTACAGTGTGACGGGTGGGTGCGCAGGAGGGGTCGGTACAGTGTGACGGGAGGGTGCGCAGGAGGGGTCGGTGCAGTGTGACGGGAGGGTGCTCAGGAGGGGTCGGTAAAGTGTGACTGGAGGGTGCGCAGGAGGGGTCGGTGCAGTGTGACGGGAGGGTGTGCAGGAGGGGTCGGTGCAGTGTGACGGGAGGGTGCGCAGGAGGGGTCGGTACAGTGTGACGGGAGGGTGCGCAGGAGGGGTCGGTACAGTGTGACGGGAGGGTGCTCAGGAGGGGTCGGTACAGTGTGACTGGAGGGTGCGCAGGAGGGGTCGGTACAGTGTGACGGGAGGGTGCGCAGGAGGGGTCGGTACAGTGTGACGGGAGGGTGCTCAGGAGGGGTCGGTACAGTGTGACTGGAGGGTGCGCAGGAGGGGTCGGTACAGTGTGACGGGAGGGTGCGCAGGAGGGGTCGGTACAGTGTGACGGGAGGGTGCGCAGGAGGGGTCGGTACAGTGTGACGGGAGGGTGCGCAGGAGGGGTCGGTACAGTGTGACGGGAGGGTGCGCAGGAGGGGTCGGTACAGTGTGACTGGAGGGTGCGCAGGAGGGGTCGGTACAGTGTGACGGGAGGGTGCGCAGGAGGGGTCGGTACAGTGTGACGGGAGGGTGTGCAGGAGGGGTCGGTACAGTGTGATGGGAGGGTGCGCAGGAGGGGTCGGTACAGTGTGACGGGAGGGTGCGCAGGAGGGGTCGGTACAGTGTGACTGGAGGGTGCGCAGGAGGGGTCGGTACAGTGTGACTGGAGGGTGCGCAGGAGGGGTCGGTACAGTGTGACTGGAGGGTGCGCAGGAGGGGTCGGTACAGTGTGACTGGAGGGTGCGCAGGAGAGGTCGGTACAGTGTGACGGCAGGGTGCGTAGGAGGGGTCGGTACAGAGTGACGGGAGGTTGCGCAGGAGGGGTCGGTACAGTGTGACGGGAGGGTGCGCAGGAGGGGTCGGTACAGTGTGACGGGAGGGTGCGCAGGAGGGGTCGGTACAGTGTGACGGGAGGGTGCGCAGGAGGGGTCGGTACAGTGTGACGGGTGGGTGCGCAGGAGGGGTCGGTACAGTGTGACGGGAGGGTGCGCAGGAGGGGTCGGTGCAGTGTGACGGGAGGGTGCTCAGGAGGGGTCGGTAAAGTGTGACTGGAGGGTGCGCAGGAGGGGTCGGTGCAGTGTGACGGGAGGGTGCGCAGGAGGGGTCGGTGCAGTGTGACGGGAGGGTGCGCAGGAGGGGTCGGTACAGTGTGACGGGAGGGTGCGCAGGAGGGGTCGGTACAGTGTGACGGGAGGGTGCTCAGAAGGGGTCGGTACAGTGTGACTGGAGGGTGCGCAGGAGGGGTCGGTACAGTGTGACGGGAGGGTGCGCAGGAGGGGTCGGTACAGTGTGACGGGAGGGTGCTCAGGAGGGGTCGGTACAGTGTGACTGGAGGGTGCGCAGGAGGGGTCGGTACAGTGTGACGGGAGGGTGCGCAGGAGGGGTCGGTACAGTGTGACGGGAGGGTGCGCAGGAGGGGTCGGTACAGTGTGACGGGAGGGTGCGCAGGAGGGGTCGGTACAGTGTGACGGGAGGGTGCGCAGGAGGGGTCGGTACAGTGTGACTGGAGGGTGCGCAGGAGGGGTCGGTACAGTGTGACGGGAGGGTGCGCATGAGGGGTCGGTACAGTGTGACGGGAGGGTGTGCAGGAGGGGTCGGTACAGTGTGACGGGAGGGTGCGCAGGAGGGGTCGGTACAGTGTGACGGGAGGGTGCGCAGGAGGGGTCGGTACAGTGTGACTGGAGGGTGCGCAGGAGGGGTCGGTACAGTGTGACGGGAGGGTGCGCAGGAGGGGTCGGTACAGTGTGACGGGAGGGTGCGCAGGAGGGGTTGGTACAGTGTGACGGGAGGGTGCGCAGGAGGGGTCGGTACAGTGTGACGGGAGGGTGCGCAGGAGGGGTCGGTACAGTGTGACTGGAGGGTGCGCAGGAGGGGTCGGTACAGTGTGACTGGAGGGTGCGCAGGAGAGGTCGGTACAGTGTGACGGGAGGGTGCGTAGGAGGGGTCGGTACAGTGTGACGGGAGGGTGCGCAGGAGGGGTCGGTACAGTGTGACGGGAGGGTGCGCAGGAGGGGTCGGTACAGTGTGACTGGAGGGTGCGCAGGAGGGGTCGGTACAGTGTGACTGGAGGGTGCGCAGGAGGGGGGGTCGGTACAGTGTGACTGGAGGGTGCGCAGGAGCGGTCGGTGCAGTGTGACTGGAGGGTGCGCAGGAGGGGTCGGTACAGTGTGACGGGAGGGTGCGCAGGAGGGGTCGGTACAGTGTGACTGGAGGGTGCGCAGGAGGGGTCGGTACAGTGTGACGGGAGGGTGCGCAGGAGGGGTCGGTACAGTGTGACGGGAGGGTGCGCAGGAGGGGTCGGTACAGTGTGACTGGAGGGTGCGCAGGAGGGGTCGGTACAGTGTGACTGGAGGGTGCGCAGGAGGGGTCGGTACAGTGTGACTGGAGGGTGCGCAGGAGAGGTCGGTACAGTGTGACGGCAGGGTGCGTAGGAGGGGTCGGTACAGTGTGACGGGAGGGTGCGCAGGAGGGGTCGGTACAGTGTGACGGGAGGGTGCGCAGGAGGGGTCGGTACAGTGTGACGGGAGGGTGCGCAGGAGGGGTCGGTACAGTGTGACGGGAGGGTGCGCAGGAGGGGTCGGTACAGTGTGACGGGTGGGTGCGCAGGAGGGGTCGGTACAGTGTGACGGGAGGGTGCGCAGGAGGGGTCGGTGCAGTGTGACGGGAGGGTGCTCAGGAGGGGTCGGTAAAGTGTGACTGGAGGGTGCGCAGGAGGGGTCGGTGCAGTGTGACGGGAGGGTGCGCAGGAGGGGTCGGTACAGTGTGACGGGAGGGTGCGCAGGAGGGGTCGGTACAGTGTGACGGGAGGGTGCTCAGGAGGGGTCGGTACAGTGTGACTGGAGGGTGCGCAGGAGGGGTCGGTACAGTGTGACGGGAGGGTGCGCAGGAGGGGTCGGTACAGTGTGACGGGAGGGTGCGCAGGAGGGGTCGGTACAGTGTGACGGGAGGGTGCGCAGGAGGGGTCGGTACAGTGTGACGGGAGGGTGTGCAGGAGGGGTCGGTACAGTGTGACGGGATGGTGCGCAGGAGGGGTCGGTACAGTGTGACGGGAGGGTGCTCAGGAGGGGTCGGTACAGTGTGACGGGAGGGTGCGCAGGAGGGGTCGGTACAGTGTGACGGGAGGGTGCGCAGGAGGGGTCGGTACAGTGTGACGGGAGGGTGCGCAGGAGGGGTCGGTACAGTGTGACTGGAGGGTGCGCAGGAGGGGTCGGTACAGTGTGACTGGAGGGTGCGCAGGAGGGGTCGGTACAGTGTGACGGGAGGGTGCGCAGGAGGGGTCGGTACAGTGTGACTGGAGGGTGCGCAGGAGGGGTCGGTACAGTGTGATGGGAGGGTGCGCAGGAGGGGTCGGTACAGTGTGACTGGAGGGTGCGCAGGAGGGGTCGGTACAGTGTGACGGGAGGGTGCGCAGGAGGGGTCGGTACAGTGTGACGGGAGGGTGCGCAGGAGGGGTCGGTACAGTGTGACTGGAGGGTGCGCAGGAGGGGTCGGTACAGTGTTACGGGAGGGTGCGCAGGAGGGGTCGGTACAGTGTGACGGGAGGGTGCGCAGGAGGGGTCGGTACAGTGTGACTGGAGGGTGCGCAGGAGGGGTCGGTACAGTGTGACGGGAGGGTGCGCAGGAGGGGTCGGTACAGTGTGACGGGAGGGTGCGCAGGAGGGGTCGGTACAGTGTGACGGGAGGGTGCGCAGGAGGGGTCGGTACAGTGTGACGGGAGGGTGCGCAGGAGGGGTCGGTACAGTGTGACTGGAGGGTGCGCTGGAGAGGTCGGTACAGTGTGACGGGAGGGTGCGTAGGAGGGGTCGGTACAGTGTGACGGGAGGGTGCGCAGGAGGGGTCGGTACAGTGTGACGGGAGGGTGCGCAGGAGGGGTCGGTACAGTGTGACTGGAGGGTGTGCAGGAGGGGTCGGTACAGTGTGACGGGAGGGTGTGCAGGAGGGGTCGGTACAGTGTGACTGGAGGGTGCGCAGGAGGGGTCGGTACAGTGTTACGGGAGGGTGCGCAGGAGGGGTCGGTACAGTGTGACGGGAGGGTGCGCAGGAGGGGTCGGTACAGTGTGACTGGAGGGTGCGCAGGAGGGGTCGGTACAGTGTGACGGGAGGGTGCGCAGGAGGGGTCGGTACAGTGTGACGGGAGGGTGCGCAGGAGGGGTCGGTACAGTGTGACGGGAGGGTGCGCAGGAGGGGTCGGTACAGTGTGACTGGAGGGTGCGCTGGAGAGGTCGGTACAGTGTGACGGGAGGGTGCGTAGGAGGGGTCGGTACAGTGTGACGGGAGGGTGCGCAGGAGGGGTCGGTACAGTGTGACGGGAGGGTGCGCAGGAGGGGTCGGTACAGTGTGACTGGAGGGTGCGCAGGAGGGGTCGGTACAGTGTGACTGGAGGGTGCGCAGGAGAGGTCGGTACAGTGTGACGGGAGGGTGCGTAGGAGGGGTCGGTACAGTGTGACGGGAGGGGTGCGCAGGAGGGGTCGGTACAGTGTGACGGGAGGGTGCGCAGGAGGGGTCGGTACAGTGTGACTGGAGGGTGCGCAGGAGGGGTCGGTACAGTGTGACTGGAGGGTGCGCAGGAGAGGTCGGTACAGTGTGATGGGAGGGTGCGCAGGAGGGGTCGGTACAGTGTGACGGGAGGGTGCGCAGGAGGGGTCGGTACAGTGTGACGGGAGGGTGCGCAGGAGGGGTCGGTACAGTGTGACGAGGGTGCGCAGGAGGGGTCGGTACAGTGTGACGGGAGGGTGCGCAGGAGGGGTCGGTACAGTGTGACGGGAGGGTGCGCAGGAGGGGTCGGTACAGTGTGACGGGAGGGTGCTCAGGAGGGGTCGGTGCAGTGTGACGGGAGGGTGCGCAGGAGGGGTCGGTGCAGTGTGACTGGAAGGTGCGCAGGAGGGGTCGGTACAGTCAGTGATCGCAAAAACGCGGCAATAGCGCGTATTTTACCCGATATTAAGGTCCAGGGACTCACTTTTTCCTAAATGGGCGGGTCCCCGGGGACGCGCTCCACTGGGATTGGCTGGAGGTGTAATGATTGATTTCTACCTTGTCCGGCTGCAGAGAGAACTAAATATGTGGAGAAGGAGCCTCTTGGTCAAGGGAGACATCAATCATTACACCTCTAGCCAATCTGAGTGGAGCGCGTCCCCAGCAGGGACACACCCCCTTTAGAAAAAGTGTATTTGACTCTTCCCTGCTTCCCGGGCGCTCTGGCTGGCCGTGACAGTGAGTGACTGTGACCGTCTGTGTATTCATAAGTAACCCAGCAGCTAGTGCCATGAATCACATGGGGGAGGGGAGGGGAGGGGGGCCACGCACCTCTGATGTCCTGCATGCTTCAGTAAGCGCAGCAGCAGCGGGGATGGGGTTGGGGAGTATGTCCAGGAGCACACCGCACAGGAGGATCAGGCAGTGAAGGAGGGAAAGGGCGGCTACAGTGCACTACCGCACGTCACTGCTAGTGTTCGCATCCCCTAGCAAAGTCCGTCCTTGATCCTCTCCATGTAATACATCACAAAGCTCTCGCTGTACACACTCCCTCACCACCCGTGATTTATGGAGATCAGCGGCAGCCGCCCTCTGCTTGATTTATTAGGCTGTGCTGGGAACGGAGCTCGGAGGTGCTGGGGGAGGGCTGCAGTGTCCATACAGTTATTACTGTGTGCAGCCAGCTCCCAGCATAGGACAGGGCTAGACACAAGCCAGGGGTGAGGGCTGCTCTGAACATTCAGCTCATGGAGCCCAAGAGGCTGAGCTGCAGGGAGACATGTAATAGTAGCCAGTAGCAACAGCAGGTTGTATCCTGTCCCCTCTCTCTCTCTCTCCCTGGTGATATTACACCATCTCTAGCCTGCACATCAAGTAGTGGGGGTCTGAGGTGGTGTCTGCAATGTGTAAGTGATGCTCTACATGGTGCACTGTGTGTAACGTGCTCTACCTGGCGCACTGTGTGTAACGTGCTCTACCTGGCGCACTGTGTGTAATGTGCTCTATCTGGTGCAATCTGTATAACATGCTCTATCTGGCGCACTGTGTGTAACGTGCTCTATCTGGCGCACTGTGTGTAACGTGCTCTATCTGGCGCACTGTGTGTAATGTGCTCTATCTGGTGCAATCTGTATAACATGCTCTATCTGGCGCACTGTGTATAACGTGCTCTATCTGGCGCATTGTGTGTAACGTGCTCTATCTGGCGCACTGTGTGTAATGTGCTCTATCTGGTGCAATCTGTATAACATGCTCTATCTGGCGCACTGTGTATAACGTGCTCTATCTGGTGTAATGTGCTCTATCTGGCGCATTGTGTATAATGTGCTCTATCTGGTGCAATCTGTATAACGTGCTCTATCTGGTGTAATGTGCTCTATCTGGCGCACTGTGTGTAATGTGCTCTACCTGTCGCATTGTGTATGATGTGTTCTATCTGGAGCAATGTGTATAACGTGCTCTATCTGGTGTAATGTGCTCTACCTGTCGCATTGTGTATGATGTGTTCTATCTGGAGCAATGTGTATAACGTGCTCTAACTGGCGCAGTGTGTATAAGCGGCACTACTGTGTGGCGTAATGTGAATTGGCACTATTGTGTGGCCCGCGCCCCTTCCCCATGAAGCCACGCCCCTAAATTTTTGCGGCGCGCACTGCCTGTAGTCATGGAGGTGGGGCAGCATTTCACTTTCTGCCAAAGGACACCAAAATGTCTAGTTACAGCTCTGGTGCAGGGTGTCCTGCATGCTACACAACCCAGCAGCATTGTCACCCCACCCCCCCTTCCCCCTTGCAACTCTATTTTGTGGTGTCCAAATAAGATTAAGATCAATAAGAACCTTTAACCCAATGGGACCCAGAAAAGGACCGGTTGGACCCCAATTTTTAAAAGTGAGGGGTCCCTGGGACCCACTTTTTGTGGGGCTCAGCGCGATCACTGTACAGTGTGACGGGAGGGTGCGCAGGAGGGGGTCGGTACAGTGTGACGGGAGGGTGCGCAGGAGGGGTCGGTACAGTGTGACGGGAGGGTGCGCAGGAGGGGTCGGTACAGTGTGACGGGAGGGTGCGCAGGAGGGGTCGGTACAGTGTGACGGGAGGGTGCGCAGGAGGGGTCGGTACAGTGTGACTGGAGGGTGCGCAGGAGGGGTCGGTACAGTGTGACGGGAGGGTGCGCAGGAGGGGTCGGTACAGTGTGACGGGAGGGTGCGCAGGAGGGGTCGGTACAGTGTGACGGGAGGGTGCGCAGGAGGGGTCGGTACAGTGTGACGGGAGGGTGCTCAGGAGGGGTCGGTACAGTGTGACTGGAGGGTGCGCAGGAGGGGTCGGTACAGTGTGACGGGAGGGTGCGCAGGAGGGGTCGGTACAGTGTGACGGGAGGGTGCGCAGGAGGGGGTCGGTACAGTGTGACGGGAGGGTGCGCAGGAGGGGTCGGTACAGTGTGACGGGAGGGGTGCGCAGGAGGGGTCGGTACAGTGTGACGGGAGGGTGCGCAGGAGGGGTCGGTACAGTGTGACGGGAGGGTGCTCAGGAGGGGTCGGTACAGTGTGACGGGAGGGTGCGCAGGAGGGGTCGGTACAGTGTGACGGGAGGGTGCGCAGGAGGGGGTCGGTACAGTGTGACGGGAGGGTGCGCAGGAGGGGGTCGGTACAGTGTGACTGGAGGGTGCGCAGGAGGGGTCGGTACAGTGTGACTGGAGGGTGCGCAGGAGGGGTCGGTACAGTGTGACGGGAGGGTGCGCAGGAGGGGGTCGGTACAGTGTGACTGGAGGGTGCGCAGGAGGGGTCGGTACAGTGTGATGGGAGGGTGCGCAGGAGGGGTCGGTACAGTGTGACTGGAGGGTGTGCAGGAGGGGTCGGTACAGTGTGACGGGGAGGGTGTGCAGGAGGGGTCGGTACAGTGTGACGGGAGGGTGTGCAGGAGGGGTCGGTACAGTGTGACTGGAGGGTGCGCAGGAGGGGTCGGTACAGTGTGACTGGAGGGTGCGCAGGAGGGGTCGGTACAGTGTGACGGGAGGGTGCGCAGGAGGGGTCGGTACAGTGTGACGGGAGGGTGCGCAGGAGGGGTCGGTACAGTGTGACTGCAGGGTGCGCAGGAGGGGTCGGTACAGTGTGACGGGAGGGTGCGCAGGAGGGGGTCGGTACAGTGTGACGGGAGGGTGCGCAGGAGGGGTCGGTACAGTGTGACGGGAGGGTGCGCAGGAGGGGTCGGTACAGTGTGACGGGAGGGTGCGCAGGAGGGGTCGGTACAGTGTGACGAGGGTGCGCTGGAGAGGTCGGTACAGTGTGACGGGAGGGTGCGTAGGAGGGGTCGGTACAGTGTGACGGGAGGGTGCGCAGGAGGGGTCGGTACAGTGTGACGGGAGGGTGCGCAGGAGGGGTCGGTACAGTGTGACTGGAGGGTGTGCAGGAGGGGTCGGTACAGTGTGACGGGAGGGTGTGCAGGAGGGGTCGGTACAGTGTGACTGGAGGGTGCGCAGGAGGGGTCGGTACAGTGTGACGGGAGGGTGCTCAGGAGGGGTCGGTACAGTGTGACGGGAGGGTGCGCAGGAGGGGTCGGTACAGCGTGACTGGAGGGTGCGCAGGAGGGGTCGGTACAGTGTGACTAAAGGGTGCGCAGGAGGGGTCGGTACAGTGTGACGGGAGGGGTGCGCAGGAGGGGTCGGTACAGTGTGACGGGAGGGTGCGCAGGAGAGGTCGGTACAGTGTGACGGGAGGGTGCGTAGGGGTCGGTACAGTGTGACGGAGGGTGCGCAGGAGGGGTCGGTACAGTGTGACGGGAGGGTGCGCAGGAGGGGTCGGTACAAGTGTGACTGGAGGGTGCGCAGGAGGGGTCGGTACAGTGTGACTGGAGGGTGCGCAGGAGGGGTCGGTACAGTGTGACTGGAGGGTGCCGCAGGAGGGGTCGGTACAGTGTGACGGGAGGGTGCGCAGGAGGGGTCGGTACAGTGTGACTGGAGGGTGCGCAGGAGGGGTCGGTACAGTGTGACTGGAGGGTGCGCAGGAGGGGTCGGTACAGTGTGACGGGAGGGTGCGCAGGAGGGGTCGGTACAGTGTGACGGGAGGGTGCGCAGGAGGGGTCGGTACAGTGTGACTGGAGGGTGCGCAGGAGGGGTCGGTACAGTGTGACGGGAGGGGTGCGCAGGAGGGGTCGGTACAGTGTGACGGGAGGGTGCGCAGGGAGGGGTCGGTACAGTGTGACGGGAGGGTGCTCAGGAGGGGTCGGTACAGTGTGACGGGAGGGTGCGCAGGAGGGGTCGGTAGCAGTGTGACTGGAGGGTGCGTAGGAGGGGTCGGTACAGTTTGAAGGGAGGGTGCGCAGGAGGGGTCGGTACAGTGTGACGGGAGGGTGCGCAGGAGGGGTCGGTGCAGTGTGACTGGAGGGTGCGCAGGAGAGGTCGGTACAGTGTGACGGGAGGGTGCTCAGGAGGGGTCGGTACAGTGTGACGGGAGGGTGCGCAGGAGGGGTCGGTACAGTGTGACGGGAGGGTGCGCAGGAGGGGTCGGTACAGTGTGACTGGAGGGTGCGCAGGAGGGGTCGGTACAGTGTGACTGGAGGGTGCGCAGGAGAGGTCGGTACAGTATGACGGGAGGGTGCGCAGGAGGGGTCGGTACAGTGTGACGGGAGGGTGCGCAGGAGGGGTCGGTACAGTGTGACGGGTGGGTGCGCAGGAGGGGTCGGTACAGTGTGACTGGAGGGTGCGCAGGAGGGGTCGGTACAGTGTGACTGGAGGGTGCGCAGGAGAGGTCGGTACAGTGTGACGGGAGGGTGCGCAGGAGGGGTAGGTACAGTGTGACGGGAGGGTGCGCAGGAGGGGTCGGTACAGTGTGACGGGAGGGTGCGCAGGAGGGGTCGGTACAGTGTGACTGGAGGGTGCGCAGGAGGGGTCGGTACAGTGTGACGGGAGGGTGCGCAGGAGGGGTCGGTACAGTGTGACGGGAGGGTGCGCAGGAGGGGTCGGTGCAGTGTGACTGGAGGGTGCGCAGGAGGGGTCGGTACAGTGTGACGGGAGGGTGCGCAGGAGGGGTCGGTACAGTGTGACGGGAGGGTGCGCAGGAGGGGTCGGTACAGTGTGACGGGAGGGTGCGCAGGAGGGGTCGGTACAGTGTGACGGGAGGGTGCGCAGGAGGGGTCGGTACAGTGTGACGGGAGGGTGCTCAGGAGGGGTCGGTACAGTGTGACTGGAGGGTGCGCAGGAGGGGTCGGTACAGTGTGACGGGAGGGTGCGCAGGAGGGGTCGGTACAGTGTGACGGGAGGGTGCTCAGGAGGGGTCGGTACAGTGTGACGGGAGGGTGCTCAGGAGGGGTCGGTACAGTGTGACGGGAGGGTGCGCAGGAGGGGTCGGTACAGTGTGACGGGAGGGTGCGCAGGAGGGGTCGGTACAGTGTGACGGGAGGGTGTGCAGGAGGGGTCGGTGCAGTGTGACTGGAGGGTGCGCAGGAGGGGTCGGTACAGTGTGACGGGAGGGTGCGCAGGAGGGGTCGGTACAGTGTGACGGGAGGGTGCGCAGGAGGGGTCGGTACAGTGTGACTGGAGGGTGCGCAGGAGGGGTCGGTACAGTGTGACGGGAGGGTGCGCAGGAGGGGTCGGTACAGTGTGACGGGAGGGTGCGCAGGAGGGGTCGGTACAGTGTGACGGGAGGGTGCTCAGGAGGGGTCGGTACAGTGTGACGGGAGGGTGCGCAGGAGGGGTCGGTACAGTGTGACGGGAGGGTGCGCAGGAGGGGTCGGTACAGTGTGACGGGAGGGTGCTCAGGAGGGATCGGTACAGTGTGACGGGAGGGTGCGCAGGAGGGGTCGGTACAGTGTGACTGGAGGGTGCGCAGGAGGGGTCGGTACAGTGTGACTGGAGGGTGCGCAGGAGGGGTCGGTACAGTGTGACTAAAGGGTGCGCAGGAGGGGTCGGTACAGTGTGACGGGAGGGTGCGTAGGAGGGGTCGGTACAGTGTGACGGGAGGGTGCGCAGGAGAGGTCGGTACAGTGTGACGGGAGGGTGCGTAGGAGGGGTCGGTACAGTGTGACGGGAGGGTGCGCAGGAGGGGTCGGTACAGTGTGACTGGAGGGTGCGCAGGAGGGGTCGGTACAGTGTGACTGGAGGGTGCGCAGGAGGGGTCGGTACAGTGTGACTGGAGGGTGCGCAGGAGGGGTCGGTACAGTGTGACTGGAGGGTGCGCAGGAGGGGTCGGTACAGTGTGACTGGACGGTGCGCAGGAGGGGTCGGTACAGTGTGACTGGAGGGTGCTCAGGAGGGGTCGGTGCAGTGTGACGGGAGGGTGCTCAGGAGGGGTCGGTACAGTGTGACTGGAGGGTGCGCAGGAGGGGTCGGTACAGTGTGACTGGAGGGTGCGCAGGAGGGGTCGGTACAGTGTGACTGAACGGTGCGCAGGAGGGGTCGGTACAGTGTGACTGGGGGGTGCGCAGGAGGGGTCGGTACAGTGTGACTGGAGGGTGCTCAGGAGGGGTCGGTACAGTGTGACTGGAGGGTGCTCAGGAGGGGTCGGTACAGTGTGACTGGAGGGTGCGCAGGAGGGGTCGGTACAGTGTGACTGGAGGGTGCGCAGGAGAGGTCGGTACAGTGTGACGGGAGGGTGCGTAGGAGGGGTCGGTACAGTGTGACGGGAGGGTGCGCAGGAGGGGTCGGTACAGTGTGACTGGAGGGTGCGCAGGAGGGGTCGGTACAGTGTGACGGGAGGGTGCGCAGGAGGGGTCGGTACAGTGTGACGGGAGGGTGCGCAGGAGGGGTCGGTGCAGTGTGACGGGAGGGTGCGCAGGAGGGGTCGGTGCAGTGTGACTGGAGGGTGCGCAGGAGGGGTCGGTACAGTGTGACGGGAGGGTGCGCAGGAGGGGTCGGTACAGTGTGACGGGAGGGTGCGCAGGAGGGGTCGGTACAGTGTGACGTGAGGGTGCGCAGGAGGGGTCGGTACAGTGTGACGGGAGGGTGCGCAGGAGGAGTCGGTACAGTGTGACGGGAGGGTGCGCAGGAGGGGTCGGTACAGTGTGACTGGAGGGTGCGCAGGAGGGGTCGGTACAGTGTGACGGGAGGGTGCGCAGGAGGGGTCGGTACAGTGTGACTGGAGGGTGCGCAGGAGGGGTCGGTACAGTGTGACGGGAGGGTGCGCAGGAGGGGTCGGTACAGTGTGACGGGAGGGTGCGCAGGAGGGGTCGGTACAGTGTGACGGGAGGGTGCTCAGGAGGGGTCGGTACAGTGTGACGGGAGGGTGCGCAGGAGGGGTCGGTACAGTGTGACTGGAGGGTGCGCAGGAGGGGTCGGTACAGTGTGACGGGAGGGTGCGCAGGAGGGGTCGGTACAGTGTGACGGGAGGGTGCGCAGGAGGGGTCGGTACAGTGTGACTGGAGGGTGCGCAGGAGGGGTCGGTACAGTGTGACGGGTGGGTGCGCAGGAGGGGTCGGTACAGTGTGACGGGAGGGTGCGCAGGAGGGGTCGTACAGTGTGACGGGAGGGTGCGCAGGAGGGGTCGGTGCAGTGTGACGGGAGGGTGCGCAGGAGGGGTCGGTGCAGTGTGATGGGAGGGTGCGCAGGAGGGGTCGGTACAGTGTGACTGGTGGGTGCGCAGGAGGGGTCGGTACAGTGTGACGGGAGGGTGCGCAGGAGGGGTCGTACAGTGTGACGGGAGGGTGCGCAGGAGGGGTCGGTGCAGTGTGACGGGAGGGTGCGCAGGAGGGGTCGGTGCAGTGTGACGGGAGGGTGCGCAGGAGGGGTCGGTACAGTGTGACGGGAGGGTGCGCAGGAGGGGTCGGTACAGTGTGACGGGAGGGTGCTCAGGAGGGGTCGGTACAGTGTGACGGGAGGGTGCGCAGGAGGGGTCGGTACAGTGTGACGGGAGGGTGCGCAGGAGGGGTCGGTACAGTGTGACGGGTGGGTGCGCAGGAGGGGTCGGTACAGTGTGACGGGAGGGTGCGCAGGAGGGGTCGTACAGTGTGACGGAAGGGTGCGCAGGAGGGGTCGGTGCAGTGTGACGGGAGGGTGCGCAGGAGGGGTCGTACAGTGTGACGGGAGGGTGCGCAGGAGGGGTCGTACAGTGTGACGGGAGGGTGCGCAGGAGGGGTCGTACAGTGTGACGGGAGGGTGCGCAGGAGGGGTCGTACAGTGTGACGGGAGGGTGCGCAGGAGGGGTCGGTACAGTGTGACGGGTGGGTGCGCAGGAGGAGTCGTACAGTGTGACGGGAGGGTGCGCAGGAGGGGTCGGTACAGTGTGACGGGTGGGTGCGCAGGAGGGGTCGGTACAGTGTGACGGGAGGGTGCGCAGGAGGGGTCGTACAGTGTGACGGGAGGGTGCGCAGGAGGGGTCGGTGCAGTGTGACGGGAGGGTGCGCAGGAGGGTCGGTGCAGTGTGACGGGAGGGTGCTCAGGAGGGGTCGTACAGTGTGACGGGAGGGTGCGCAGGAGGGGTCGGTGCAGTGTGACGGGAGGGTGCGCAGGAGGGGTCGGTGCAGTGTGACGGGAGGGTGCTCAGGAGGGGTCGGTAAAGTGTGACTGGAGGATGCGCAGGAGGGGTCGGTACAGTGTGACGGGAGGGTGCGCAGGAGGGGTCGTACAGTGTGACGGGAGGGTGCGCAGGAGGGGTCGGTACAGTGTGACGGGTGGGTGCGCAGGAGGGGTCGGTACAGTGTGACGGGAGGGTGCGCAGGAGGGGTCGTACAGTGTGACGGGAGGGTGCGCAGGAGGGGTCGTACAGTGTGACGGGAGGGTGCGCAGGAGGGGTCGGTACAGTGTGACGGGTGGGTGCGCAGGAGGGGTCGGTACAGTGTGACGGGAGGGTGCGCAGGAGGGGTCGTACAGTGTGACGGGAGGGTGCGCAGGAGGGGTCGGTGCAGTGTGACGGGAGGGTGCGCAGGAGGGGTCGGTGCAGTGTGACGGGAGGGTGCTCAGGAGGGGTCGGTAAAGTGTGACAGGAGGGTGCGCAGGAGGGGTCGGTGCAGTGTGACGGGAGGGTGCTCAGGAGGGGTCGGTAAAGTGTGACTGGAGGGTGCGCAGGAGGGGTCGGTGCAGTGTGACGGGAGGGTGCGCAGGAGGGGTCGGTACAGTGTGACTGGGGGGTGCGCAGGAGAGGTCGGTGCAGTGTGACGGGAGGGTGCGCAGGAGGGGTCGGTACAGTGTGACTGGAGGGTGCGCAGGAGGGGTCGGTACAGTGTGACGGGAGGGTGCGCAGGAGGGGTCGGTACAGTGTGACTGGAGGGTGCGCAGGAGGGGTCGGTGCAGTGTGACGGGAGGGTGCGCAGGAGGGGTCGGTACAGTGTGACTGGAGGGTGCGCAGGAGGGGTCGGTACAGTGTGACAGGAGGGTGCGCAGGAGGGGTCGGTACAGTGTGACGGGAGGGTGCGCAGGAGGGGTCGGTGCAGTGTGACTGGAGGGTGCGCAGGAGGGGTCGGTGCAGTGTGACGGGAGGGTGCGCAGGAGGGGTCGGTACAGTGTGACTGGAGGGTGCGCAGGAGGTGTCGGTACAGTGTGACGGGAGGGTGCGCAGGAGGGGTCGGTACAGTGTGACGGGAGGGTGCGCAGGAGGGGTCGGTACAGTGTGACGGGAGGGTGCTCAGGAGGGGTCGGTACAGTGTGACGGGAGGGTGCGCAGGAGGGGTCGGTACAGTGTGACGGGAGGGTGCGCAGGAGGGGTCGGTACAGTGTGACTAAAGGGTGCGCAGGAGGGGTCGGTACAGTGTGACGGGAGGGTGCGCAGGAGGGGTCGGTACAGTGTGACGGGAGGGTGCGCAGGAGAGGTCGGTACAGTGTGACGGGATGGTGCGTAGGAGGGGTCGGTACAGTGTGACGGGAGGGTGCGCAGGAGGGGTCAGTACAATGTGACTGGAGGGTGCGCAGGAGGGGTCGGTACAGTGTGACTGGAGGGTGCGCAGGAGGGGTCGGTACAGTGTGACTGGAGGGTGCGCAGGAGAGGTCGGTACAGTGTGACGGGAGGGTGCGTAGGAGGGGTCGGTACAGTGTGACGGGAGGGTGCGCAGGAGGGGTCGGTACAGTGTGACGGGAGGGTGCTCAGGAGGGGTCGGTACAGTGTGACGGGAGGGTGCGCAGGAGGGGTCGGTACAGTGTGACTGGAGGGTGCGCAGGAGGGGTCGGTACAGTGTGACGGGAGGGTGCGCAGGAGGGGTCGGTACAGTGTGACTGGAGGGTGCGCAGGAGGGGTCGGTACAGTGTGACTGGAGGGTGCGCAGGAGGGGTCGGTACAGTGTGACTAAAGGGTGCGCAGGAGGGGTCGGTACAGTGTGACGGGAGGGTGCGCAGGAGGGGTCGGTACAGTGTGACGGGAGGGTGCGCAGGAGAGGTCGGTACAGTGTGACGGGAGGGTGCGTAGGAGGGGTCGGTACAGTGTGACGGGAGGGTGCGCAGGAGGGGTCGGTACAGTGTGACTGGAGGGTGCGCAGGAGGGGTCGGTACAGTGTGACTGGAGGGTGCGCAGGAGGGGTCGGTACAGTGTGACTGGAGGGTGCGCAGGAGGGGTCGGTACAGTGTGACTGGTGGGTGCGCAGGAGGGGTCGGTACAGTGTGACTGGAGGGTGCTCAGGAGGGGTCGGTGCAGTGTGACGGGAGGGTGCGCAGGAGGGGTCGGTACAGTGTGACGGGAGGGTCGGTACAGTGTGACGGGAGGGTGCGCAGGAGGGGTCGGTGCAGTGTGACGGGAGGGTGCGCAGGAGGGGTCGGTACAGTGTGACTGGAGGGTGCTCAGGAGGGGTCGGTGCAGTGTGACGGGAGGGTGCTCAGGAGGGGTCGGTGCAGTGTGACTGGAGGGTGCGCAGGAGGGGTCGGTACAGTGTGACTGGAGGGTGCGCAGGAGAGGTCGGTACAGTGTGACGGGAGGGTGCGTAGGAGGGGTCGGTACAGTGTGACGGGAGGGTGCGCAGGAGGGGTCGGTACAGTGTGACGGGAGGGTGCGCAGGAGGGGTCGGTACAGTGTGACTGGAGGGTGCGCAGGAGGGGTCGGTACAGTGTGACGGGAGGGTGCGCTGGAGGGGTCGGTGCAGTGTGACGGGAGGGTGCGCAGGAGGGGTCGGTGCAGTGTGACTGGAGGGTGCGCAGGAGGGGTCGGTACAGTGTGACGGGAGGGTGCGCAGGAGGGGTCGGTACAGTGTGACGGGAGGGTGCGCAGGAGGGGTCGGTACAGTGTGACGGGAGGGTGCGCAGGAGGGGTCGGTACAGTGTGACGGGAGGGTGCGCAGGAGGAGTCGGTACAGTGTGACGGGAGGGTGCGCAGGAGGGGTCGGTACAGTGTGACTGGAGGGTGCGCAGGAGGGGTCGGTACAGTGTGACGGGAGGGTGCGCAGGAGGGGTCGGTACAGTGTGACTGGAGGGTGCGCAGGAGGGGTCGGTACAGTGTGACGGGAGGGTGCGCAGGAGGGGTCGGTACAGTGTGACGGGAGGGTGCGCAGGAGGGGTCGGTACAGTGTGACGGGAGGGTGCTCAGGAGGGGTCGGTACAGTGTGACGGGAGGGTGCGCAGGAGGGGTCGGTACAGTGTGACTGGAGGGTGCGCAGGAGGGGTCGGTACAGTGTGACGGGAGGGTGCGCAGGAGGGGTCGGTACAGTGTGACGGGAGGGTGCGCAGGAGGGGTCGGTACAGTGTGACTGGAGGGTGCGCAAAAGGGGTCGGTACAGTGTGACGGGAGGGTGCGCAGGAGGGGTCGTACAGTGTGACGGGAGGGTGCGCAGGAGGGGTCGGTACAGTGTGACGGGTGGGTGCGCAGGAGGGGTCGGTACAGTGTGACGGGAGGGTGCGCAGGAGGGGTCGTACAGTGTGACGGGAGGGTGCGCAGGAGGGGTCGGTGCAGTGTGACGGGAGGGTGCGCAGGAGGGGTCGGTGCAGTGTGACGGGAGGGTGCTCAGGAGGGGTCGGTAAAGTGTGACTGGAGGGTGCGCAGGAGGGGTCGGTGCAGTGTGACGGGAGGGTGCGCAGGAGGGGTCGGTACAGTGTGACTGGAGGGTGCGCAGGAGAGGTCGGTGCAGTGTGACGGGAGGGTGCGCAGGAGGGGTCGGTGCAGTGTGAATGGAGGGTGCGCAGGAGGGGTCGGTACAGTGTGACGGGAGGGTGCGCAGGAGGGGTCGGTACAGTGTGACGGGAGGGTGCGCAGGAGGGGTCGGTACAGTGTGACGGGAGGGTGCTCAGGAGGGGTCGGTACAGTGTGACGGGAGGGTGCGCAGGAGGGGTCGGTACAGTGTGACTGGAGGGTGTGCAGGAGGGGTCGGTACAGTGTGACTAAAGGGTGCGCAGGAGGGGTCGGTACAGTGTTACGGGAGGGTGCGCAGGAGGGGTCGGTACAGTGTGACGGGAGGGTGCGCAGGAGAGGTCGGTACAGTGTGACGGGAGGGTGCGTAGGAGGGGTCGGTACAGTGTGACGGGAGGGTGCGCAGGAGGGGTCGGTACAGTGTGACGGGAGGGTGCGCAGGAGGGGTCGGTACAGTGTGACTGGAGGGTGCGCAGGAGGGGTCGGTACAGTGTGACTGGAGGGTGCGCAAGAGGGGTCGGTACAGTGTGACTGGAGGGTGCGCAGGAGGGGTCAGTACAGTGTGACGGGAGGGTGCGCAGGAGGGGTCGGTACAGTGTGACGGGAGGGTGCGCAGGAGGGGTCGGTACAGTGTGACTGGAGGGTGCGCAGGAGGGGTCGGTACAGTGTGACTGGAGGGTGCGCAGGAGGGGTCGGTACAGTGTGACTGGAGGGTGCGCAGGAGGGGTCGGTACAGTGTGACTGGACGGTGCGCAGGAGGGGTCGGTACAGTGTGACTGGAGGGTGCTCAGGAGGGGTCGGTGCAGTGTGACGGGAGGGTGCTCAGGAGGGGTCGGTGCAGTGTGACTGGAGGGTGCGCAGGAGGGGTCGGTACAGTGTGACTGGAGGGTGCTCAAGAGGGGTCGGTACAGTGTGACGGGTGGGTGCGCAGGAGGGGTCGGTACAGTGTGACTGGAGGGTGCGCAGGAGGGGTCGGTGCAGTGTGACTGGAGGGTGCGCAGGAGGGGTCGGTGCAGTGTGACTGGAGGGTGCGCAGGAGGGGTCGGTACAGTGTGACTGGAGGGTGCTCAGGAGGGGTCGGTACAGTGTGACGGGTGGGTGCGCAGGAGGGGTCGGTACAGTGTGACGGGAGGGTGCGCAGGAGGGGTCGGTACAGTGTGACGGGTGGGTGCGCAGGAGGGGTCGGTACAGTGTGACGGGAGGGTGCGCAGGAGGGGTCGGTGCAGTGTGACGGGAGGGTGCGCAGGAGGGGTCGGTACAGTGTGACTGGAGGGTGCGCAGGAGAGGTCGGTACAGTGTGACGGGAGGGTGCGCAGGAGGGGTCGGTACAGTGTGACGGGAGGGTGCGCAGGAGGGGTCGGTGCAGTGTGACGGGAGGGTGCGCAGGAGGGGTCGGTGCAGTGTGACGGGAGGGTGCGCAGGAGGGGTCGGTACAGTGTGACGGGTGGGTGCGCAGGAGGGGTCGGTACAGTGTGACTGGAGGGTGCGCAGGAGGGGTCGGTGCAGTGTGACGGGAGGGTGCGCAGGAGGGGTCGGTGCAGTGTGACGGGAGGGTGCGCAGGAGGGGTCGGTGCAGTGTGACGGGAGGGTGCGCAGGAGGGGTCGGTACAGTGTGACTGGAGGGTGCGCAGGAGGGGTCGGTACAGTGTGACTGGAGGGTGCGCAGGAGGGGTCGGTACAGTGTGACTGGAGGGTGCGCAGGAGGGGTCGGTACAGTGTGACTGGACGGTGCGCAGGAGGGGTCGGTACAGTGTGACTGGAGGGTGCTCAGGAGGGGTCGGTGCAGTGTGACGGGAGGGTGCTCAGGAGGGGTCGGTGCAGTGTGACTGGAGGGTGCGCAGGAGGGGTCGGTACAGTGTGACTGGAGGGTGCTCAAGAGGGGTCGGTACAGTGTGACGGGTGGGTGCGCAGGAGGGGTCGGTACAGTGTGACTGGAGGGTGCGCAGGAGGGGTCGGTGCAGTGTGACTGGAGGGTGCGCAGGAGGGGTCGGTGCAGTGTGACTGGAGGGTGCGCAGGAGGGGTCGGTACAGTGTGACTGGAGGGTGCTCAGGAGGGGTCGGTACAGTGTGACGGGTGGGTGCGCAGGAGGGGTCGGTACAGTGTGACGGGAGGGTGCGCAGGAGGGGTCGGTACAGTGTGACGGGTGGGTGCGCAGGAGGGGTCGGTACAGTGTGACGGGAGGGTGCGCAGGAGGGGTCGGTGCAGTGTGACGGGAGGGTGCGCAGGAGGGGTCGGTACAGTGTGACTGGAGGGTGCGCAGGAGAGGTCGGTACAGTGTGACGGGAGGGTGCGCAGGAGGGGTCGGTACAGTGTGACGGGAGGGTGCGCAGGAGGGGTCGGTGCAGTGTGACGGGAGGGTGCGCAGGAGGGGTCGGTGCAGTGTGACGGGAGGGTGCGCAGGAGGGGTCGGTACAGTGTGACGGGTGGGTGCGCAGGAGGGGTCGGTACAGTGTGACTGGAGGGTGCGCAGGAGGGGTCGGTGCAGTGTGACGGGAGGGTGCGCAGGAGGGGTCGGTGCAGTGTGACGGGAGGGTGCGCAGGAGGGGTCGGTGCAGTGTGACGGGAGGGTGCGCAGGAGGGGTCGGTACAGTGTGACGGGAGGGTGCGCAGGAGGGGTCGGTGCAGTGTGACGGGAGGGTGCGCAGGAGGGGTCGGTGCAGTGTGACGGGAGGGTGCGCAGGAGGGGTCGGTACAGTGTGACTGGAGGGTGCGCAGGAGGGGTCGGTGCAGTGTGACGGGAGGGTGCGCAGGAGGGGTCGGTACAGTGTGACGGGAGGGTGCGCAGGAGGGGTCGGTACAGTGTGACTGGAGGGTGCGCAGGAGGGGTCGGTGCAGTGTGACGGGAGGGTGCGCAGGAGGGGTCGGTACAGTGTGACTGGAAGGTGCGCAGGAGGGGTCGGTACAGTGTGACGGGAGGGTGCGCAGGAGGGGTCGGTACAGTGTGACGGGAGGGTGCGCAGGAGGGGTCGGTACAGTGTGACGGGAGGGTGCGCAGGTGGGGTCGGTACAGTGTGACTGGAGGGTGCGCAGGAGGGGTCGGTGCAGTGTGACGGGAGGGTGCGCAGGAGGGGTCGGTACAGTGTGACTGGAAGGTGCGCAGGAGGGGTCGGTACAGTGTGACTGGAGGGTGCGCAGGAGGGGTCGGTACAGTGTGACTGGAGGGTGCGCAGGAGGGGTCGGTACAGTGTGACTGGAGGGTGCGCAGGAGGGGTCGGTACAGTGTGACGGGTGGGTGCGCAGGAGGGGTCGGTACAGTGTGACGGGAGGGTGCGCAGGAGGGGTCGGTACAGTGTGACGGGAGGGTACGCAGGAGGGGTCGGTACAGTGTGACTGGAGGGTGCGCAGGAGGGGTCGGTACAGTGTGACGGGAGGGTGCGCAGGAGGGGTCGGTACAGTGTGACTGGAGGGTGCGCAGGAGGGGTCGGTGCAGTGTGACGGGAGGGTGCGCAGGAGGGGTCGGTACAGTGTGACTGGAAGGTGCGCAGGAGGGGTCGGTACAGTGTGACTGGAGGGTGCGCAGGAGGGGTCGGTACAGTGTGACGGGAGGGTGCGCAGGAGGGGTCGGTACAGTGAGTCTGGGTGGTGCGCAGGAGGGGTCGGTACAGTGTGACGGGAGGGTGCGCAGGAGGGGTCGTACAGTGTGACGGGAGGGTGCGCAGGAGGGGTCGGTACAGTGTGACGGGAGGGTGCGCAGGAGGGGTCGTACAGTGTGACGGGAGGGTGCGCAGGAGGGGTCGGTGCAGTGTGACGGGAGGGTGCTCAGGAGGGGTCGGTACAGTGTGACGGGAGGGTGCTCAGGAGGGGTCGGTACAGTGTGACTGGAGGGTGCGCAGGAGGGGTCGGTGCAGTGTGACGGGAGGGTGCGCAGGAGGGGTCGGTACAGTGTGACGGGAGGGTGCGCAGGAGGGGTCGGTACAGTGTGACTGGAGGGTGCGCAGGAGGGGTCGGTACAGTGTGACTGGAGGGTGCGCAGGAGGGGTCGGTACAGTGTGACTGGAGGGTGCGCAGGAGGGGTCGGTACAGTGTGACTGGAGGGTGTGCAGGAGGGGCCGGTACAGTGTGACTGGAGGGTGCGCAGGAGGGGTCGGTACAGTGTGACTGGAGGGTGCGCAGGAGGGGTCGGTACAGTGTGACGGGAGGGTGCGCAGGAGGGGTCGGTACAGTGTGACTGGAGGGTGCGCAGGAGGGGTCGGTACAGTGTGACTGGAGGGTGCTCAGGAGGGGTCGGTGCAGTGTGACGGGAGGGTGCTCAGGAGGGGTCGTGCAGTGTGACTGGAGGGTGCGCAGGAGGGGTCGGTACAGTGTGACTGGAGGGTGCTCAGGAGGGGTCGGTACAGTGTGACGGGAGGGTGCGCAGGAGGGGTCGGTACAGTGTGACTGGAGGGTGCTCAGGAGGGGTCGGTACAGTGTGAAGGGAGGGTGTGCAGGAGGGGTCGGTACAGTGTGACGGGAGGGTGTGCAGGAGGGGTCGGTACAGTGTGACGGGAGGGTGCGCAGGAGGGGTCGGTACAGTGTGACGGGTGGGTGCGCAGGAGGGGTCGGTACAGTGTGACGGGAGGGTGCGCAGGAGGGGTCGGTGCAGTGTGACGGGAGGGTGCGCAGGAGGGGTCGGTACAGTGTGACTGGAGGGTGCGCAGGAGAGGTCGGTACAGTGTGACGGGAGGGTGCGCAGGAGGGGTCGGTACAGTGTGACGGGAGGGTGCGCAGGAGGGGTCGGTGCAGTGTGACGGGAGGGTGCGCAGGAGGGGTCGGTGCAGTGTGACGGGAGGGTGCGCAGGAGGGGTCGGTGCAGTGTGACGGGAGGGTGCGCAGGAGGGGTCGGTACAGTGTGACTGGAGGGTGCGCAGGAGGGGTCGGTACAGTGTGACGGGTGGGTGCGCAGGAGGGATCGGTACAGTGACTGGAGGGTGTGTAGGAGGGGTCGGTGCAGTGTGACGGGAGGGTGCGCAGGAGGGGTCGGTACAGTGTGACGGGAGGGTGCGCAGGAGGGGTCGGTACAGTGTGACGGGAGGGTGCGCAGGAGGGGTCGGTACAGTGTGACTGGAGGGTGCGCAGGAGGGGTCGGTGCAGTGTGACGGGAGGGTGCGCAGGAGGGGTCGGTACAGTGTGACGGGAGGGTGCGCAGGAGGGGTCGATACAGTGTGACTGGAGGGTGCGCAGGAGGGGTCGGTGCAGTGTGACGCGAGGGTGCGCAGGAGGGGTCGGTACAGTGTGACTGGAAGGTGCGCAGGAGGGGTCGGTACAGTGTGACGGGAGGGTGCGCAGGAGGGGTCGGTACAGTGTGACTGGAGGGTGCGCAGGAGGGGTCGGTGCAGTGTGACGGGAGGGTGCGCAGGAGGGGTCGGTACAGTGTGACGGGAGGGTCGGTACAGTGTGACGGGAGGGTGTGCAGGAGGGGCCGGTACAGTGTGACGGGAGGGTGCGCAGGAGGGGTCGGTACAGTGTGACTGGAGGGTGCTCAGGAGGGGTCGGTGCAGTGTGACGGGAGGGTGCTCAGGAGGGGTCGGTGCAGTGTGACTGGAGGGTGCGCAGGAGGGGTCGGTACAGTGTGACTGGAGGGTGCTCAGGAGGGGTCGGTACAGTGTGACGGGAGTGTGCGCAGGAGGGGTCGGTACAGTGTGACGGGAGGGTCGGTACAGTGTGACGGGAGGGTGTGCAGGAGGGGCCGGTACAGTGTGACGGGAGGGTGCGCAGGAGGGGTCGGTACAGTGTGACGGGAGGGTCGGTACAGTGTGACGGGAGGGTGTGCAGGAGGGGCCGGTACAGTGTGACGGGAGGGTGCGCAGGAGGGGTCGGTACAGTGTGACTGGAGGGTGCGTAGGAGGGGTCGGTACAGTGTGACGGGAGGGTGCGCAGGAGGGGTCGGTACAGTGTGACGGGAGGGTGCGCAGGAGGGGTCGGTACAGTGTGACTGGAGGGTGCGCAGGAGGGGTCGGTACAGTGTGACGGGAGGGTGCGCAGGAGGGGTCGGTGCAGTGTGACGGGAGGGTGCGCAGGAGGGGTCGGTACAGTGTGACGGGAGGGTGCGCAGGAGGGGTCGGTACAGTGTGACGGGAGGGTGCGCAGGAGGGGTCGGTGCAGTGTGACGGGAGGGTGCGCAGGAGGGGTCGGTGCAGTGTGACGGGAGGGTGCGCAGGAGGGGTCGGTGCAGTGTGACGGGAGGGTGCGCAGGAGGGGTCGGTGCAGTGTGACAGGAGGGTGCGCAGGAGAGGTCGGTGCAGTGTGACGGGAGGGTGCGCAGGAGGGGTCGGTACAGTGTGACGGGAGGGTGCGCAGGAGGGGTCGGTGCAGTGTGACGGGAGGGTGCGCAGGAGGGGTCGGTGCAGTGTGACGGGAGGGTGCGCAGGAGGGGTCGGTACAGTGTGACGGGTGGGTGCGCAGGAGGGGTCGGTACAGTGTGACTGGAGGGTGTGTAGGAGGGGTCGGTGCAGTGTGACGGGAGGGTGCGCAGGAGGGGTCGGTACAGTGTGACGGGAGGGTGCGCAGGAGGGGTCGGTACAGTGTGACGGGAGGGTGCGCAGGAGGGGTCGGTACAGTGTGACTAGAGGGTGCGCAGGAGGGGTCGGTGCAGTGTGACGGGAGGGTGCGCAGGAGGGGTCGTACAGTGTGACGGGAGGGTGCGCAGGAGGGGTCGGTACAGTGTGACGGGTGGGTGCGCAGGAGGGGTCGGTACAGTGTGACGGGAGGGTGCGCAGGAGGGGTCGTACAGTGTGACGGGAGGGTGCGCAGGAGGGGTCGGTGCAGTGTGACGGGAGGGTGCGCAGGAGGGGTCGGTGCAGTGTGACGGGAGGGTGCTCAGGAGGGGTCGGTAAAGTGTGACTGGAGGGTGCGCAGGAGGGGTCGGTGCAGTGTGACGGGAGGGTGCGCAGGAGGGGTCGGTACAGTGTGACTGGAGGGTGCGCAGGAGAGGTCGGTGCAGTGTGACGGGAGGGTGCGCAGGAGGGGTCGGTGCAGTGTGACTGGAGGGTGCGCAGGAGGGGTCGGTACAGTGTGACGGGAGGGTGCGCAGGAGGGGTCGGTACAGTGTGACGGGAGGGTGCGCAGGAGGGGTCGGTACAGTGTGACGGGAGGGTGCTCAGGAGGGGTCGGTACAGTGTGACGGGAGGGTGCGCAGGAGGGGTCGGTACAGTGTGACTGGAGGGTGTGCAGGAGGGGTCGGTACAGTGTGACTGGAGGGTGCGCAGGAGGGGTCGGTACAGTGTGACTGGAGGGTGCGCAGGAGGGGTCGGTACAGTGTGACTGGAGGGTGCGCAGGAGGGGTCGGTACAGTGTGACTGGAGGGTGCGCAGGAGGGGTCGGTACAGTGTGACTGGAGGGTGCGCAGGAGGGGTCAGTACAGTGTGACGGGAGGGTGCGCAGGAGGGGTCGGTACAGTGTGACGGGAGGGTGCGCAGGAGGGGTCGGTACAGTGTGACTGGAGGGTGCGCAGGAGGGGTCGGTACAGTGTGACTGGAGGGTGCGCAGGAGGGGTCGGTACAGTGTGACTGGAGGGTGCGCAGGAGGGGTCGGTACAGTGTGACTGGACGGTGCGCAGGAGGGGTCGGTACAGTGTGACTGGAGGGTGCTCAGGAGGGGTCGGTGCAGTGTGACGGGAGGGTGCTCAGGAGGGGTCGGTGCAGTGTGACTGGAGGGTGCGCAGGAGGGGTCGGTACAGTGTGACTGGAGGGTGCTCAGGAGGGGTCGGTACAGTGTGACGGGTGGGTGCGCAGGAGGGGTCGGTACAGTGTGACTGGAGGGTGCGCAGGAGGGGTCGGTGCAGTGTGACTGGAGGGTGCGCAGGAGGGGTCGGTGCAGTGTGACTGGAGGGTGCGCAGGAGGGGTCGGTACAGTGTGACTGGAGGGTGCTCAGGAGGGGTCGGTACAGTGTGACGGGTGGGTGCGCAGGAGGGGTCGGTACAGTGTGACGGGAGGGTGCGCAGGAGGGGTCGGTACAGTGTGACGGGTGGGTGCGCAGGAGGGGTCGGTACAGTGTGACGGGAGGGTGCGCAGGAGGGGTCGGTGCAGTGTGACGGGAGGGTGCGCAGGAGGGGTCGGTACAGTGTGACTGGAGGGTGCGCAGGAGAGGTCGGTACAGTGTGACGGGAGGGTGCGCAGGAGGGGTCGGTACAGTGTGACGGGAGGGTGCGCAGGAGGGGTCGGTGCAGTGTGACGGGAGGGTGCGCAGGAGGGGTCGGTGCAGTGTGACGGGAGGGTGCGCAGGAGGGGTCGGTACAGTGTGACGGGTGGGTGCGCAGGAGGGGTCGGTACAGTGTGACTGGAGGGTGCGCAGGAGGGGTCGGTGCAGTGTGACGGGAGGGTGCGCAGGAGGGGTCGGTGCAGTGTGACGGGAGGGTGCGCAGGAGGGGTCGGTGCAGTGTGACGGGAGGGTGCGCAGGAGGGGTCGGTACAGTGTGACGGGAGGGTGCGCAGGAGGGGTCGGTGCAGTGTGACGGGAGGGTGCGCAGGAGGGGTCGGTGCAGTGTGACGGGAGGGTGCGCAGGAGGGGTCGGTACAGTGTGACTGGAGGGTGCGCAGGAGGGGTCGGTGCAGTGTGACGGGAGGGTGCGCAGGAGGGGTCGGTACAGTGTGACGGGAGGGTGCGCAGGAGGGGTCGGTACAGTGTGACTGGAGGGTGCGCAGGAGGGGTCGGTGCAGTGTGACGGGAGGGTGCGCAGGAGGGGTCGGTACAGTGTGACTGGAAGGTGCGCAGGAGGGGTCGGTACAGTGTGACGGGAGGGTGCGCAGGAGGGGTCGGTACAGTGTGACTGGAGGGTGCGCAGGAGGGGTCGGTGCAGTGTGACGGGAGGGTGCGCAGGAGGGGTCGGTACAGTGTGACGGGAGGGTGCGCAGGAGGGGTCGGTACAGTGTGACTGGAGGGTGCGCAGGAGGGGTCGGTACAGTGTGACGGGAGGGTGCGCAGGTGGGGTCGGTACAGTGTGACTGGAGGGTGCGCAGGAGGGGTCGGTGCAGTGTGACGGGAGGGTGCGCAGGAGGGGTCGGTACAGTGTGACTGGAAGGTGCGCAGGAGGGGTCGGTACAGTGTGACTGGAGGGTGCGCAGGAGGGGTCGGTACAGTGTGACTGGAGGGTGCGCAGGAGGGGTCGGTACAGTGTGACTGGAGGGTGCGCAGGAGGGGTCGGTACAGTGTGACGGGTGGGTGCGCAGGAGGGGTCGGTACAGTGTGACGGGAGGGTGCGCAGGAGGGGTCGGTACAGTGTGACGGGAGGGTACGCAGGAGGGGTCGGTACAGTGTGACTGGAGGGTGCGCAGGAGGGGTCGGTACAGTGTGACGGGAGGGTGCGCAGGAGGGGTCGGTACAGTGTGACTGGAGGGTGCGCAGGAGGGGTCGGTGCAGTGTGACGGGAGGGTGCGCAGGAGGGGTCGGTACAGTGTGACTGGAAGGTGCGCAGGAGGGGTCGGTACAGTGTGACTGGAGGGTGCGCAGGAGGGGTCGGTACAGTGTGACGGGAGGGTGCGCAGGAGGGGTCGGTACAGTGAGTCTGGGTGGTGCGCAGGAGGGGTCGGTACAGTGTGACGGGAGGGTGCGCAGGAGGGGTCGTACAGTGTGACGGGAGGGTGCGCAGGAGGGGTCGGTACAGTGTGACGGGAGGGTGCGCAGGAGGGGTCGTACAGTGTGACGGGAGGGTGCGCAGGAGGGGTCGGTGCAGTGTGACGGGAGGGTGCTCAGGAGGGGTCGGTACAGTGTGACGGGAGGGTGCTCAGGAGGGGTCGGTACAGTGTGACTGGAGGGTGCGCAGGAGGGGTCGGTGCAGTGTGACGGGAGGGTGCGCAGGAGGGGTCGGTACAGTGTGACGGGAGGGTGCGCAGGAGGGGTCGGTACAGTGTGACTGGAAGGTGCGCAGGAGGGGTCGGTACAGTGTGACTGGAGGGTGCGCAGGAGGGGTCGGTACAGTGTGACTGGAGGGTGCGCAGGAGGGGTCGGTACAGTGTGACTGGAGGGTGTGCAGGAGGGGCCGGTACAGTGTGACTGGAGGGTGCGCAGGAGGGGTCGGTACAGTGTGACTGGAGGGTGCGCAGGAGGGGTCGGTACAGTGTGACGGGAGGGTGCGCAGGAGGGGTCGGTACAGTGTGACGGGTGGGTGCGCAGGAGGGATCGGTACAGTGACTGGAGGGTGTGTAGGAGGGGTCGGTGCAGTGTGACGGGAGGGTGCGCAGGAGGGGTCGGTACAGTGTGACGGGAGGGTGCGCAGGAGGGGTCGGTACAGTGTGACGGGAGGATGCGCAGGAGGGGTCGGTACAGTGTGACTGGAGGGTGCGCAGGAGGGGTCGGTGCAGTGTGACGGGAGGGTGCGCAGGAGGGGTCGGTACAGTGTGACGGGAGGGTGCGCAGGAGGGGTCGGTACAGTGTGACTGGAGGGTGCGCAGGAGGGGTCGGTGCAGTGTGACGGGAGGGTGCGCAGGAGGGGTCGGTACAGTGTGACTGGAAGGTGCGCAGGAGGGGTCGGTACAGTGTGACGGGAGGGTGCGCAGGAGGGGTCGGTACAGTGTGACTGGAGGGTGCGCAGGAGGGGTCGGTGCAGTGTGACGGGAGGGTGCGCAGGAGGGGTCGGTACAGTGTGACGGGAGGGTCGGTACAGTGTGACGGGAGGGTGTGCAGGAGGGGCCGGTACAGTGTGACGGGAGGGTGCGCAGGAGGGGTCGGTACAGTGTGACTGGAGGGTGCTCAGGAGGGGTCGGTGCAGTGTGACGGGAGGGTGCTCAGGAGGGGTCGGTGCAGTGTGACTGGAGGGTGCGCAGGAGGGGTCGGTACAGTGTGACTGGAGGGTGCTCAGGAGGGGTCGGTACAGTGTGACGGGAGTGTGCGCAGGAGGGGTCGGTACAGTGTGACGGGAGGGTCGGTACAGTGTGACGGGAGGGTGCGCAGGAGGGGCCGGTACAGTGTGACGGGAGGGTGCGCAGGAGGGGTCGGTACAGTGTGACGGGAGGGTCGGTACAGTGTGACGGGAGGGTGTGCAGGAGGGGCCGGTACAGTGTGACGGGAGGGTGCGCAGGAGGGGTCGGTACAGTGTGACTGGAGGGTGCGTAGGAGGGGTCGGTACAGTGTGACGGGAGGGTGCGCAGGAGGGGTCGGTACAGTGTGACGGGAGGGTGCGCAGGAGGGGTCGGTACAGTGTGACTGGAGGGTGCGCAGGAGGGGTCGGTACAGTGTGACGGGAGGGTGCGCAGGAGGGGTCGGTGCAGTGTGACGGGAGGGTGCGCAGGAGGGGTCGGTACAGTGTGACGGGAGGGTGCGCAGGAGGGGTCGGTACAGTGTGACGGGAGGGTGCGCAGGAGGGGTCGGTGCAGTGTGACGGGAGGGTGCGCAGGAGGGGTCGGTGCAGTGTGACGGGAGGGTGCGCAGGAGGGGTCGGTACAGTGTGACGGGAGGGTGCGCAGGAGGGGTCGGTGCAGTGTGACGGGAGGGTGCGCAGGAGGGGTCGGTGCAGTGTGACGGGAGGGTGCGCAGGAGGGGTCGGTACAGTGTGACGGGTGGGTGCGCAGGAGGGGTCGGTACAGTGTGACTGGAGGGTGTGTAGGAGGGGTCGGTGCAGTGTGACGGGAGGGTGCGCAGGAGGGGTCGGTACAGTGTGACGGGAGGGTGCGCAGGAGGGTTCGGTACAGTGTGACGGGAGGGTGCGCAGGAGGGGTCGGTACAGTGTGACTAGAGGGTGCGCAGGAGGGGTCGGTGCAGTGTGACGGGAGGGTGCGCAGGAGGGGTCGTACAGTGTGACGGGAGGGTGCGCAGGAGGGGTCGGTACAGTGTGACGGGTGGGTGCGCAGGAGGGGTCGGTACAGTGTGACGGGAGGGTGCGCAGGAGGGGTCGTACAGTGTGACGGGAGGGTGCGCAGGAGGGGTCGGTGCAGTGTGACGGGAGGGTGCGCAGGAGGGGTCGGTGCAGTGTGACGGGAGGGTGCTCAGGAGGGGTCGGTAAAGTGTGACTGGAGGGTGCGCAGGAGGGGTCGGTGCAGTGTGACGGGAGGGTGCGCAGGAGGGGTCGGTACAGTGTGACTGGAGGGTGCGCAGGAGAGGTCGGTGCAGTGTGACGGGAGGGTGCGCAGGAGGGGTCGGTGCAGTGTGACTGGAGGGTGCGCAGGAGGGGTCGGTACAGTGTGACGGGAGGGTGCGCAGGAGGGGTCGGTACAGTGTGACGGGAGGGTGCGCAGGAGGGGTCGGTACAGTGTGACGGGAGGGTGCTCAGGAGGGGTCGGTACAGTGTGACGGGAGGGTGCGCAGGAGGGGTCGGTACAGTGTGACTGGAGGGTGTGCAGGAGGGGTCGGTACAGTGTGACTAAAGGGTGCGCAGGAGGGGTCGGTACAGTGTTACGGGAGGGTGCGGTACAGTGTGACGGGAGGGTGCGCAGGAGAGGTCGGTACAGTGTGACGGGAGGGTGCGTAGGAGGGGTCGGTACAGTGTGACGGGAGGGTGCGCAGGAGGGGTCGGTACAGTATGACGGGAGGGTGCGCAGGAGGGGTCGGTACAGTGTGACTGGAGGGTGCGCAGGAGGGGTCGGTACAGTGTGACTGGAGGGTGCGCAGGAGGGGTCGGTACAGTGTGACTGGAGGGTGCGCAGGAGGGGTCAGTACAGTGTGACGGGAGGGTGCGCAGGAGGGGTCGGTACAGTGTGACGGGAGGGTGCGCAGGAGGGGTCGGTACAGTGTGACTGGAGGGTGCGCAGGAGGGGTCGGTACAGTGTGACTGGAGGGTGCGCAGGAGGGGTCGGTACAGTGTGACTGGAGGGTGCGCAGGAGGGGTCGGTACAGTGTGACTGGACGGTGCGCAGGAGGGGTCGGTACAGTGTGACTGGAGGGTGCTCAGGAGGGGTCGGTGCAGTGTGACGGGAGGGTGCTCAGGAGGGGTCGGTGCAGTGTGACTGGAGGGTGCGCAGGAGGGGTCGGTACAGTGTGACTGGAGGGTGCTCAGGAGGGGTCGGTACAGTGTGACGGGTGGGTGCGCAGGAGGGGTCGGTACAGTGTGACTGGAGGGTGCGCAGGAGGGGTCGGTGCAGTGTGACTGGAGGGTGCGCAGGAGGGGTCGGTGCAGTGTGACTGGAGGGTGCGCAGGAGGGGTCGGTACAGTGTGACTGGAGGGTGCTCAGGAGGGGTCGGTACAGTGTGACGGGTTGGTGCGCAGGAGGGGTCGGTACAGTGTGACGGGAGGGTGCGCAGGAGGGGTCGGTACAGTGTGACGGGTGGGTGCGCAGGAGGGGTCGGTACAGTGTGACGGGAGGGTGCGCAGGAGGGGTCGGTGCAGTGTGACGGGAGGGTGCGCAGGAGGGGTCGGTACAGTGTGACTGGAGGGTGCGCAGGAGAGGTCGGTACAGTGTGACGGGAGGGTGCGCAGGAGGGGTCGGTACAGTGTGACGGGAGGGTGCGCAGGAGGGGTCGGTGCAGTGTGACGGGAGGGTGCGCAGGAGGGGTCGGTGCAGTGTGACGGGAGGGTGCGCAGGAGGGGTCGGTACAGTGTGACGGGTGGGTGCGCAGGAGGGGTCGGTACAGTGTGACTGGAGGGTGCGCAGGAGGGGTCGGTGCAGTGTGACGGGAGGGTGCGCAGGAGGGGTCGGTGCAGTGTGACGGGAGGGTGCGCAGGAGGGGTCGGTGCAGTGTGACGGGAGGGTGCGCAGGAGGGGTCGGTACAGTGTGACGGGAGGGTGCGCAGGAGGGGTCGGTGCAGTGTGACGGGAGGGTGCGCAGGAGGGGTCGGTGCAGTGTGACGGGAGGGTGCGCAGGAGGGGTCGGTACAGTGTGACTGGAGGGTGCGCAGGAGGGGTCGGTGCAGTGTGACGGGAGGGTGCGCAGGAGGGGTCGGTACAGTGTGACGGGAGGGTGCGCAGGAGGGGTCGGTACAGTGTGACTGGAGGGTGCGCAGGAGGGGTCGGTGCAGTGTGACGGGAGGGTGCGCAGGAGGGGTCGGTACAGTGTGACTGGAAGGTGCGCAGGAGGGGTCGGTACAGTGTGACGGGAGGGTGCGCAGGAGGGGTCGGTACAGTGTGACTGGAGGGTGCGCAGGAGGGGTCGGTGCAGTGTGACGGGAGGGTGCGCAGGAGGGGTCGGTACAGTGTGACGGGAGGGTGCGCAGGAGGGGTCGGTACAGTGTGACTGGAGGGTGCGCAGGAGGGGTCGGTACAGTGTGACGGGAGGGTGCGCAGGTGGGGTCGGTACAGTGTGACTGGAGGGTGCGCAGGAGGGGTCGGTGCAGTGTGACGGGAGGGTGCGCAGGAGGGGTCGGTACAGTGTGACTGGAAGGTGCGCAGGAGGGGTCGGTACAGTGTGACTGGAGGGTGCGCAGGAGGGGTCGGTACAGTGTGACTGGAGGGTGCGCAGGAGGGGTCGGTACAGTGTGACTGGAGGGTGCGCAGGAGGGGTCGGTACAGTGTGACGGGTGGGTGCGCAGGAGGGGTCGGTACAGTGTGACGGGAGGGTGCGCAGGAGGGGTCGGTACAGTGTGACGGGAGGGTACGCAGGAGGGGTCGGTACAGTGTGACTGGAGGGTGCGCAGGAGGGGTCGGTACAGTGTGACGGGAGGGTGCGCAGGAGGGGTCGGTACAGTGTGACTGGAGGGTGCGCAGGAGGGGTCGGTGCAGTGTGACGGGAGGGTGCGCAGGAGGGGTCGGTACAGTGTGACTGGAAGGTGCGCAGGAGGGGTCGGTACAGTGTGACTGGAGGGTGCGCAGGAGGGGTCGGTACAGTGTGACGGGAGGGTGCGCAGGAGGGGTCGGTACAGTGAGTCTGGGTGGTGCGCAGGAGGGGTCGGTACAGTGTGACGGGAGGGTGCGCAGGAGGGGTCGTACAGTGTGACGGGAGGGTGCGCAGGAGGGGTCGGTACAGTGTGACGGGAGGGTGCGCAGGAGGGGTCGTACAGTGTGACGGGAGTGCGCAGGAGGGGTCGGTGCAGTGTGACGGGAGGGTGCTCAGGAGGGGTCGGTACAGTGTGACGGGAGGGTGCTCAGGAGGGGTCGGTACAGTGTGACTGGAGGGTGCGCAGGAGGGGTCGGTGCAGTGTGACGGGAGGGTGCGCAGGAGGGGTCGGTACAGTGTGACGGGAGGGTGCGCAGGAGGGGTCGGTACAGTGTGACTGGAAGGTGCGCAGGAGGGGTCGGTACAGTGTGACTGGAGGGTGCGCAGGAGGGGTCGGTACAGTGTGACTGGAGGGTGCGCAGGAGGGGTCGGTACAGTGTGACTGGAGGGTGTGCAGGAGGGGCCGGTACAGTGTGACTGGAGGGTGCGCAGGAGGGGTCGGTACAGTGTGACTGGAGGGTGCGCAGGAGGGGTCGGTACAGTGTGACGGGAGGGTGCGCAGGAGGGGTCGGTACAGTGTGACTGGAGGGTGCGCAGGAGGGGTCGGTACAGTGTGACTGGAGGGTGCTCAGGAGGGGTCGGTGCAGTGTGACGGGAGGGTGCTCAGGAGGGGTCGTGCAGTGTGACTGGAGGGTGCGCAGGAGGGGTCGGTACAGTGTGACTGGAGGGTGCTCAGGAGGGGTCGGTACAGTGTGACGGGAGGGTGCGCAGGAGGGGTCGGTACAGTGTGACTGGAGGGTGCTCAGGAGGGGTCGGTACAGTGTGAAGGGAGGGTGTGCAGGAGGGGTCGGTACAGTGTGACGGGAGGGTGTGCAGGAGGGGTCGGTACAGTGTGACGGGAGGGTGCGCAGGAGGGGTCGGTACAGTGTGACGGGTGGGTGCGCAGGAGGGGTCGGTACAGTGTGACGGGAGGGTGCGCAGGAGGGGTCGGTGCAGTGTGACGGGAGGGTGCGCAGGAGGGGTCGGTACAGTGTGACTGGAGGGTGCGCAGGAGAGGTCGGTACAGTGTGACGGGAGGGTGCGCAGGAGGGGTCGGTACAGTGTGACGGGAGGGTGCGCAGGAGGGGTCGGTGCAGTGTGACGGGAGGGTGCGCAGGAGGGGTCGGTGCAGTGTGACGGGAGGGTGCGCAGGAGGGGTCGGTGCAGTGTGACGGGAGGGTGCGCAGGAGGGGTCGGTACAGTGTGACTGGAGGGTGCGCAGGAGGGGTCGGTACAGTGTGACGGGTGGGTGCGCAGGAGGGATCGGTACAGTGACTGGAGGGTGTGTAGGAGGGGTCGGTGCAGTGTGACGGGAGGGTGCGCAGGAGGGGTCGGTACAGTGTGACGGGAGGGTGCGCAGGAGGGGTCGGTACAGTGTGACGGGAGGGTGCGCAGGAGGGGTCGGTACAGTGTGACTGGAGGGTGCGCAGGAGGGGTCGGTGCAGTGTGACGGGAGGGTGCGCAGGAGGGGTCGGTACAGTGTGACGGGAGGGTGCGCAGGAGGGGTCGGTACAGTGTGACGGGAGGGTGCGCAGGAGGGGTCGGTGCAGTGTGACGGGAGGGTGCGCAGGAGGGGTCGGTACAGTGTGACTGGAAGGTGCGCAGGAGGGGTCGGTACAGTGTGACGGGAGGGTGCGCAGGAGGGGTCGGTACAGTGTGACTGGAGGGTGCGCAGGAGGGGTCGGTGCAGTGTGACGGGAGGGTGCGCAGGAGGGGTCGGTACAGTGTGACGGGAGGGTCGGTACAGTGTGACGGGAGGGTGCGCAGGAGGGGTCGGTGCAGTGTGACGGGAGGGTGCGCAGGAGGGGTCGGTGCAGTGTGACGGGAGGGTGCGCAGGAGGGGTCGGTACAGTGTGACGGGTGGGTGCGCAGGAGGGGTCGGTACAGTGTGACTGGAGGGTGTGTAGGAGGGGTCGGTGCAGTGTGACGGGAGGGTGCGCAGGAGGGGTCGGTACAGTGTGACGGGAGGGTGCGCAGGAGGGGTCGGTACAGTGTGACGGGAGGGTGCGCAGGAGGGGTCGGTACAGTGTGACTAGAGGGTGCGCAGGAGGGGTCGGTGCAGTGTGACGGGAGGGTGCGCAGGAGGGGTCGGTACAGTGTGACGGGAGGGTGCGCAGGAGGGGTCGGTACAGTGTGACTGGAGGGTGAGCAGGAGGGGTCGGTGCAGTGTGACTGGAGGGTGCGCAGGAGGGGTCGGTACAGTGTGACTGGAAGGTGCGCAGGAGGGGTCGGTACAGTGTGACGGGAGGGTGCGCAGGAGGGGTCGGTACAGTGTGACTGGAGGGTGCGCAGGAGGGGTCGGTGCAGTGTGACGGGAGGGTGCGCAGGAGGGGTCGGTACAGTGTGACGGGAGGGTGCGCAGGAGGGGTCGGTACAGTGTGACTGGAGGGTGCGCAGGAGGGGTCGGTACAGTGTGACGGGAGGGTGCGCAGGTGGGGTCGGTACAGTGTGACTGGAGGGTGCGCAGGAGGGGTCGGTGCAGTGTGACGGGAGGGTGCGCAGGAGGGGTCGGTACAGTGTGACTGGAAGGTGCGCAGGAGGGGTCGGTACAGTGTGACTGGAGGGTGCGCAGGAGGGGTCGGTACAGTGTGACTGGAGGGTGCGCAGGAGGGGTCGGTACAGTGTGACTGGAGGGTGCGCAGGAGGGGTCGGTACAGTGTGACGGGTGGGTGCGCAGGAGGGGTCGGTACAGTGTGACGGGAGGGTGCGCAGGAGGGGTCGGTACAGTGTGACGGGAGGGTACGCAGGAGGGGTCGGTACAGTGTGACTGGAGGGTGCGCAGGAGGGGTCGGTACAGTGTGACGGGAGGGTGCGCAGGAGGGGTCGGTACAGTGTGACTGGAGGGTGCGCAGGAGGGGTCGGTGCAGTGTGACGGGAGGGTGCGCAGGAGGGGTCGGTACAGTGTGACTGGAAGGTGCGCAGGAGGGGTCGGTACAGTGTGACTGGAGGGTGCGCAGGAGGGGTCGGTACAGTGTGACGGGAGGGTGCGCAGGAGGGGTCGGTACAGTGAGTCTGGGTGGTGCGCAGGAGGGGTCTGTACAGTGTGACGGGAGGGTGCGCAGGAGGGGTCGTACAGTGTGACGGGAGGGTGCGCAGGAGGGGTCGGTACAGTGTGACGGGAGCGTGCGCAGGAGGGGTCGTACAGTGTGACGGGAGGGTGCGCAGGAGGGGTCGGTGCAGTGTGACGGGAGGGTGCTCAGGAGGGGTCGGTACAGTGTGACGGGAGGGTGCTCAGGAGGGGTCGGTACAGTGTGACTGGAGGGTGCGCAGGAGGGGTCGGTGCAGTGTGACGGGAAGGTGCGCAGGAGGGGTCGGTACAGTGTGACGGGAGGGTGCGCAGGAGGGGTCGGTACAGTGTGACTGGAGGGTGCGCAGGAGGGGTCGGTACAGTGTGACTGGAGGGTGCGCAGGAGGGGTCGGTACAGTGTGACTGGAGGGTGCGCAGGAGGGGTCGGTACAGTGTGACTGGAGGGTGTGCAGGAGGGGCCGGTACAGTGTGACTGGAGGGTGCGCAGGAGGGGTCGGTACAGTGTGACTGGAGGGTGCGCAGGAGGGGTCGGTACAGTGTGACGTGAGGGTGCGCAGGAGGGGTCGGTACAGTGTGACTGGAGGGTGCGCAGGAGGGGTCGGTACAGTGTGACTGGAGGGTGCTCAGGAGGGGTCGGTGCAGTGTGACGGGAGGGTGCTCAGGAGGGGTCGTGCAGTGTGACTGGAGGGTGCGCAGGAGGGGTCGGTACAGTGTGACTGGAGGGTGCTCAGGAGGGGTCGGTACAGTGTGACGGGAGGGTGCGCAGGAGGGGTCGGTACAGTGTGACAGGAGGGTGCTCAGGAGGGGTCGGTACAGTGTGACGGGAGGGTGTGCAGGAGGGGTCGGTACAGTGTGACGGGAGGGTGTGCAGGAGGGGTCGGTACAGTGTGACGGGAGGGTGCGCAGGAGGGGTCGGTACAGTGTGACGGGTGGGTGCGCAGGAGGGGTCGGTACAGTGTGACGGGAGGGTGCGCAGGAGGGGTCGGTGCAGTGTGACGGGAGGGTGCGCAGGAGGGGTCGGTACAGTGTGACTGGAGGGTGCGCAGGAGAGGTCGGTACAGTGTGACGGGAGGGTGCGCAGGAGGGGTCGGTACAGTGTGACGGGAGGGTGCGCAGGAGGGGTCGGTGCAGTGTGACGGGAGGGTGCGCAGGAGGGGTCGGTGCAGTGTGACGGGAGGGTGCGCAGGAGGGGTCGGTGCAGTGTGACGGGAGGGTGCGCAGGAGGGGTCGGTGCAGTGTGACGGGAGGGTGCGCAGGAGGGGTCGGTACAGTGTGACTGGAGGGTGCGCAGGAGGGGTCGGTACAGTGTGACGGGTGGGTGCGCAGGAGGGATCGGTACAGTGACTGGAGGGTGTGTAGGAGGGGTCGGTGCAGTGTGACGGGAGGGTGCGCAGGAGGGGTCGGTGCAGTGTGACGGGAGGGTGCGCAGGAGGGGTCGGTACAGTGTGACGGGAGGGTGCGCAGGAGGGGTCGGTACAGTGTGACTGGAGGGTGCGCAGGAGGGGTCGGTGCAGTGTGACGGGAGGGTGCGCAGGAGGGGTCGGTACAGTGTGACGGGAGGGTGCGCAGGAGGGGTCGGTACAGTGTGACTGGAGGGTGCGCAGGAGGGGTCGGTGCAGTGTGACGGGAGGGTGCGCAGGAGGGGTCGGTACAGTGTGACTGGAAGGTGCGCAGGAGGGGTCGGTACAGTGTGACGGGAGGGTGCGCAGGAGGGGTCGGTACAGTGTGACTGGAGGGTGCGCAGGAGGGGTCGGTGCAGTGTGACGGGAGGGTGCGCAGGAGGGGTCGGTACAGTGTGACGGGAGGGTCGGTACAGTGTGACGGGAGGGTGTGCAGGAGGGGCCGGTACAGTGTGACGGGAGGGTGCGCAGGAGGGGTCGGTACAGTGTGACTGGAGGGTGCTCAGGAGGGGTCGGTGCAGTGTGACTGGAGGGTGCTCAGGAGGGGTCGGTGCAGTGTGACTGGAGGGTGCGCAGGAGGGGTCGGTACAGTGTGACTGGAGGGTGCTCAGGAGGGGTCGGTACAGTGTGACGGGAGTGTGCGCAGGAGGGGTCGGTACAGTGTGACGGGAGGGTCGGTACAGTGTGACGGGAGGGTGTGCAGGAGGGGCCGGTACAGTGTGACGGGA
Source organism: Pseudophryne corroboree (assembly GCF_028390025.1). Taxonomy (NCBI): domain Eukaryota; kingdom Metazoa; phylum Chordata; class Amphibia; order Anura; family Myobatrachidae; genus Pseudophryne; species Pseudophryne corroboree. Next base: position 468,605,719 of record NC_086451.1, read on the forward strand.
GGGTGCGCAGGAGGGGTCGGTACAGTGTGACGGGAGGGTCGGTACAGTGTGACGGGAGGGTGTGCAGGAGGGGCCGGTACAGTGTGACGGGAGGGTGCGCAGGAGGGGTCGGTACAGTGTGACTGGAGGGTGCGTAGGAGGGGTCGGTACAGTGTGACGGGAGGGTGCGCAGGAGGGGTCGGTACAGTGTGACGGGAGGGTGCGCAGGAGGGGTCGGTACAGTGTGACTGGAGGGTGCGCAGGAGGGGTCGGTACAGTGTGACGGGAGGGTGCGCAGGAGGGGTCGGTACAGTGTGACGGGAGGGTGCGCAGGAGGGTCGGTACAGTGTGACTGGAGGGTGCGCAGGAGGGGTCGGTACAGTGTGACTGGAGGGTGCTCAGGAGGGGTCGGTACAGTGTGACTGGAGGGTGCGCAGGAGGGGTCGGTACAGTGTGACGGGAGGGTGCGCAGGAGGGGTCGGTACAGTGTGACGGGAGGGTGCGCAGGAGGGGTCGGTACAGTGTGACTGGAGGGTGCGCAGGAGAGGACGGTACAGTGTGACGGGAGGGTGCGCAGGAGGGGTCGGTGCAGTGTGACTGGAGGGTGCGCAGGAGGGGTCGGTACAGTGTGACGGGAGGGTGCGCAGGAGGGGTCGGTACAGTGTGACGGGAGGGTGCGCAGGAGGGGTCGGTACAGTGTGACGGGAGGGTGCTCAGGAGGGGTCGGTACAGTGTGACGGGAGGGTGCGCAGGAGGGGTCGGTACAGTGTGACGGGAGGGTGCGCAGGAGGGGTCGGTACAGTGTGACTGGAGGGTGCGCAGGAGGGGTCGGTACAGTGTGACTGGAGGGTGCGCAGGAGGGGTCGGTACAGTGTGACGGGAGGGTGCGCAGGAGGGGTCGGTACAGTGTGACGGGAGGGTGCGCAGGAGGGGTCGGTGCAGTGTGACGGGAGGGTGCGCAGGAGGGGTTGGTACAGTGACTGGGGTGTGTGCAGGAGGGGTCGGTACAGTGTGACGGGAGGGTGCGCAGGAGGGGTCGGTACAGTGTGACTGGAGGGTGCGCAGGAGGGGTCGGTACAGTGTGACGGGAGGGTGCGCAGGAGGGGTCGGTACAGTGTGACGGGAGGGTGCGCAGGAGGGGTCGGTACAGTGTGACTGGAGGGTGCGCAGGAGGGGTCGGTACAGTGTGACGGGAGGGTGCGCAGGAGGGGTCGGTACAGTGTGATGGGAGGGTGCGCAGGAGGGGTCGGTACAGTGTGACGGGAGGGTGCGCAGGAGGGGTCGGTACAGTGTGACGGGAGGGTGCGCAGGAGGGGTCGGTACAGTGTGACTGGAGGGTGCGCAGGAGGGGTCGGTACAGTGTGACTGGAGGGTGCGCAGGAGGGGTCGGTGCAGTGTGACGGGAGGGTGCGCATGAGGGGTCGGTGCAGTGTGACGGGAGGGTGCGCAGGAGGGGTCGGTACAGTGTGACGGGAGGGTGCGCAGGAGGGGTCGGTACAGTGTGACGGGAGGGTGCGCAGGAGGGGTCGGTGCAGTGTGACGGGAGGGTGCGCAGGAGGGGTCGGTACAGTGTGACGGGAGGGTGCGCAGGAGGGGTCGGTACAGTGTGACTGGAGGGTGCGCAGGAGGGGTCGGTGCAGTGTGACTGGAGGGTGCGCAGGAGGGGTCGGTACAGTGTGACGGGAGGGTGCGCAGGAGGGGTCGGTACAGTGTGACGGGAGGGTGCGCAGGAGGGGTCGGTACAGTGTGACGGGAGGGTGCGCAGGAGGGGTCGGTACAGTGAGTCTGGGTGGTGCGCAGGAGGGGTCGGTACAGTGTGACGGGTGGGTGCGCAGGAGGGGTCGTACAGTGTGACGGGAGGGTGCGCAAGAGGCGTCGGTACAGTGTGACGGGTGGGTGCGCAGGAGGGGTCGGTACAGTGTGACGGGAGGGTGCGCAGGAGGGGTCGGTACAGTGTGACGGGAGGGTGCGCAGGAGGGGTCGGTACAGTGTGACGGGAGGGTGCGCAGGAGGGGTCGTACAGTGTGACGGGAGGGTGCGCAGGAGGGGTCGTACAGTGTGACTGGAGGGTGTGCAGGAGGGGTCGGTGCAGTGTGACTGGAGGGTGCGCAGGAGGGGTCGGTGCAGTGTGACTGGAGGGTGCTCAGGAGGGGTCGGTACAGTGTGACGGGTGGGTGCGCAGGAGGGGTCGGTACAGTGTGACTGGAGGGTGCGCAGGAGGGGTCGGTGCAGTGTGACTGGAGGGTGCGCAGGAGGGGTCGGTGCAGTGTGACTGGAGGGTGCGCAGGAGGGGTCGGTGCAGTGTGACTGAAGGGTGCGCAGGAGGGGTCGGTACAGTGTGACGGGAGGGTGCGCAGGAGGGGTCGGTACAGTGTGACGGGTGGGTGTGCAGGAGGGGTCGGTACAGTGTGACGGGAGGGTGCGCAGGAGGGGTCGGTGCAGTGTGACGGGATGGTGCGCAGGAGGGGTCGGTACAGTGTGACTGGAGGGTGCGCAGGAGAGGTCGGTACAGTGTGACGGGAGGGTGCGCAGGAGGGGTTGGTACAGTGTGACGGGAGGGTGCGCAGGAGGGGTCGGTGCAGTGTGACGGGAGGGTGCGCAGGAGGGGTCGGTGCAGTGTGACGGGAGGGTGCGCAGGAGGGGTCGGTGCAGTGTGACGGGAGGGTGCGCAGGAGGGGTCGGTACAGTGTGACGGGAGGGTGCGCAGGAGGGGTCGGTACAGTGTGACGGGAGGGTGCGCAGGAGGGGTCGGTACAGTGTGACTGGAGGGTGCGCAGGAGGGGTCGGTGCAGTGTGACGGGAGGGTGCGCAGGAGGGGTCGGTACAGTGTGACTGGAGGGTGCGCAGGAGGGGTCGGTGCAGTGTGACGGGAGGGTGCGCAGGAGGGGTTGGTACAGTGTGAAGGGAGGGTGCGCAGGAGGGGTCGGTACAGTGTGACTGGAGGGTGCGCAGGAGGGGTCGGTACAGTGTGACTGGAGGGTGCGCAGGAGGGGTCGGTACAGTGTGACGGGTGGGTGCGCAGGAGGGGTCGGTACAGTGTGACGGGAGGGTGCGCAGGAGGGGTCGGTACAGTGTGACGGGAGGGTACGCAGGAGGGGTCGGTACAGTGTGACTGGAGGGTGCGCAGGAGGGGTCGGTACAGTGAGTCTGGGTGGTGCGCAGGAGGGGTCGGTACAGTGTGACGGGAGGGTGCGCAGGAGGGGTCGTACAGTGTGACGGGAGGGTGCGCAGGAGGGGTCGGTACAGTGTGACGGGAGGGTGCGCAGGAGGGGTCGGTGCAGTGTGACGGGAGGGTGCTCAGGAGGGGTCGGTACAGTGTGACTGGAGGGTGCGCAGGAGGGGTCGGTGCAGTGTGACGGGAGGGTGCGCAGGAGGGGTCGGTGCAGTGTGACGGGAGGGTGCGCAGGAGGGGTCGGTACAGTGTGACTGGAGGGTGCGCAGGAGGGGTCGTACAGTGTGACTGGAGGGTGCGCAGGAGGGGTCGGTACAGTGTGACTGGAGGGTGCGCAGGAGGGGTCGGTACAGTGTGACGGGAGGGTGCGCAGGAGGGGTCGTACAGTGTGACGGGAGGGTGTGCAGGAGGGGTCGGTGCAGTGTGACTGGAGGGTACGCAGGAGGGGTCGGTACAGTGTGACGGGAGGGTGCGCAGGAGGGGTCGGTACAGTGTGACTGGAGGGTGCGCAGGAGGGGTTGGTACAGTGTGACGGGAGGGTGCGCAGGAGGGGTCGGTACAGTGTGACTGGAGGGTGCTCAGGAGGGGTCGGTACAGTGTGACTGGAGGGTGCGCAGGAGGGGTCGGTGCAGTGTGACGGGAGGGTGCGCAAGAGGGGTCGGTACAGTGTGACTGGAGGGTGCGCAGGAGGGGTCGGTGCAGTGTGACGGGAGGGTGCGCAGGAGGGGTCGGTACAGTGTGACTGGAGGATGCGCAGGAGATGTCGGTGCAGTGTGACTGGAGGGTGCGCAGGAGGGGTCGGTACAGTGTGACTGGAGGGTGCTCAGGAGGGGTCGGTACAGTGTGACGGGAGGGTGCGCAGGAGAGGTCGGTGCAGTGTGACTGGAGGGTGCGCAGGAGGGGTCGGTACAGTGTGACTGGAGGGTGCTCAGGAGGGGTCGGTACAGTGTGACTGGAGGGTGCTCAGGAGGGGTCGGTACAGTGTGACTGGAGGGTGCTCAGGAGGGGTCGGTACAGTGTGACTGGAGGGTGCTCAGGAGGGGTCGGTACAGTGTGACGGGTGGGTGCGCAGGAGGGGTCGGTACAGTGTGACTGGAGGGTGCTCAGGAGGGGTCGGTACAGTGTGACGGGAGGGTGCGCAGGAGGGGTCGGTACAGTGTGACGGGAGGGTGCGCAGGAGGGGTCGGTACAGTGTGACGGGTGGGTGCGCAGGAGGGGTCGGTACAGTGTGACGGGAGGGTGCGCAGGAGGGGTCGGTGCAGTGTGACGGGAGGGTGCGCAGGAGGGGTCGGTACAGTGTGACTGGAGGGTGCGCAGGAGAGGTCGGTACAGTGTGACGGGAGGGTGCGCAGGAGGGGTCGGTACAGTGTGACGGGAGGGTGCGCAGGATGGGTCGGTACAGTGTGACTGGAGGGTGCGCAGGAGGGGTCGGTACAGTGTGACTGGAAGGTGCGCAGGAGGGGTCGGTACAGTGTGACGGGAGGGTGCGCAGGAGGGGTCGGTACAGTGTGACTGGAGGGTGCGCAGGAGGGGTCGGTACAGTGTGACGGGAGGGTGCGCAGGAGGGGTCGGTACAGTGTGACGGGAGGGTGCGCAGGAGGGGTCGGTACAGTGTGACTGGAGGGTGCGCAGGAGGGGTCGGTACAGTGTGACTGGAGGGTGCGCAGGAGGGGTCGGTACAGTGTGACGGGAGGGTGTGCAGGAGGGGTCGGTGCAGTGTGACGGGAGGGTGCGCAGGAGGGGTCGGTACAGTGTGACGGGAGGGTGCGCAGGAGGGGTCGGTACAGTGTGACGGGAGGGTGCGCAGGAGGGGTCGGTACAGTGTGACGGGAGGGTGTGCAGGAGGGGTCGGTGCAGTGTGACGGGAGGGTGCGCAGGAGGGGTTGGTACAGTGTGACGGGAGGGTGCGCAGGAGGGGTCGGTACAGTGTGACTGGAAGGTGCGCAGGAGGGGTCGGTACAGTGTGACGAGGGTGCGCAGGAGGGGTCGGTACAGTGTGACTGGAGGGTGCGCAGGAGCGGTCGGTACAGTGTGACTGGAAGGTGCGCAGGAGGGGTCGGTACAGTGTGACTGGAGGGTGCGCAGGAGGGGTCGGTACAGTGTGACTGGAAGGTGCGCAGGAGGGGTCGGTACAGTGTGACTGGAGGGTGCGCAGGAGGGGTCGGTACAGTGTGACGGGAGGGTGCGCAGGAGGGGTCGGTACAGTGTGACTGGAAGGTGCGCAGGAGGGGTCGGTACAGTGTGACTGGAAGGTGCGCAGGAGGGGTCGGTACAGTGTGACTGGAGGGTGCGCAGGAGGGGTCGGTACAGTGTGACTGGAGGGTGCGCAGGAGGGGTCGGTACAGTGTGACTGGAAGGTGCGCAGGAGGGGTCGGTACAGTGTGACTGGAAGGTGCGCAGGAGGGGTCGGTACAGTGTGACGGGAGGGTGCGCAGGAGGGGTCGGTACAGTGTGACTGGAGGGTGCGCAGGAGGGGTCGGTACAGTGTGACGGGAGGGTGCGCAGGAGGGGTCGGTACAGTGTGACTGGAGGGTGTGCAGGAGGGGTCGGTACAGTGTGACGGGAGGGTGTGCAGGAGGGGTCGGTACAGTGTGACGGGAGGGTGCGCAGGAGGGGTCGGTACAGTGTGACCGGTGGGTGCGCAGGAGGGGTCGGTGCAGTGTGACGGGAGGGTGCGCAGGAGGGGTCGGTGCAGTGTGACGGGAGGGTGCGCAGGAGGGGTCGGTACAGTGTGACGGGAGGGTGCGCAGGAGGGGTCGGTACAGTGTGACGGGAGGGTGCGCAGGAGGGGTCGGTACAGTGTGACTGGAGGGTGCGCAGGAGGGGTCGGTACAGTGTGACGGGAGGGTGCGCAGGAGGGGTCGGTACAGTGTGACTGGAAGGTGCGCAGGAGGGGTCGGTACAGTGTGACTGGAGGGTGCGCAGGAGGGGTCGGTACAGTGTGACTGGAAGGTGCGCAGGAGGGGTCGGTACAGTGTGACGGGAGGGTGCGCAGGAGGGGTCGGTACAGTGTGACTGGAGGGTGCGTAGGAGGGGTCGGTACAGTGTGACGGGAGGGTGTGCAGGAGGGGTCGGTACAGTGTGACTGGAGGGTGTGCAGGAGGGGTCGGTACAGTGTGACTGGAGGGTGCGTAGGAGGGGTCGGTACAGTGTGACTGGAGGGTGCGTAGGAGGGGTCGGTACAGTGTGACTGGAAGGTGCGCAGGAGGGGTCGGTACAGTGTGACTGGAAGGTGCGCAGGAGGGGTCGGTACAGTGTGACGGGAGGGTGTGCAGGAGGGGTCGGTACAGTGTGACTGGAGGGTGCGTAGGAGGGGTCGGTACAGTGTGACTGGAGGGTGCGTAGGAGGGGTCGGTACAGTGTGACTGGAAGGTGCGCAGGAGGGGTCGGTACAGTGTGACGGGAGGGTGCGCAGGAGGGGTCGTACAGTGTGACGGGAGGGTGTGCAGGAGGGGTCGGTACAGTGTGACTGGAGGGTGCGTAGGAGGGGTCGGTACAGTGTGACTGGAGGGTGCGTAGGAGGGGTCGGTACAGTGTGACTGGAAGGTGCGCAGGAGGGGTCGGTACAGTGTGACTGGAGGGTGCGCAGGAGGGGTCGGTACAGTGTGACTGGAGGGTGCGCAGGAGGGGTCGGTACAGTGTGACGGGAGGGTGCGCAGGAGGGGTCGGTACAGTGTGACTGGAGGGTGCGCAGGAGGGGTCGGTACAGTGTGACTGGAGGGTGCGCAGGAGGGGTCGGTACAGTGTGACGGGAGGGTGCGCAGGAGGGGTCGGTACAGTGTGACGGGAGGGTGCGCAGGAGGGGTCGGTACAGTGACTGGAAGGTGCGCAGGAGGGGTCGGTACAGTGTGACTGGAAGGTGCGCAGGAGGGGTCGGTACAGTGTGACTGGAAGGTGCGCAGGAGGGGTCGGTACAGTGTGACGGGAGGGTGCGCAGGAGGGGTCGGTACAGTGTGACGGGAGGGTGCGCAGGAGGGGTCGGTACAGTGTGACTGGAGGGTGCGCAGGAGGGGTCGGTACAGTGTGACTGGAGGGTGCGCAGGAGGGGTCGGTACAGTGTGACGGGTGGGTGCGCAGGAGGGGTCGGTACAGTGTGACGGGAGGGTGCGCAGGAGGGGTCGGTACAGTGTGACGGGAGGGTACGCAGGAGGGGTCGGTACAGTGTGACTGGAGGGTGCGCAGGAGGGGTCGGTACAGTGTGACTGGAAGGTGCGCAGGAGGGGTCGGTACAGTGTGACTGGAAGGTGCGCAGGAGGGGTCGGTACAGTGACGGGAGGGTGCGCAGGAGGGGTCGGTGCAGTGTGACGGGAGGGTGCTCAGGAGGGGTCGGTGCAGTGTGACTGGAGGGTGCGCAGGAGGGGTCGGTACAGTGTGACTGGAGGGTGCGCAGGAGGGGTCGGTGCAGTGTGACGGGAGGGTGCTCAGGAGGGGTCGGTGCAGTGTGACTGGTGGGTGCGCAGGAGGGGTCGGTGCAGTGTGACGGGAGGGTGCGCAGGAGGGGTCGGTGCAGTGTGACTGGACGGTGCGCAGGAGGGGTCGGTACAGTGTGACTGGAAGGTGCGCAGGAGGGGTCGGTACAGTGTGACTGGAGGGTGCGCAGGAGGGGTCGGTACAGTGTGACGGGAGGGTGCGCAGGAGGGGTCGGTACAGTGTGACGGGAGGGTGCGCAGGAGGGGTCGGTACAGTGTGACTGGAAGGTGCGCAGGAGGGGTCGGTACAGTGTGACTGGAGGGTGCGCAGGAGGGGTCGGTACAGTGTGACGGGAGGGTACGCAGGAGGGGTCGGTACAGTGTGACTGGAGGGTGCGCAGGAGGGGTCGGTACAGTGTGACGGGAGGGTGCGCAGGAGGGGTCGGTACAGTGTGACTGGAGGGTGCGCAGGAGGGGTCGGTGCAATGTGACGGGAGGGTGCGCAGGAGGGGTCGGTACAGTGTGACTGGAAGGTGCGCAGGAGGGGTCGGTACAGTGTGACTGGAGGGTGCGCAGGAGGGGTCGGTACAGTGTGACGGGAGGGTGCGCAGGAGTGGTCGGTACAGTGTGACTGGAGGGTGCGCAGGAGGGGTCGGTACAGTGTGACGGGAGGGTGCGCAGGAGGGGTCGGTACAGTGTGACGGGAGGGTGCGCAGGAGGGGTCGGTACAGTGTGACTGGAGGGTGCGCAGGAGGGGTCGGTGCAGTGTGACGGGAGGGTGCTCAGGAGGGGTCGGTGCAGTGTGACTGGAGGGTGCGCAGGAGGGGTCGGTGCAGTGTGATGGGAGGGTGCGCAGGAGGGGTCGGTACAGTGTGACGGGAAGGTGCGCAGGAGGGCGGTACAGTGTGACGGGAGGGTGCGCAGGAGGGGTCGGTGCAGTGTGACTGGAGGGTGCGCAGGAGGGGTCGGTACAGTGTGACTGGAGGGTGCGCAGGAGGAGTCGGTGCAGTGACGGGAGGGTGCGCAGGAGGGGTCGGTACAGTGTGACTGGAGGGTGCGCAGGAGGGGTCGGTGCAGTGACGGGAGGGTGCGCAGGAGGGGTCGGTACAGTGTGACTGGAGGGTGCGCAGGAGGGGTCGGTGCAGTGACGGGAGGGTGCGCAGGAGGGGTCGGTACAGTGTGACGGGAGGGTGCGCAGGAGGGGTCGGTACAGTGTGACTGGAGGGTGCGCAGGAGGGGTCGGTACAGTGTGACTGGAGGGTGCGCAGAAGGGGTCGGTACAGTGTGACGGGAGGGTGCGCAGGAGGGGTCGGTGCAGTGACGGGAGGGTGCGCAGGAGGGGTCGGTGCAGTGTGACGGGAGGGTGCTCAGGAGGGGTCGGTGCAGTGTGACTGGTGGGTGCGCAGGAGGGGTCGGTACAGTGTGACAGGAGGGTGCGCAGGAGGGGTCGGTACAGTGTGACTGGGGTGTGTGCAGGAGGGGTCGGTACAGTGTGACTGGAGGGTGCGCAGGAGGGGTCGGTACAGTGTGACTGGAGGGTGCGCAGGAGGGGTCGGTACAGTGTGACGGGTGGGTGCGCAGGAGGGGTCGGTACAGTGTGACGGGAGGGTGCGCAGGAGGGGTCGGTACAGTGTGACGGGAGGGTACGCAGGAGGGGTCGGTACAGTGTGACTGGAGGGTGCGCAGGAGGGGTCGGTACAGTGTGACGGGAGGGTGCGCAGGAGGGGTCGGTACAGTGTGACTGGAGGGTGCGCAGGAGGGGTCGGTACAGTGTGACTGGAGGGTGCGCAGGAGGAGTCGGTACAGTGACTGGAGGGTGCGCAGGAGGGGTCGGTACAGTGACTGGAGGGTGCGCAGGAGGGGTCGGTACAGTGTGACTGGAAGGTGCGCAGGAGGGGTCGGTACAGTGTGACTGGAAGGTGCGCAGGAGGGGTCGGTGCAGTGTGACGGGAGGGTGCGCAGGAGGGGTCGGTACAGTGTGACTGGAAGGTGCGCAGGAGGGGTCGGTACAGTGTGACTGGAGGGTGCGCAGGAGGGGTCGGTACAGTGTGACGGGAGGGTGCGCAGGAGGGGTCGGTACAGTGTGACTGGAGGGTGCGCAGGAGGGGTCGGTACAGTGTGACGGGAGGGTGCGCAGGAGGGGTCGGTACAGTGTGACTGGAAGGTGCGCAGGAGGGGTCGGTACAGTGTGACTGGAGGGTGCGCAGGAGGGGTCGGTACAGTGTGACTGGAGGGTGCGCAGGAGGGGTCGGTACAGTGTGACGGGAGGGTGCGCAGGAGGGGTCGGTACAGTGTGACTGGAGGGTGCGCAGGAGGGGTCGGTACAGTGTGACTGGAGGGTGCGCAGGAGGGGTCGGTACAGTGTGACGGGAGGGTGCGCAGGAGGGGTCGGTACAGTGTGACGGGAGGGTGCGCAGGAGGGGTCGGTACAGTGTGACTGGAAGGTGCGCAGGAGGGGTCGGTACAGTGTGACTGGAAGGTGCGCAGGAGGGGTCGGTACAGTGTGACTGGAAGGTGCGCAGGAGGGGTCGGTACAGTGTGACGGGAGGGTGCGCAGGAGGGGTCGGTACAGTGTGACTGGAGGGTGCGCAGGAGGGGTCGGTGCAGTGTGACTGGAGGGTGCGCAGGAGGGGTCGGTGCAGTGTGACGGGAGGGTGCTCAAGAGGGGTCGGTGCAGTGCGACTGGAGGGTGCGCAGGAGGGGTCGGTACAGTGTGACTGGAGGGTGCGCAGGAGGGGTCGGTGCAGTGTGACTGGAGGGTGCGCAGGAGGGGTCGGTGCAGTGTGACGGGAGGGTGCTCAAGAGGGGTCGGTGCAGTGTGACTGGAGGGTGTGCAGGAGGGGTCGGTACAGTGTGACGGGTGGGTGCGCAGGAGGGGTCGGTACAGTGTGACGGGAGGGTGCGCAGGAGGGGTCGGTACAGTGTGACGGGAGGGTGCGCAGGAGGGGCCGGTACAGTGTGACGGGAGGGTGCGCAGGAGGGGTCGGTGCAGTGTGACTGGAGGGTGCGCAGGAGGGGTCGGTGCAGTGTGACGGGAGGGTGCGCAGGAGGGGTCGGTACAGTGTGACGGGAGGGTGCGCAGGAGGGGTCGGTACAGTGTGACGGGTGGGTGCGCAGGAGGGGTCAGTACAGTGTGACGGGAGGGTGCGCAGGAGGTGTCGGTACAGTGTGACGGGAGGGTGCGCAGGAGGTGTTGGTACAGTGTGACTGGAGGGTGCGCAGGAGGGGTCGGTACAGTGTGACGGGAGGGTGCGCAGGAGGGGTCGGTACAGTGTGACGGGAGGGTGCGCAGGAGGGGTCGGTACAGTGTGACGGGAGGGTGCGCAGGAGGGGTCGGTACAGTGTGACGGGAGGGTGCGCAGGAGGGGTCGGTACAGTGAGACGGGAGGGTGCGCAGGAGGGGTCGGTACAGTGTGACGGGAGGGTGCGCAGGAGGGGTCGGTACAGTGTGACGGGAGGGTGCGCAGGAGGGGTCGGTACAGTGTGACCGGAGGGTGCGCAGGAGGGGTCGGTACAGTGTGACTGGAGGGTGCGCAGGAGGGGCCGGTACAGTGTGGCTGGAGGGTGCGCAGGAGGGGTCGGTGCAGTGTGACGGGAGGGTGCTCAGGAGGGGTCGGTACAGTGTGACGGGAGGGTCGGTACAGTGTGACGGGAGGGTGTGCAGGAGGGGCCGGTACAGTGTGACGGGAGGGTGCACAGGAGGGGTCGGTACAGTGTGACGGGAGGGTCGGTACAGTGTGACGGGAGGGTGTGCAGGAGGGGCCGGTACAGTGTGACGGGAGGGTGCGCAGGAGGGGTCGGTACAGTGTGACGGGAGGGTCGGTACAGTGTGACGGGAGGGTGTGCAGGAGGGGCCGGTACAGTGTGACGGGAGGGTGCGCAGGAGGGGTCGGTACAGTGTGACGGGAGGGTGCGCAGGAGGGGTCGGTACAGTGTGACAGGAGGGTGCGCAGGAGGGGTCGGTACAGTGTGACGGGAGGGTGCGCAGGAGGGGTCGGTACAGTGTGACGGAAGGGTGCGCAGGAGGGGTCGGTACAGTGTGACTGGAGGGTGCGCAGGAGGGGCCGGTACAGTGTGGCTGGAGGGTGCGCAGGAGGGGTCGGTGCAGTGTGACGGGAGGGTGCGCAGGAGGGGTCGGTACAGTGTGACGGGAGGGTGCGCAGGAGGGGTCGGTACAGTGTGACGGGAGGGTGCGCAGGAGGGGTCGGTACAGTGTGACGGGAGGGTGCGCAGGAGGGGTCGGTACAGTGTGACGGGAGGGTCGGTACAGTGTGACGGGAGGGTGTGCAGGAGGGGCCGGTACAGTGTGACGGGAGGGTGCGCAGGAGGGGCCGGTACAGTGTGGCTGGAGGGTGCGCAGGAGGGGTCGGTGCAGTGTGACGGGAGGGTGCGCAGGAGGGGTCGGTACAGTGTGACGGGAGGGTCGGTACAGTGTGACGGGAGGGTGTGCAGGAGGGGCCGGTACAGTGTGACGGGAGGGTGCGCAGGAGGGGCCGGTACAGTGTGACGGGAGGGTGCGCAGGAGGGGCCGGTACAGTGTGACGGGAGGGTGCGCAGGAGGGGTCGGTATAGTGTGACGGGTGGGTGCGCAGGAGGGGTCGGTACAGTGTGACTGGAGGGTGCGCAGGAGGGGTCGGTACAGTGTGACTGGAGGGTGCGTAGGAGGGGTCGGTACAGTGTGACGGGAGGGTGCGCAGGAGGTGTTGGTACAGTGTGACGGGTGGGTGCGCAGGAGGGGTCGGTACAGTGTGACGGGAGGGTGCGCAGGAGGGGTCGGTACAGTGTGACGGGAGGGTGCGCAGGAGGGGTCGGTACAGTGTGACGGGTGGGTGCGCAGGAGGGGTCGGTACAGTGTGACTGGAGGGTGCGCAGGAGGGGTCGGTACAGTGTGACGGGAGGGTGTGCAGGAGGGGCCGGTACAGTGTGACGGGAGGGTGTGCAGGAAGGGGTCGGTGCAGTGTGACGGGAGGGTGCGCAGGAGGGGTCGGTACAGTGTGACGGGAGGGTGCGCAGGAGGGGTTGGTACAGTGTGACGGGTGGGTGCGCAGGAGGGGTCGGTACAGTGTGACGGGAGGGTGCGCAGGAGGTGTTGGTACAGTGTGACGGGTGGGTGCGCAGGAGGGGTCGGTACAGTGTGACGGGAGGGTGCGCAGGAGGTGTCGGTACAGTGTGACGGGAGGGTGCGCAGGAGGGGTCGGTACAGTGTGACGGGAGGGTGCGCAGGAGGGGTCGGTACAGTGTGACGGGAGGGTGCGCAGGAGGGGTCGGTACAGTGTGACGGGAGGGTGCGCAGGAGGGGTCGGTACAGTGTGACGGGAGGGTGCGCAGGAGGGGTCGGTACAGTGTGACGGGAGGGTGCGCAGGAGGGGTCGGTACAGTGTGACGGGAGGGTGCGCAGGAGGGGTCGGTACAGTGTGACGGGAGGGTCGGTACAGTGTGACGGGAGGGTGTGCAGGAGGGGCCGGTACAGTGTGACGGGAGGGTGCGCAGGAGGGGCCGGTACAGTGTGACGGGAGGGTACGCAGGAGGGGCCGGGACGGGAGGGTGCGCAGGAGGGGTCGGTATAGTGTGACGGGTGGGTGCGCAGGAGGGGTCGGTTTCAGTGTGACTGGAGGGTGCGCAGGAGGGGTCGGTACAGTGTGACTGGAGGGTGCGTAGGAGGGGTCGGTACAGTGTGACGGGAGGGTGCGCAGGAGGTGTTGGTACAGTGTGACGGGTGGGTGCGCAGGAGGGGTCGGTACAGTGTGACGGGAGGGTGCGCAGGAGGGGTCGGTACAGTGTGACGGGAGGGTGCGCAGGAGGGGTCGGTACAGTGTGACGGGTGGGTGCGCAGGAGGGGTCGGTACAGTGTGACGGGAGGGTGCGCAGGAGGGGTCGGTACAGTGTGACGGGAGGGTGTGCAGGAGGGGCCGGTACAGTGTGACGGGAGGGTGTGCAGGAAGGGGTCGGTGCAGTGTGACGGGAGGGTGCGCAGGAGGGGTCGGTACAGTGTGACGGGAGGGTGCGCAGGAGGGGTCGGTACAGTGTGACGGGAGGGTGCGCAGGAGGGGTTGGTACAGTGTGACGGGTGGGTGCGCAGGAGGGGTCGGTACAGTGTGACGGGAGGGTGCGCAGGAGGTGTTGGTACAGTGTGACGGGTGGGTGCGCAGGAGGGGTCGGTACAGTGTGACGGGAGGGTGCGCAGGAGGGGTCGGTACAGTGTGACGGGAGGGTGCGCAGGAGGGGTCGGTACAGTGTGACGGGAGGGTGCGCAGGAGGGGTCGGTACAGTGACGGGAGGGTGCGCAGGAGGGGTCGGTACAGTGTGACGGGAGGGTGCGCAGGAGGGGTCGGTACAGTGTGACGGGAGGGTGCGCAGGAGGGGTCGGTACAGTGTGACGGGAGGGTGCGCAGGAGGGGTCGGTACAGTGTGACGGGAGGGTGCGCAGGAGGGGTCTGTACAGTGTGACGGGAGGGTGCGCAGGAGGGGTCGGTACAGTGTGACTGGAGGGTGCACAGGAGGGGCCGGTACAGTGTGGCTGGAGGGTGCGCAGGAGGGGTCGGTGCAGTGTGACGGGAGGGTGCGCAGGAGGGGTCGGTACAGTGTGACGGGAGGGTCGGTACAGTGTGACGGGAGGGTGTGCAGGAGGGGCCGGTACAGTGTGACGGGAGGGTGCGCAGGAGGGGTCGGTACAGTGTGACGGGAGGGTCGGTACAGTGTGACGGGAGGGTGTGCAGGAGGGGCCGGTACAGTGTGACGGGAGGGTGCGCAGGAGGGGTCGGTACAGTGTGACGGGAGGGTCGGTACAGTGTGACGGGAGGGTGTGCAGGAGGGGCCGGTACAGTGTGACGGGAGGGTGCGCAGGAGGGGTCGGTACAGTGTGACGGGAGGGTGCGCAGGAGGGGTCGGTACAGTGTGACGGGAGGGTGCGCAGGAGGGGTCGGTACAGTGTGACGGGAGGGTGCGCAGGAGGGGTCGGTACAGTGTGACGGGAGGGTGCGCAAGAGGGGTCGGTACAGTGTGACTGGAGGGTGCACAGGAGGGGCCGGTACAGTGTGACGGGAGGGTCGGTACAGTGTGACGGGAGGGTGTGCAGGAGGGGCCGGTACAGTGTGACGGGAGGGTGCGCAGGAGGGGTCGGTACAGTGTGACGGGAGGGTGCGCAGGAGGGGTCGGTACAGTGTGACTGGAAGGTGCGCAGGAGGGGCCGGTACAATGTGACGGGAGGGTGCGCAGGAGGGGCCGGTACAATGTGACGGGAGGGTGCGCAGGAGGGGCCGGTACAGTGTGACGGGAGGGTGCGCAGGAGGGGTCGGTATAGTGTGACGGGTGGGTGCGCAGGAGGGGTCGGTACAGTGTGACTGGAGGGTGCGCAGGAGGGGTCGGTATAGTGTGACGGGTGGGTGCGCAGGAGGGGTCGGTACAGTGTGACGGGAGGGTGCGCAGGAGGGGTCGGTATAGTGTGACGGGTGGGTGCGCAGGAGGGGTCGGTACAGTGTGACGGGAGGGTGCGCAGGAGGGGTCGGTACAGTGTGACGGGAGGGTGCGCAGGAGGGGTCGGTACAGTGTGACGGGAGGGTCGGTACAGTGTGACGGGAGGGTGTGCAGGAGGGGCCGGTACAGTGTGACGGGAGGGTGCGCAGGAGGGGTCGGTACAGTGTGACGGGAGGGTGTGCAGGAGGGGCCGGTACAGTGTGACGGGAGGGTGCGCAGGAGGGGTCGGTACAGTGTGACGGGAGGGTGCGCAGGAGGAGTCGGTACAGTGTGACTGGAGGGTGCGCAGGAGGGGCCGGTACAGTGTGACGGGAGGGTCGGTACAGTGTGACGGGAGGGTGTGCAGGAGGGGCCGGTACAGTGTGACGGGAGGGTGCGCAGGAGGGGTCGGTACAGTGTGACGGGAGGGTGCGCAGGAGGGGTCGGTACAGTGTGACTGGAAGGTGCGCAGGAGGGGCCGGTACAATGTGACGGGAGGGTGCGCAGGAGGGGCCGGTACAGTGTGACGGGAGGGTGCGCAGGAGGGGTCGGTATAGTGTGACGGGAGGGTCGGTACAGTGTGACGGGAGGGTGTGCAGGAGGGGCCGGTACAGTGTGACGGGAGGGTGTGCAGGAGGGGCCGGTACAGTGTGACGGGAGGGTGCGCAGGAGGGGTCGGTACAGTGTGACGGGAGGGTGCGCAGGAGGGGTCGGTACAGTGTGACTGGAAGGTGCGCAGGAGGGGCCGGTACAATGTGACGGGAGGGTGCGCAGGAGGGGCCGGTACAGTGTGACGGGAGGGTGCGCAGGAGGGGTCGGTATAGTGTGACGGGTGGGTGCGCAGGAGGGGTCGGTACAGTGTGACTGGAGGGTGCGCAGGAGGGGTCGGTATAGTGTGACGGGTGGGTGCGCAGGAGGGGTCGGTACAGTGTGACGGGAGGGTGCGCAGGAGGGGTCGGTATAGTGTGACGGGTGGGTGCGCAGGAGGGGTCGGTACAGTGTGACGGGAGGGTGCGCAGGAGGGGTCGGTACAGTGTGACGGGAGGGTGCGCAGGAGGGGCCGGTACAGTGTGACGGGATGGTGCGCAGGAGGGGTCGGTGCAGTGTGACGGGAGGGTGCGCAGGAGGGGTCGGTACAGTGTGACGGGAGGGTGCGCAGGAGGGGTCGGTACAGTGTGACGGGAGGGTGCGCAGGAGGGGTCGGTACAGTGTGACGGGAGGGTGCTCAGGAGGGGTCGGTACAGTGTGACGGGAGGGTGCGCAGGAGGGGTCGGTACAGTGTGACGGGAGGGTGCGCAGGAGGGGTCGGTACAGTGTGACTGGAAGGTGCGCAGGAGGGGCCGGTACAATGTGACGGGAGGGTGCGCAGGAGGGGCCGGTACAGTGTGACGGGAGGGTGCGCAGGAGGGGTCGGTATAGTGTGACGGGTGGGTGCGCAGGAGGGGTCGGTACAGTGTGACTGGAGGGTGCGCAGGAGGGGTCGGTACAGTGTGACGGGTGGGTGCGCAGGAGGGGTCGGTACAGTGTGACCGGAGGGTGCGCAGGAGGGGTCGGTACAATGTGACGGGAGGGTGCGCAGGAGGGGCCGGTACAGTGTGACGGGAGGGTGCGCAGGAGGGGTCGGTATAGTGTGACGGGTGGGTGCGCAGGAGGGGTCGGTACAGTGTGACTGGAGGGTGCGCAGGAGGGGTCGGTATAGTGTGACGGGTGGGTGCGCAGGAGGGGTCGGTACAGTGTGACGGGAGGGTGCGCAGGAGGGGTCGGTATAGTGTGACGGGTGGGTGCGCAGGAGGGGTCGGTACAGTGTGACGGGAGGGTGTGCAGGAGGGGCCGGTACAGTGTGACTGGAGGGTGCGCAGGAGGGGTCGGTACAGTGTGACTGTAGGGTGCGCAGGAGGGGTCGGTACAGTGTGACGGGAGGGTGCGCAGGAGGGGTCGGTACAGTGTGACGGGAGGGTGCGCAGGAGGGGTCGGTATAGTGTGACGGGTGGGTGCGCAGGAGGGGTCGGTACAGTGTGACGGGAGGGTGCGCAGGAGGGGTCGGTACAGTGTGACGGGAGGGTGCGCAGGAGGGGTCGGTATAGTGTGACGGGTGGGTGCGCAGGAGGGGTCGGTACAGTGTGACGGGAGGGTGTGCAGGAGGGGCCGGTACAGTGTGACGGGAGGGTGCGCAGGAGGGGTCGGTACAGTGTGACGGGAGGGTCGGTACAGTGTGACGGGAGGGTGTGCAGGAGGGGCCGGTACAGTGTGACGGGAGGGTGCGCAGGAGGGGTCGGTACAGTGTGACGGGAGGGTGCGCAGGAGGGGTCGGTACAGTGTGACGGGAGGGTGCGCAGGAGGGGTCGGTACAGTGTGACGGGTGGGTGCGCAGGAGGGGTCGGTACAGTGTGACGGGAGGGTGCGCAGGAGGGGTCGGTATAGTGTGACGGGTGGGTGCGCAGGAGGGGTCGGTACAGTGTGACGGGAGGGTGCGCAGGAGGGGTCGGTATAGTGTGACGGGTGGGTGCGCAGGAGGGGTCGGTACAGTGTGACGGGAGGGTGCGCAGGAGGGGTCGGTACAGTGTGACGGGAGGGTGCGCAGGAGGGGTCGGTATAGTGTGACGGGTGGGTGCGCAGGAGGGGTCGGTACAGTGTGACGGGAGGGTCGGTACAGTGTGACGGGAGGGTGTGCAGGAGGGGCCGGTACAGTGTGACGGGAGGGTGCGCAGGAGGGGTCGGTACAGTGTGACGGGAGGGTCGGTACAGTGTGACGGGAGGGTGTGCAGGAGGGGCCGGTACAGTGTGACGGGAGGGTGCGCAGGAGGGGTCGGTACAGTGTGACGGGAGGGTCGGTACAGTGTGACGGGAGGGTGTGCAGGAGGGGCCGGTACAGTGTGACGGGAGGGTGTGCAGGAGGGGCCGGTACAGTGTGACGGGAGGGTGCGCAGGAGGGGTCGGTACAGTGTGACGGGAGGGTGCGCAGGAGGGGTCGGTACAGTGTGACTGGAAGGTGCGCAGGAGGGGCCGGTACAATGTGACGGGAGGGTGCGCAGGAGGGGCCGGTACAGTGTGACGGGAGGGTGCGCAGGAGGGGTCGGTACAGTGTGACGGGAGGGTGCGCAGGAGGGGTCGGTACAGTGTGACTGGAAGGTGCGCAGGAGGGGCCGGTACAGTGTGACGGGAGGGTGCGCAGGAGGGGTCGGTATAGTGTGACGGGTGGGTGCGCAGGAGGGGTCGGTAGAGGACGCACAGGAGGAAGCTGGCACAGTGTATCTGGAGACTGGTATACATTTATATACGTTTCTTCCATTATAAAGCGCTAGTATGTGGGGGGATGGGTGTATTTTGTATACAGATTACAGATTATTTTCCTGTGCAGGCTACACTTCGTCGGGCAGAGCTCCAGAAAGCCAGAGCACTGCAGTCCTACTATGAGGCCAAAGCCCGGAGGGAAAGGAAGATCAAAAGCAAGAAGTAAGATGTATTTTATTTTATTCCTGTGAGGACGCAGACTGCGCTGGGAGGGGTGTATTGCGTTCTCGCACTGACTGAGGAGTGTACAGATTAGGGTGCACTGTACATGGCACAGCGGGAATAGTAGAGTCTTCTCTCATCCTCTATGTAGGTGCTCCCAGTGGTTTATGGCAGTGACTGATCCCTATTATAATCCCCATTATTTCAGGGCTGTTCTGTATTAGTCTGTATTGGTGAGGTTCCTGGACTATCCCATGCAATGTCTATCTTCTTATTACTCTGTCTATCCACGTTCTAGGTACCACCGGCTGCTGAAGAAGAGCAAGCAGAAGGAGGCGTTGAAAGCGTTTGAGGAGCTCAGGAAGAGTAATCCAGAAGCCGCTCTGGAGGAACTGAATAAACTGGAGAGAGCCAGAATGGAGGTGACTGAGGAGCCGAGAACCCGGATCTCTCTCTTCCTCTGACGCCGGAGCTGTGTGGCCTAACTAATAAACGTTCTCCATTCCACAGGAGCGAATGTCTCTGAAGCATCAGAACAGCGGAAAATGGGCCAAATCTAAAGCCATTATGGCAAAATATGACGAGGAGGTGAGTGTCCGCTCTGGGATTTCAGCAAGTTATCCATGGGAACAGCTCTGAAAGCCGGAGCACAACCGACAAATTATAAGTGTTAGTTATAGGAACCAATCAGGCAGTGGCTTTCAATAATCAGAGGATGTTATAGGGACCAATCAGACGAGCAGCAGGAGCTGTCTCTGTAACGCACAGATGTGTTCAGTGGCGGAAGACTGTCGGGTTTCTTAGTTTGGTTCTAGATCGGTCTGTGGACTCTGACCGTCTTCTTATATCAGTAGCTTGGGGATTTTGTACATATTTTGATCAAAACATTTAAGCTTGCAGCCCGTCTTCACGGGACCCCAGATCTCTGTCGGGTTTCTTAGTTTGGTGTCTGTGGACTCTGACCGTCTTTTTATACCAGTAGCATGGGGATTTTGTACATATTTTGTTCAAAACATTTAAGCTTGCAGCCCGCCTTCACGGGACCCCAGATCTCTGTCGGGTTTCTTAGTTTGGTGTCTGTGGACTCTGACCGTCTTCTTATATCAGTAGCATGGGGATTTTGTACATATTTTGTTCAAAACATTTAAGCTTGCAGCCCGCCTTCACGGGACCCCAGATCTCTGTCGGGTTTCTTAGTTTGGTGTCTGTGGACTCTGACCGTCTTATTATACCAGTAGCATGGGGATTTTGTACATATTTCTTTTTCATCCACTAGGGGTCACTGGAGTACTCTTGGGATATGGGCGGCGTAGCAGAACAAAGGCACTGAATATTTAAATTTAGAACTCTCCACCCCTCCATATCCCTAGAGTACCTCAGTGTACGAACCCAGTGTTTTTTCTGTGCTCAAAGCACTAACATCGGCTTGTGGGATTCCCACACTTGGAAAATGGAAGATTTATTAATTTTTCATTTTGATTTTTTTTTTTAATTTTTAATTTTACACTTAGCACATCCCTTCCCAGTTTCTGGAAAAACATGGGTCCGGGATGGTGCCGCTGCAAGGCAGCGCATGGCGTGTCGGTCCTCACAAAGAGCACCCTCACAGCCACAGGCAGCCCACTGTCTCCTGCAACAGCTGGACGGAGCTTACAGAAAGAAGCCCCGTCACAGCCAGGAAGAAATGATCAAAGAGCTGGACGGAGCTTACATAAAGAAGCCCCGTCACAGCCAGCAAGAAGTTATCAAAGACGAGCTGGACGGAGCTTACAGAAGAAGCCCCGTCACAGCCAGGAACAAGCTGGACGGAGCTTACAGAAAGAAGCCCCGTCGCAGCCAGGAACAAGATGACTTGAAAGCTGGACGGAGCTTACACAGAGAAGCCCCGTCGCAGCCTTGAATAGGAGGAAGGTAAGCTGGGGAACGGGGCGGTCAGCGCAGGCTGCCGCCCCGCTAGGTGGGTCACAGTGAATGCTGCTTCCACGCACCGCCCGCCACAGCGCCCAGCCGCTACGTCTGAGACTCGCTCCAGACGGCAGCGCTCCGTCCGCCCGTCCCAGCCGCTCCGTCCGGCCGACAACATCCACCCGCAGACGCTCACTAACAGCGTTAACAGGGTGACAACCGGGCCGCTGCTCCGTCCGACCGCCCAGCACCGCAGATGCCAGCCTCCCTGCAAGCCTCCCTGCAAGTCTTCCCGGCTGTTCCTGAGAAGACACAGTGTTACAGGGGGGAAGGGGGGCGGTGGAATCGGGCGACTCACTGCTGAAAGGGTATGTAAAATACATATATAAACATCAGTTATATATGCAGCCAGAGGTGACAGTAAATAATGCAGACATGTATTATAACCTGTCCTGTGATATCAGAATATTAATGATTATCATGTATAATAGGCTATTGAGCCTATATATATTAATATCTGTGATGATCACTGTATAATAGGCTATTGAGCCTATATTAATGTATGTGATTATCACTGTATAATAGGCTATTGAGCCTATATTAATGTATGTGGCTATTGAGCCTATATATTAATATCTGTAATTATCAAATAGGCTATTGAGCCTATATTAATGCTGTATAATAGCCTATTGAACATATATATATTAATGTCTGTAATTATCATAGGCTATTGAGCCTATATATATATATATATATATATATATATATATTTATTCATAGAGCATGTGTTGTACCCATACTGTGATTATACTGTATAAGAGGCTATATTAACACTGAACAATTGTAACTTGTTCAGGTGATTATTACAGTCAGCATGGCAAAGGGGCCATTTTAACATGCTTCCTGTTGTTTTTCCAGTTTGTAATTCTGGAACATTCCTGCCCTACATCTCTAAGCCACCAGAGGCGCAGGGGTGTTAGTGGGAATTTGGTTCGGGTTTCACATGCCCATGTGAATTGCTTTTCACATAAAGAATACTCTGGTTTCTCTTCAGATCGAATAAAGCTTTCGCTTTTTACTACAGATTTCCGTTGAGAGAAACAACCATGAGTTTCATATAAATATGCTTTTCAGCAATAAAATATATATATGATAATAACTTCAATAAGTCGTGCAAGTGTCTGTCCGTTGACTATTGTGGTGTCTGTCTGCATAGCGAGTAAGGCTCTAGCGCAGACTAAAAAATTGCATTGGCAATTCAAATTAAAAGAGCGGTAACGGAGTCTCGGAAGTTACTCCACCAGCACTAACGAAGGACAGTCTTTCCAAAGGGCCAATTTCCCTTTGGGTACCAGGGTGTTTATTTAACTGGTCTTATAATTTAATGCACGATTCTATGTCAAATCTCACACCGATAACTACGAGTGAGAAGGGTACATTAGTCCAGCACTCAGATAGTGCGGCCCAGTGAGTCAATGTCTACGTTTTTACAGAGACTAAGTAGACTCTAACCACTATTTAATCGTTTCCAAAATGACGCGATCCGCCATTGGTAAATGCGTCTGTGTCAAACATTATAAAGACCCAAGATACATTTGGGTCACTAGACTATGTATGGAAACAATAAACTGTTAAAAGAAGCTGCAGAGTATATCTGTAAAGCTTCTGCTAACGCCGGTTACTTCGATTCTCACTTTTCATCGTCGCTAGTTTAAGCGCGACAAGGCCAGAGCTTGTTTGGTCCTAAATTTGATATTCAGCCATTACCGCATCCAGTATCAAAACGGAAATACTTGTGCCGGCGTTTAATCCCTTTAGACTTCAGTTTTTTCAAGGCGGTGGTACAAAACAGTCACGCCTTGTAACGACAGGACGCTACAGTCAGCAAGCCAGTGGCTTGATGACCTCTTAGGCCATCTCCATTTTCCAATGTGGAAGCGCGTCTTTACACGTTACATTTGCGGGGTTTCCAGACATCAACTCATGGATGTCTCAGCTATTTACAGATTAAAGGACAAGACTGCCTCTGTCGAACGGTTTGGCAGGTTGCCATTTAGTCTCTGCTAGTTTTCAGCTGTCTTTATAACCAGGCAGTAGTACACCAACAGAGTCAGGGTTACTTATTCCCCTCTGTTTGGGGTAACAAAACCAGACAGCTCCGTCGCAGTCTCAATCAGCAAGTCACTTAATGCAGTTTGAAAATGGATTTTCTGCGGTTAGTATTTGCATATTGGAGCCACAAAACTGCATAATTTCACTTGATCTTCACAATGCGTATTTACCCATTCCGGTTTGGTCATCACAGGTTCTAGCGTTTGCAAAACGCCACAACCATTAACCATTTCAGGTCTACCATTTGGCTTCTTGTCAACGCCTCGGGTATTTACCAAAGTGATGTTGGTGATGATGGCTCATCTCAGAGACCTGCCAGTGACAATCGTTCCATACTTAGACGATCTGCTCATAAGAACTCTGTCTCAACAAAGTTCCTTTAACTTGCGCTACTAATGTATACTGCGGTGGCAGATCAAGTTCAAAAATAATCGCATCTAATTCCGTCTAAACGACGTCAATTCCTAGGTAAGATTATAAATACGGTAAATCGAAGACATTTACCTACTACACCAGCAAGAACAAATGTACATCTAGTAATTAGTGCAAAACACGCACACTAGCGGTACATTGCTGTATTCGCCTGTTAAGAATAATGATGTGTTTCAAAGCGATTTAGTTCGCCGGCCTTCACTCGCGTTTCCCACAGAGGGGCGAGGGTGTATATAATCTGGACGAGAGTCTCAGAGGTTCAGGAGTTGTAGTTAAAAAAGATCAGCGACAGAGGTTCTGAAACGGATCACGACAGATTGCTGTCGATAAATGTCCTGGAACTCCGTGCATTTTACAATGCACTACATGCTTCGCTTTCAGTCTGACCAACAGTCAGACAACGCAACGGGAGTTGCATACACAACAACCAGGGAGAACCAAGAAGCCGCATGGCAATGCGGCAGGTAACTCGAATCCTCAATTGCCCAGAACACCATTATGTGATAATGTCAACGGGGTTCATTCCGTGAGTGGACATCTGTTAGACAGATGATCTCACCCGTCAGGATTTAGATCCTGAAAACTGGACATTAAATCCAGAGGTGTTTCATATGTGAGTCCACAGAAGGGGGTTACCCTCAAGTATACATGATGGCATCTCGCCACAATTACAAAAGCTCAGTATGTGTACAAAACAACAGATCACAAGGGCAGTGGCGGTGGAGTCTCTCACATTCGTGTGGTCATTCAGCATCGTGTATCTGGCTCCACCATTTTCCGCTGCTCTCTCCGTTGCCAAAACGGATCATAAGACAGTTCGTCACAGTCATACTAGTGATATCTCATGGGTTTCGGAGAGCTTGCTTCTCGAATCTCCAAGGAATACTTGCACACGATCTTGGCCCGCTCATAATACGTCCAGCCTGTTACAACAGGGAACGTTCTTTTACCCATAGTTACCTATGTACCTATTACCTATGTACCGCAGCTGCGGTTGACGGGGTGAGGGTTCAGACCGCCCTCTTAAGAAAAGAAATAGGGCATTACA
This sequence comes from Pseudophryne corroboree, assembly GCF_028390025.1. Lineage (NCBI taxonomy): Eukaryota > Metazoa > Chordata > Amphibia > Anura > Myobatrachidae > Pseudophryne > Pseudophryne corroboree. The sequence continues at coordinate 468,629,681 of NC_086451.1, forward strand.
GTATTATACCAACCATGTTACGAGCTAGTAAGCCGCTTAAGGCAGCTCATTATTACAAAATTTGGTGTGCTTACATAGGTGGTAAAGCTCGGAAGTTTCCGACATCATCCTTCAAGTTACCCGTATTCTGTTAAACGGGGTGGGATGGAAAACTGCGTTTATCTGCACTGAGGGTGCAGGTATCTGTGTGGTCAACTTATTTTCAAAGACGTTTGACTCTATTGCGTCTGTACACACCTTTCTACAAGGTGTCATCAAAGTGCAGCCTCCATTTATCCCACCTACAGCGCCAGGTGACTTGAGGTTGGGTTCAGATTTCTTACAGTTTTCATATTTTGAACCCTTACAATAAATGGGGATTAAGTTTCTCACTTGGGAAAACATTTTTCTTCTAGCCTTAGCTTCGGCAAGGGTTTTGTTTTCATATTTGGGTGCCTTGTATTCCAAGCCACCGTATTTGAGTTTTCTCATGACAAAGCAGATCTTCGGACGAATTCCGCTTTCTTATTCTTCACATCAATAAACCAATAGTGGTTCCTGTGTTGACAGCACATTCTAGAATTCTGAATGTGGTACACGCATTACGCGTTTATATATGTTCCGAACGTCTACAGTACGTGATACGGATACGTTGTTTGTTCTCTATAATGCTGCCAACTGGGGTTAGCCAGTTTCTCAGCAGACATTATCCAGTGGGATAATAATGACTACAAGTCAGGCTTACTTTAAGGCTAAGTTACAATCGCCTACGTCAGTAATAGCTCATCCCACAGGTTCTGTGGGAATGTCAGACCCAGCGGGTCGTGGAGCGTCTACGACGCGGCTACATAGCCTTCAGTGCACCACGTTTGTGCACGTTTACACGTTATGAATGGTTGCGGCATCAGCATCTAGCTTTGGCTGCCTACTGTTACAAGTGTCAAACAGCTCTCCCGCCCACGAGGGAAGCTTTGGTACGTCCCAAGAGTACTCCAGTGACCCCTAGTGGATGAAAAAGAAAATAGGATTTTGGTACTTACCAGGTAAATCCTTTTCTTTGAATCCATAGGGGGCACTGGACGCCCACCCAGAGCAGTTTTACCTGGGTTGTTTTAAGCTCAGAGGAGCTTAGGGTAACACGTTTTACCTGGTTTGTATTAAGCTCAAAGGAGCTTATGGTAACACATTTTAACCGATTGGTTCAAACTATAAAGGTCTATGGGTTATGCTGTCAACTGTTTAGTTGACACTAACGTTATGGGTCAACTTTGTTGTTGTCCGTTATGTTATAGGAATTCTCCATTGTCAACCTCTCTATAGTAGTTCGCTCAGTAAAAACACTGGGTTCGTACACTGAGGTACTCTAGGGATATGGAGGGGTGGAGAGTTCTAAATTTAAATATTCAGTGCCTTTGTTCTGCTACGCCGCCCATATCCCAAGAGTACTCCAGTGCCCCCTATGGATTCAAAGAAAAGGATTTACCTGGTAAGTACCAAAATCCTATTTTTGTTCAAAACATTTAAGCTTGCAGCCCGCCTTCATGAGACCCCAGATCTCCGCAAGTTGCCACATTAGCCACACACAACAGGGTCTTATATAGCCTTGACTTGACTTTAGTTTGCTAGATACATCCATCTTTGCAGTATATAACTGTTGATGGTACGGTTTCGCTGATCCGTGAGATGCCTGTGCGGAGTGTGGGTCATGTAAATTAGCATATTCTGCAGTGTCGCTGGGTTGAGAGTTATATAGTGAAAGTAGCAGTGTCCCCCTTCAGTGCAGAGTAATTATGCTCACGTCAACAGGACCTCGGCAAAACCACTGGGCGCTTGCCCACACAGCTGTCACCCTCTCCGTAAGCAGGAGTTTATCGCCGTCTTCCTCCAATTTACATTGAAGCCTCTTCTATGAATCTTCTACTTTTTAAAATAAAATGTAAACTCAGTGTAGTTCTTTACGCTTCTTATTTGCTGTTGCGTTTTCTCTGTAACCCCCGTCTAGGCTCGCAAAGCCATGCAGGAGCAGCTGCAGCAGAATAAGGAGCTGACGAGGAAAATCGAGGTTCTGTCGGAGAGCGAGGAAAGCGAGAAAGAGGAGGAGATCATCCCGGATTTTGTCAATGAGGCGCAAATGACCCTGGAGGGGCCGAATCCCTGGATGACGGGGAAACTGCGGAATGATGAGAAGGATTTGGGGGTTAAGGAGGGAGAGGAGGAGTTGCAGATAGAGGCCGAAGTGGACACCCGGACTGATGAGCCGGAAGAGGATCAAGAATCGGAAGAAGAGACTTTGCTGAAGGAGTTTGAAGACAAAAGACGTCTTCGGAAAGAGGAGGAACAGGAATCATTGGAGAATGAGCAAAGTGAGTAACACTTTTTATATCTTGGCTGAGTTATACAAAAACGTCCATTTTTACTGAATTTGAAACGTGTATATTATTAATTCCCCATTGACTGCTGTCATTCTTTTGCGCCCAGTTCCCGGCCGACGTATCTGAAACAGACACAAAGTTTTCCTCGTTGCTGTTTATTATCTGCGTTGCATTTAGCTGCCTTTGTTTTATATGAGCGTAATTGTGTGATCACGTTAGCCCGCGTGCAAGACCGTTATTTCCTGGTAACATGTCGCAAACATTGTCACGTTCTACAGGGAACAGCCATCTTGTTATTGTGGAGGACCTAGCAGCGAAACAGGCCTCGGAGTTCAGCGGTGTCTTCCATAGGCTGCTGGAGCAGAACAGGATAGACAAAGCTGCGGCAGGGAAGAGCGTGGTGATTGAAGCCGACGAGCCGGAGGAAGGAGACGCGGAAGAGCTGGAAGTAGCCGTAGCAGAAGGCCCGTTAATGATCGCCAGCCTGGAACGGAATCAGAGTTTAGGGGCTGTAGAGGCCCTTGGGGAGCAGGAGTTTAATGATGAAGAGATAACGCAGCCAGAGACCCCTCGCAAGAAGAAACCCAAAAATAAGGTCTCACAACCAGAGGATCACAAGCAAGCGAAGAAACCTAAACTCATCGACCATAACGAGATCCTGCCTGTGAAGGCGCGGAGGGTCCAGACGCCGCTGCTTCCCACCACCGTGGAGGAAGAGGAGGAGACGAATATTGGCAATACGGTAAGGTTCAAGTAACTATAAATTGCAGATGCTTATAAATAACGCACAAAGCCATAGTTTGGAATTGCGGACTTGTATTTTGTATCACATCCCCATTGATGATACATATAGTACTCGTCCCCAGATTGCACATGTAATCCTTTACCCAGTTATGTGGTTAGTGTGGGCGTGTTCCGTGTGCAGTAAAACTTGGGGAGAACATACAAACTCTACACAATGCTTTGGATGGGATTGAACACACGATCACAGTGATGCAAAACTGAAATGCTAACCACTGTGCCACCTAGCTACCTATATGTATACTTATTATGTAAACAGTTCAAACCCATCGTGACATCCAGCACTACTGCAGTGGGAAAACTCAGCGCAGGTGGAGCACACCGCGGCACCAACGTCCCACCTTTTGTAGATATCGCCTGCGTTGTTATCTTCCTATTTCCTTACGCAGGAGGAAGACGGGGAGACAGAGCAAAAGATGATTATTCAGGAAGCGTTTGCAGGTGACGATGTCATCAGCGACTTCCTAAAAGAGAAGCGAGCTGCAGAGGCAGCTGGGAAACCGAAGGACATCAGCCTGGTGCTGCCGGGCTGGGGGGAGTGGGGCGGCACTAACGTTAAAGTCAGCAAGAAGAAACGCCAAAGGTAAGTGCCGACCAAAGGCGACTTTGGAGGTGTCATTCAGAACTTTGAGTTTTTTTTATTTTATTTATTATAACGTCTAAATCGCTTCGTGCTTATAATGTATTGTTAATGTTACCACTCTCTCAGCCTAAAATAAAGCACTTAGTATAACTGTTATAGGGTAACTATATGTAGGATATGTGTTGTTCCTTATTTTAATGTGCGGTTAGTGGTCCCACCGGAGCCTCTGGTTCTGCTCTTCCTATGTTGTACAAGCTGCTTCATTTTGCAGGAAGCTCTTCCAGGATGCTGCGGTGTCTTTGATTCAGGTCCACTTGGAGAGTTGTAGATGGACGCTGGTGCTTGGTCTTTATTGTTCCGCTTCTCCTGAGCTCATCTTCTTGCTTGGTCAGTGATAAACTGAGGGAACAGAGACAGTTATGCTGTAACGTGGGGGGCTTCTACCCCAGTGCTTTAAGGGGGAACATAACTCATCGTCTGTGTCCCCCTACTGCCTCTGAGAATAGCACATAACTTTGTTTGAAAACTTATTTTTATTAATATTGAGGAAGGAATCGTAGCTGAGTTGTCATGTCAATCGGTCTGCAATTGGGAGGAATACCTATGGATTTTAGAATGGTCACCTTGTCAATATAACTTTGTATACAGACAACAAACCAGGCATCACGTTTACAAAGAATGACTGTAAATTTGTTAGCGACAAAGTTTTCAGATCATTCCAGATATTCCCTATGGCAGGGGTGAGGAACCTTTGGCCCTCAAGCTGTTGTTGAAATGCACATCCCAGCATGCCCTGCAACAGTTTTAGCAGGGCATGCTGGTATGTGTAGTTCAGCAACAGCTGGAGGGCCAAAGGTTCCCCATTTCTGCCCTATGGGATAGAGATCTAGGATTTGATTGGGCTGCTTTAGGAAGTTGTTAATGCTTAAGCCACTCCCATCGTGGCTTTTATTCCAGGATCTTATTCTTTCTGAAATAAATATCTTCTCCAAACTCCTACATCTCTCACAGACTGAGTTTTCCCTGTATTTCCCTTACGTCATAGAGGATACTGGGGATCCATTTAGTACCATGGGGTATAGACGGGTCCACTAGGAGCCATGGGAACTTTAAGAAGTGTGGGCTGGCTCCTCCCTCTGTGCCCCTCCTACCAGACTCAGTTTAGAAAATGTGCCCAGAGGAGCAGATCACGCTTATGGAAGCTCCTGAAGAGTTTTCTGCATTTATTTTCTCATGTTTGTTATTTTCAGGCAGGACTGGTTGGCACCAGCCTGACTGCTTCGTGAGACTTAGGGGGAGGAACGGCCCAAACTCTTGAAGGGTTAATGGTCCCGTTCCCCGCTGACAGGACACTAGCTCCTGAGGGAACTATTCGCAAGCCCCACCACAGCGAGCGTACATTCCCGCAGCACGCCGCCACCCCTAACAGAGCCAGAAGAAAAAAGAGTGGTGAGTACTAAGCCGGCGTCCCGGATAGCGGGTCGCCGGCCATTATTGCGGCATGAGGGTACGGAGACTCACAGCTTCTAACCAGGGCGGATTGCGCCCCCAGACTCAGTACACAACTGCGTCTCAGTACACAGTACCCAGACTGACAATCAAAGCCTTAAAACGAATCTGTCTCCATTTTAAGCACAAAATTACCTCAGCCAGTATAAAAAATGCGGGAAGACCGCGCGCCATTGAAGGGGCGGGGCTTCACTATGACAGGATCCAGCAGCTCACCAGCGCCATTTTCCCTCTGCAGTGGACACAGACGCTGACTGTCAGGGACGTGCAGCTCCTCCGGCGTGACTCCAGATTACCTTACCTTACCAGGGGATCATAGCAGGGGGGGAGCGATTATTAGTGTACTGTGGGGGTTATTCCGACTCGATCGCTCGCTGCGGCGCACGCCAGCTTTCGTTGCCTAGCGATCGCCTCTGAGACAGAGGCGGTCGCTGGGCGGGAGGGGCTGAACGTCGGCGTTAAGCCGCTGTTTAGGGGGAGTGGTCCGGCCAACGCAGGCGTGGCCGGACTGTTGGGGGGCAGGCCACGGGGGCTGCGTGACATCTCAGCGGCAGTTACTCCTCAAATACAAAGGCATCGCCGCTGTGCGATGCGTTTGCATTTGTGCGAGGGGGACGGCACTGACATGCGACAGACTAGCCCTGTACTGGACGTCCCCCCGCATGTCAGGGAACATGATCGTAGCTGTGCTAAATTTAGCACAGCTACCATCAACTCGGAATGACCCCCTAAGTCCCCAATCTGGGTACTTAGTCTGCGACCCGGCTAAGCTTGGCATTAGAGAGAAGGGTGCAGAGTGCTGGCTCCAATATCTGTGTCTCCCTGAAAGGGCTCTTTGTGGGTTAATTGTGTTTTTAACCTTTCCTGTGTGTGTGTGCTGTCACATTGACAATATGTCAGGCAAAGAGTGTGTTTCATGTACGGCAGAGTGTTCCTCTTCCCCAGGGAGCTTACTACTATGTACTCAGTGTAGTGCACCTTCCCAGGCTAGCGGGGCTGAACCAAGGAAGGAATGATTTCCAATATCTCTAATAAATTGTCCCGCCATGAGAAAGAGACGCAATACTTAACACAGTCTGTGGATGAGATTATGAACAGAGACTCAGTCCCCTAACCAGCGTCCCAGTCCCCTTCCATTTGTCCACAAAAACGAACTCTGGCCCATATCCTGCAGTCTGTCTCTGACGCTGACAGGTCAGACACGGTGGAGGGGGAGGTGGAACGTGGGGGGGGGGGGTTGGGGTGGTATTCCTGATAAGGTGACAGAGGAGTGTGGGGAATCTTATTTTGATGTAAAATTGAATACCCTGTTTGAAGAACCGTGGGTTAATCCTGATAAGAAATTTCAAATCCCTGAAAGGTTACTCTCATCCTTTCCTTTTCCTCCTGATAGTGGACGCATCAGTATCCAGGCTGTTACGGCCTCCCTGAAAGACACAGCTGATCGTAGAATTGAGACTACACTCAAATCTTTGTACACAGCTGCTGGGGTGGCCCAGAGACACACTATTGCATGAGCGTGGATTACTAAACCCATTGCTAAATGGTCAGGTAACCTAATTGAGGGGTTAGATTCCTTATCTAGGGGGGAGTTTGTTTTACTCCAACATATACAGGACTCTGCGAACTTTATGGTGGAAGCCATAAAAGAAATAACTTGCTTAATGCACGCACCACCGCTATGGCAGTGTCAGCATGCAGGGGCTTATGGCTACGCCAGTGGACTGCTGATGAGGAATCCAGGAAAGGAGTGGAAGGTCTACCATTTACAGTAGAGGCCTTATTTGGAGATGAACTGAATAAATGGATCTCCAAAGCTACTGCGGGTAAGTCCACTTATCTTCCTTCCGCAGCTCCCCCAATCAGGAAGGCCTACTCAGCTTCCAGTTTGCAGTCCTTTTGGACAGCCGAGTTTAGGGCAAAACCAGAGGTTCTTCTACAGCCACCAGAGGCAAAACCACGCAAACCAGCAACTGCCGTTTCTCAGGAACAGAGTTCAAGCTCTGCTTCCTCAAAGCCTTCAGCATGACGGTGGACCGCTATGCCTGGAAGACTGGCGGGTGGGAGCACGGCTAAAATTCTTCAGTCACATCTGGACAAGTTCCTGCCAGGATCCCTGGGTCATAAATCTTATTTCCCAGGGCTACAGACTGGAGTTCCAGGAGCTCCTACCTCACAGATTCTTCAAATCAGGCTTACCAGTTTCACAGGAGGCAAGTATAACTTTACAGGACGCCATTCAGAAACTGGTGCAGACTCAGGTCCTTGTTCCAGTTCCACCTCATCTGCAAAACAAGGGGTATTATGCCAACTTGTTTGTAGTACCGAAACCGGACGGTTCGGTAAGACCAATTTTGAACCTCAAGTCGTTGAACCTGTACTTATGGATGTTCAAATTCAAGATGGAGTCTCTGAGTGCGGTGATCTCATGTCTGGAGGAAGGGGAATTCCTAGTGTCTCTGGATATCAAGGATGTGTACCTTCATATTCCGATCTGGCCGCCTCATGAGGCTTATCTACGGTTTGCACTGCAGGACTGTCCCTACCAGTTCCAGGCCCTGCCATTTGGTCTCTCCAATGCACCGAGGGTGTTCACCAAGGTGATGCCAGAGATGATGTTCCTCCTCCGCAAACAGGGAGTGAACATAATTCCGTACCTGGACGATTTTCTGATAAAGGCGCTGTCCAGTAAGAGGTTGTTGGACAACATTGCCCTCTCAACCCAACTACTCCGGGATCACGGGTGGATTCTGAACCTTCTGAAATCTCACCTAGAGCCAACACGGAGGCTTCCATTCCTGGGAATGATACTGGACACAGAGTAGCAGAAAGTGTTCTTTCCGTTGGAAAAGGCATTGGTAATCCAGTCGATGGTTCGGGATGTCCTGAAACCAAGCCAGATATCGGTGCATCCATGCATTCGCCTTCTGGGGAAAATGGTAGACTCTCTTACGAGGCACTTCAGTACGGAAGGTTTCATGCAAGACCTTTCCAACTCAATCTGCTGGACAAATGGTCCGGATCGCATCTTCACATGCACCAGAGGATCCGTCCGTCACCAAGAGCCAGGATTTCTCTTCTATAGTGGCTCCAGACCTCTCACCTAATCGAGGGTCGACGGTTCGGAATTCGAAATTGGATTCTGCTAACCACAGACGCAAGCCTCAGAGGTTGGGGTGCAGTTCCAGGGAAGATGGTCAAGTCAGGAAGTCGCCCTTCCAATCAACATACTGAAACTCAGGGCTATATACAACGCCCTTCTGCACGCCTCATATCTTCTTCAAGATCAAGCCATTCAAGTTCAGTCGGACAATGTGAGGGCGGTAACGTACATAAACCGACAGGGCAGAACGAAAAGCAGAGCAGCAATGTCAGAGGTGACAAGAATTCTCCTCTGGTCAGAAAAACATGCTGTGGCGTAGTCAGCGGTCTTCATTCCGGGAGTAGACAACTGGGAAGCACACTTCCTCAGCAGACACGATCTGCACCCCGGGAAGTGGGGCCTTCACCCGGAGGTGTTCAGGTGCTTGACACGTCGGTGGGGATATCCACAAATCGAAATGTCGGTGGGGATATCCACAAATCGACATGATGGCCTTTCGTCTCAACAAGGAGCTCAAGCGGTATTGTTCCAGGTCGAGAGACCCACAGGCAGTGGCGGTACACGCTCTGACGTCTCCATGGGTCTATCAGATGGTGTACGTGTTTCCTCCACTTCCTCTGATCCTAAGGATTCTAAAAAGAAGGTTTCAAGCAATTCTCATTGCTCCGGACTAGCCAAGAAGGGCCTGGTATGCGGACCTTCTAGAGATGCTAATCGAAGATCCGTGGCCTCTACCTCTTCGCGCGGATTTTCTGCAACAGGGCCCGTTCGTCTATCAAGACTTACCGCGGCTACGTTTAACGGCATGGAAGTTGTTGAATGGCTGATTCTAGCTCGGAGAGGTCATCCCGAATGTGATACAAGCCAGAAAGGGGGTAACGTCTAAACATTACCACCGTATTTGGAAGAAATACGTCTCTTGGTGTGAGAGCAGAAAATATTCTGCGGCGGAATTTCATCTGGGACGTTAACTGCTTTTTCTGCAGTCAGGTGTGGATGTGGGCCTACGTCTGGGCTCCATAAAAGTCCAGATTTCGGCATTGTCCATTTTCTTTCAGAAAAAATTGGCTTCCATCCCTGAGGTCCAGACGTTCTTGAAAGGTATTCTGCACATCCAACCTCCCTTTGTGCCTCCCACGGCACCTTGGGATCTCAATTTGGTGCTGTGGTCCTGCAATCGGACTGGTTTGAACTGTTACAGGAGGTAGATATAAAATATCTTACGTGGGAGACTGTCACACTGTTGGCCTTGGCTTCGGCAAGACGTGTGTCGGAGCTTGGGGCGTTGTCTCACAAGAGCCCCTATTTAATCTTCCATGAGGACAGAGCTGTACTCGGGACTAGTCAGCAATTTCTTCCTAAGGTGGTGTCTGCATCAACCAACCTATTGTTGTTCCGGTTGTTAACGACACCTCTGCTACTTCAAAGTTTTTGGATGTTGTGAGGGCTTTGAAGGTGTATGTAAAGCGTACAGCTCGTCACAGAAAATCGGACTCGTTGTTCGTTCTTTATGATCCCAATAAAATTGGGTGTCCTGCTTCAAAGTAGTCCATTGCACGCTGGATCAGGCTTGCTTATTTCACGGCAGGATTGCCGGTGCCAAAATCTGTACAGGCCCACTCTACTCGGTTGGTGGGTTCTTCTTGGCCGGATGCCCGGGGTATCTCGGCTTTACAACTCTGCCAGACAGCTACTTGGTCAGGTTCGAACACGTTTGCTAAGTTCTACAAGTTCGATACTTTGGCCTCTGAGGTCCTTCAGTTTGGTCAATTAGTTCTGCAAGAACCTCAGCACTCTCCCACCAGGTTTGGGAGCTTTGGTACTTCCCCATGATACTAAATGAATCCCCAATATCCTCTAGGACGTAAGAGAAAATAGGATTTTAATTACCTACCGGTAAATCCTTTTCTCGTAGTCCTTAGGGGATACTGGGCGCCTGCCCAGCGCTTCGTTCTTCCTGCACTGTTACTTGGTTAAGTATTGTTGTTTGGTTCAGCTGTTGCTGTTTCTGTTCCAAGTTTGGTTAGCTTGGCTTTCCTCTTGTTTGTGTGTGCTGGTTCGGAATCTCACCACTATCCTTTTATATCCTTCTCTCAAAGTATGTCCATCTCCTCGGCCACAGTTTCCTAGACTGAGTCTGGTAGGAGGGGCATAGAGGGAGGAGCCAGCCCACACGATTAAACTCTTAAAGTGCCCATGGCTCCTAGTGGACCCGTCTATACTCCCATGGTACTAATGTGGACCCCAGCATCCTCTACGGACTACGAGAAAAAGATTTACCGGTAGGTAATTAAAATCCTATTCTTGTTCTGTCCGTTTTGTTCTCTGTTATGTAAGGTTTTGATAATCACAAGAGCGTGTACTAACATCTCTGAGAACGTTGCATTTATCTCCAAATCAGCCGCGACACTTTCGTTCAGACACGCTCTCCAAACAATGCATTATGCGAACGATGATGGCAGCTAATTGGGGCTTATTTAGGCTCATAACGGAGACCAGAGTGAGATTGGATGGATCTCTTTTATAACAGAATTTACTGCGACAACAATAAAAACATTGAAACTTTGGGGCAGAATTCTATAGCATCTGCGGCTTTCTTGTTTACAATGTCATTCGCGAATTGGCGTCTTAGCCTGGGCCAACGATCCAGCCGCAAATAGCTGCATAATAGACAGGAGGGACATTACGCAAACTGAATTTCTCCCACAAAATAATTATCCAGTTTCTTTCCTTTCCGCGTGTTGCGCCAACGTAATCCACGGCGCTGTGTAATCGTTCCCCCATCCTGTAATCTAACAGCTTGTCAATAACAGAGTAAGGACGAGCCTGAACTTTTTTTCAGCTCTTTACTTCAAGGGTTAGCGCCTACTCTTTTACTGAAGGCGCATTTCTACTTTGAAAATATTTTAATTTAAATTGCAGAGTGAATAAAATCCAGGTTTAAAGTGTTCGGATGGTAAGATCTCTCCCCAATGTGCACGCTTAGAGGATGCCTGGATTTTCTAATTATTATTTACCATCTCTGCATTTCAGAATAATTCCTGGTGGACCTCCACCCCCTAACATTAATGCGCTCATAAAGTATATTTCTACGCCCCCTGAAGACTTCCGTATGGCTGTGTTGTATCTCATTATGTGCTAGAGTGTTGACTTTGTTGACGGTGACTTTTCAGTTCAGATGAAGCCGTCCCTGCTTGATCAAGCAAATTATTGAAAAAAAAAAAAGTTGCGATTGTTTTATCTTGAGAAATATCTGAAGTGAGCGCAGTGATGTCGCCTCTCTCCGAAGCCTCCTTAGTGCAGAAATAAGAAACACATATTAATATGAATATTGCTGGTTCTTGGAAATACTTTGGGGACCGTAAAAGCTGCTAACGGTGGTATTTTGCTTTGGAAATAACTTGAAGAACATAAATTAGGAAGATTCCCATGTGTGGCTGCTTAGCTGGTCTCTCGTTGCACTTCGGTTAACACGCAACACCCGGTGTACAGGGACTGCTTGTTCAACAGCGTCTGGGGAGTGTAAGTCAGTGTTTTTTAAGTTTATTAATTAGCTAGAGGTGAGTTCATGGTACGGGAATCTGCGGCAGGAACAAAGTGGGAAGTAGAAAATGAATAAATAACATTTATCTCATGTTAACGCTTTTGCTACTGGATGGGAAGAACCGGGTGAGTTTGCTGCACAGTGTTTTTCTGTTCTGCTGTCAGCAAAGTGTATTTAATCACACAACACGACATCTCCTAGCACTCGCTAACCTCTTAACGCGACGGAGTCTGCGTCATGTGATTCAATCATTAAAGGGTCTTCCCTAATAAGAGAATCTGTACAAGCCAATAAATAAACCAGACGTCTTTATATTCCTGTCTACATTCTGAGCATGTCAGCTGTGTTGTCGTATCATCAGGCAGAGCTATCTATCTTTGTTGATTCAAAGCAGCTTTCTTTTGCAGACAACTGTATTTAATGCAGAGAATATAGCAGAGCTGTGTCCTATCTTAATAGACAATTATTGCTGATGATAGAAAGACATTGCTGAAAGGCGCAAAAAAATAAAGCAACACAGTTTAATTAGAGGGTTATATTTCATTTGTGTTTTATAATTATTATTTTTTTTAGATTTATTATTAAAGCACCCCCTGCGCCTCTGAGAAAGGATCAGCGCCTTCCGAATGTCATCATCAGCGAGAAGAGGAACATCCTGGCTGCAGCCCATCAGGTGGGAGATCTTGGTCGGCTGCTACGGTCTGTTTATGTGCATCAGGATCATAGTTCTTCCTTGTAGACTTGGGGGATATTCAATTAGTGACAAGTTTTCCGACAGTCAGAAAATCGGCACTAATTCGACCTTTGTGATTTCGCCCGTTTTTGGATCCATTTTCGCCCAAGCCTTTTTTTTTAGTGGGATGAATCGGCATGGCCGAAAACGGACCTAAAAACGGGTGAAAATTCAACAAAACGCGTGTATCGTTGGCGAATTCGCCGATACATTCGGATTTCACCCGTGCCGTATTTTTTGACCAGTTGATAAAATGGCACAGGCATTGAAAAGGTCAAATGTAAATTCGACCTAAAAATGGGCAAAAAGTGCAGTTTTTTCGACTGGTCAAAAAAACGGCACTAATTGAATACCCCCCTCGGAGGTAACACGGTAAAAAGGAAAAATGCACACTTTAAGCACTATGAACACTGGCAATCCTAACAATTATAATAAACTGTGCAATTTAACATGGAGTAAAATTGAAGTTCTTAGCATAATTTTTGGTCAAAAATGTGGGCCACCTACCACAGCCAGGTGACCTCATCAGGTAGGTCCGTAACATTCCTAGGGTTCAAGTCCCCCCAGCCAACACAGTCCAACCGTCCTAAGCCATCACACTATTATAAAGTAGCAGTTTAAGTGTTAAAAAGTGTTACATTAATATGAAGTAGCAGTGCTGTGGGAGGTGGGCCCATATTTTTGGCCAAAAATTATGCTAAGAACCTTTGTTAAATTGCAGAGTTTATTATAATTGTTCTGATTAGTAGTGTTCTTCGTGCTTAGAGTGTGCACCTGCATATTTCCTTTTTCTTCTGTGTGGCACTACAAGCCTTAGCATAGTAGCAGTTCTTATTATGTTTAGAATTAGGGTGCGCAGTCCAGCCAACACTTTAATGGGATCTCTCTCCCCAATAACCCAGCATCCGTTTCCCTTGCAGGTCAACGATCTCCCGTTCCCGTTTAACAGCCGGCATCATTTTGAGAGCAGTATCCGGGCTCCTGTGGGCAACACCTGGAACACAGAGCGGTCTGTCCAGAAGCTGACTGCTCCACGAGTCATCACCAAACGGGGACATATCATTGAGCCCATCACAGAGGACGTCTTCCAGAAACACAGCTCGGCCAAGCAACCGGCCATCAAGGCGGATAAACCAAAAACTGAATCACAACCCCGACCCCAAAAAGCATCAAATAAACGGAAGGGCAAAGTTGTAACGGACAGAAGAAGGTAACTTGACAACAATTGCTGACGAAGCCTCAGAACGTGTGCAGGGGGTCTTTTTACCAGAGGGTTTGGATGTCAAGGAGGACAATAGTTCCCACGCCCAGCGACCACCCCGGCAGACTAGACCAATGTATGATAAATCCCGATGACTTGGTTAGCGATCTCCTTGAAATTGGACTCACCAGCTGCTTGCTGATGTATTCGGAATGCATTGACCTATAGGGGCCAGCCTTTTATTTTCCTGCACCTTTTTTAATCCCAAAATAAGCAAGGTCTGAAGCCATAGGAATGCCCCCAAACAGCCCTTTACCCATTCCCTGGATAACCGTCATTGCCAAGTGGCCACACATGGATTTATTGTATATTACGGAGCAGCGTCCGGTCATTGTACGATATAATGAGATTGTTTTACGTACCCGCTACAATATTAAAGGAATGATCAGTAAGGCTTCCGATGGTGATACATTACCTCCTCCTTTCCATCTGCGCAGGAAATGTCCTTTCAGTCCATGTGGGTATTTATGCAGATTTAATAAAGGGCCATAACGAGAAATGATGATCTGGTAAATAATATAATATAATCTAATGGTGTGCAGATAGGATGCGGCATGTACCGCAAGTCTCCGAGGCGACCCGGGAACCGGAGGTGGTACCTGTCACAGTCATTGTATATATAGGATTCCTGCCGCTTCCGCACTATGTACATGCATGGAACAATGGCTAATGACAGACGAATGCTAAGTGTGTAGTCTGTATTTAGGAGAAATATGTAATGTATGGAAATTACCGGTGGAGATTAGTTATTGGGGCCATCTGTACAATTCGGCTTCTGTCCTGTCTTGGGCGGAACACAAACGTTATGTTCCTGAGTGAATGTTCCTACATGAGATACTATTGTGTGTGATGAATTGTGGTTGAGCTGTTGCCTGGTCTGGATCTAGACTGTCCTCCGTAACTAAAATACATTTTCATCACTTATCAAAGGACATTGCATGTAACCTCATAGTCTACTAATAGCCGCATACTTTACACCTGCTTTAAAGATGATTTAAATGCTACTTATTTCTGCCTAATGCATGTTTAATAGAATGATTCTGCACATCAACCTATGCTTACAGTGCACATGGGAGAAATCCCCCCCCCCCCCCCCCCATAGCCACAGCCTTATCTTCAATCACTCCTAACATAAAAGGCCATAAATTGTAAATAGCTAAGAAGTCCTCCAACCTCTTCGTGGTGAAGACCCGTATGTGTGAGTCATCTCAGGCGGATGCCACTTTCTGACGTTATTCTTTCTTTTTCATCCACTAGGGGTCACTGGAGTACTCTTGGGATATGGACGGTTTCTGTAGGAACAGGGCACTGAATATTTAAATTTAGAACACTCCACCCCTCCATATCCCCGAGTACCTCAGTGTTTTTTCTGTGCTTAAAGTAGCAACAGGTCGTTTGTGGCTGGGTCCACAATTCTTTTGACTTAATTTTTTTTTAATTTTTTTTCTTTTTTCACATCCCTTTCCCCCTTCCAAAAGGCAGGGTCAGGGATAGTGCAAGCTGCTGATAGCAGCAGTGGCGTGTCGGTCCTCACTGAATGAGCTCCCTCACAGCCACACACAGATCCTCCTGCACAGACTGGCCGGCGCTTGTACAGAAGCCCCGTCGGAGCCTCATCACAAGCTGCAGGAGTGAAGGTATGTGAACGGGGCGGTCAGCTCCCGCTGCCGCCCCGAGGTGTGGGGACATTGTTACTGGGATCCCTCTGCAGACGCCCGCCGCCGGCTCCGGCCGCCGCCGCTGCTCCGGCCCCCACCGCTGTACTCCCGCTGCTCACAGCGCTCGATACCCGGCTCCCGCTGCTCACAGCGCTTCACGATCCCCGCTCTCCGTCTCTCGGTCACTGGGGAGAGGAGGCGGCCCCACACGCTGCGCTGCCCGCCGCTCTGCATCTGAAAGATGCAGGGGGGAGAGGGGGCATTACCTCACGGAGTTAGATAACAGACGGAGATGGATAACAGAGGGGGCAATAGTAACAGAGGGGGCAATACAGTGGCATAAGATGAACCTGCAGCAACAGCAGATGCTAGGCTGCAATGGTATTTACATAACTGCACTGTGATTATATGTGAGAGCATGGGCAGCCATTTTAACCATGCTTCCTGTGTCTTCCTCTGTGATTCCAGAACGTTCCAGTACTACATCTCTACTCCACCGGAGGCGCAGGGGTGTTAGTGGGAATTTGGGATCACATTTCATAGTACTGGCCACGTGTACTGCACTGGGCCAGATATATATATAGAAACACCTTAGTACTATTTTACTGAGTCGTGCAAGTGTCTGTTTTTTGTCTATTGTATTGTCTGTCGCCATAATGAGTAAGGCACCAGCAAAATCTTAAAAGCATCATTGCAAAGTCTGTAGCAGTGTGTTACCGGATGGATCTACCACATGTACAGTATGTTTTGTGGATTCGGTTCAGAATACAATTTCTGCTCCGGTTTTAAAGCCAATTTCTTCCCCGAACCCTCCTTGGGAAATGCTAGCCAATGTACTGGCTGGGTTGCAATCAGAATTGACCGCCGCTCGACAGGAGCGGGAAACGGCAAGATCTGAGTCTAGGGTGAGACCGCCAGAAGGAGGCCTCTCAGCCTTGCGAAAGCACCAAATCCATTTTGGGTAGACGGGATAAATTTCATATGTCTTATGATTTACCAGTTTCTGCTATGTTGCATTCTGACGATTCCATGCCAGACCTCACGGCACAAGATGAGGGTGAGGAGGGCGAAGTGGAGTCAGACAGTGAGGATTTTAACAGCTCAGGCATTGATAATCTCATCAGAGCGGTGCGTCAGTCTCTGAAGTTTACAGAAACTGAGGAGCTTCTCACAAATGATCAGGTCGTCTTTACTAAACGACAAAGAACTCCAATAAGTTTTCCTGTGTCGGAGTCTCTTAATAAGATGTTAGTAGAAACATGACAGGCTCCAGATAAACGGTTTTCTATACCTCGCAGATTTAAGTCTAGTTACCCGTTTCCAGACTCTGTGACATGTACATGGGAGAATCCACCAATAGTTGATTCGTCAGTGTCGAAGCTTACAAAGAAATTAACCATACCAGTGCCAGCGGCTACTACGCTTAAAGACCCTTCAGATCGCAAGATAGAAACTATGCTAAAGTCCATGTATGTAGCAGCAGGAGTGCTGCTGAGACCTGGCTTCGTTGGTATCTGGGTCACTAAGGCGCTCATAGTATGGATAACAGAACTTAAGTCTGCCTTACATGACGAACACCTTATACTTCTTGCTGATCAAATGTGTGAGGCTGCAGAGTATCTCTGTACAGCTTCTACTGACGTCTGTCAGCTCACTTCTCGTATTTCATTGTCGCTAGTTACGGCACGACGAGCACTCTGGCTGCGTGCTTGGCAAGCGGAGGCAGAGGTCAAACGAGGTATAGAGGCGTTACCTTACGATGGCAAGAAGTTGTTTGGTCCTGAATTGGACGCATGGATTGCTGAGGCTACGGGAGGAAAGTCGGTTTTCTTACCATTGCCTCCACCGGTACCAAGAAGGAGGTACTGTGGACCTTCGTTCAAATCCTTTAGACCTCGGTCCTTTCGAGGACGTGGCAGAGGAACAGCCACGCTTGGTAGACGTGGTCGTGGTTTCCAACAAACCAACACAAGTTGTCAGGACGCTAAGGTTACCGACAAGCCAGTGGCATGACCGGCTACCAGCCCATCTCGGTTCTCCGATTGTGGGAGCACGCCTTCAGACGTTCCAGTTGGCGTGGTTCCAGACATCCGCGGATGGATAGATCCGCAATTTAGTGTTAAAAGGTTACAAAATAGAGTTCGACTGTCTTCCGCCACTGCGGTTTTTCAAGACAGGATTGCCTCTGTCGGACGACAAGAGGGCGGTTCTGCAAATTGCCATTCAGTCCCTACTGGATTAAACAGTTTTGATTCCGGTCCCTGTACATCAACAGGGTCAGGGTTATTATTCCAGTCTGTTTGTGGTACCGAAGCCGGATGGCTCAGTCAGACCAATATTGAACTTAAAGGGTCTCAATCAGTACGTAACTTACTACAGATTCAAGATGGAATCTCTGCGTTCCGTGATTGCGGGTTTAGAGCCAAAGGAATTCATGATTGCGCTAGATCTCAAGGATGCGTACTTACACATTCCGATTTGGCAGCCTCATCAGAGATTCTTGCGGTTTGCAATACGCCAGAACCATTACCAGTTTCAGGCTCTACCATTTGGCCTATCGTCAGCGCCTCGGGTGTTCACCAAAGTGATGTCTGTGATGATAGCTCATCTCAGATCCCTAGGAGTAACAATAGTTCCGTATTTAGACGATCTGCTCATCAAAGTCCCGTCTCAACAGATACTTCTCCAACATGGGCTGCTAACGTACAATGTACTGGTTCACCACGGTTGGATTGTCAACTTCAAGAAATCACATCTCATTCCGTCTCAACGCCTTCAATTCCTAGGTATGATTCTCGATATGGTCAATCAAAGAATTTACCTACCACAACAGAAAGTACAGATTCTACGCCATCTGGTACAATTAGTGCTCAAGCCACGCACAGTGTCGGTACACTTGTGCATTCGCCTCTTAGGCACAATGGTGGCAGCTTTCGAAGCGCTTCAGTTCGGAAGATTTCACTCGCGTCCATTTCAACTGGATGTGCTCGCACAGTGGTCGGGCTCGCATCTGCAGATTCACCACAGGGTGAGGTTGTCGCCAAGGGCAAGGGTGTCTCTGCTCTGGTGGCTCAAGGAACACAATTTAACCGCAGGGAGACTGTTCGGCGGCTGGAATTGGATAATTCTAACGACGGACGCCAGTCTCAGAGGTTGGGGAGCTGTAGTTCAAAATTGTCAGCTCCAGGGTCTCTGGGCGGATCACGAAAGATTGCTGTCTATAAATGTCCTGGAACTCCGCGCAATTTACAATGCGCTACGACAAGCAGTGCACATGCTTCGGTCTCACACTGTCCAGGTGCAGTCAGACAATGCGACGGCGGTCGCATACACTAACAAACAAGGAGGAACGAGAAGCCACATGGCAATGCGGGAAGTAGCTCGAATCCTCAATTGGGCGGAATACCACCAGGTGATATTGTCGGCAGTGTTCATTCCGGGAGTGGACAACTGGGAAGCGGATTATCTCAGTCGTCTGGATTTTCATCCAGGAGAATGGGCATTAAATCCAGAAGTGTTTCACATGTTGGTTCAGCGGTGGGGTTATCCTCAGGTGGACCTGATGGCGTCTCGACACAATCACCAAACGCTCCAGTATGTGTCCAGAACGAGGGATACAAAGGCAGTGGCGGTGGATGCTCTCACCGTCGCGTGGCCGTACAGCCTTGTGTATCGGTTTCCACCGTTTCCGTTGCTCCCTCTGGTGCTAAAACGGATCAAAAGAGAGTCTGTCACAGTCATACTAGTGGCGCCTCATTGGCCTCGGAGAGCTTGGTTCTCGCATCTCCGCGGACTACTCGCAGACGATCCTTGGCCGCTCCCTCTACGTCCGGACTTGTTACAACAGGGTCCGTTCCTTTACCCCGATTTAGCGCGGCTGCGTTTGACGGGGTGGCTGTTGAGACCGCCCTCTTAAGAAGAAAGGGCATTCCAGAATCGGTTATACCAACCATGTTACGAGCTAGGAAGCCAGTTACGGCAGCTCATTATTACAGAATTTGGCGTGCCTATATAGGTTGGTGTGAAACTCGGAAGTTTACGACATCATCTTTCAAGTTATCCCGTCTTTTGTTATTTCTACAGACGGGGTTAGATGGAGGACTGCGTTTATCTACACTAAAGGTGCAGGTATCTGCGTTGTCAATTTACTTTCAAAGACGATTGGCTCTATTGCCGTCGGTACACACTTTTCTGCAGGGTGTCCTCAGAGTACAGCCTCCATTCATTCCACCTACAGCGCCATGGGACTTGAATCTGGTTTTAGATTTCTTACAGTCTTCATATTTTGAACCCTTACAGCAAGTGGATATAAAGTTTCTCACTTGGAAAACAATTTTTCTGCTAGCCTTAGCTTCGGCAAGGCGTGTTTCAGATTTGGGTGCCTTGTCATGCAAGCCACCGTATTTGGTGTTTCATGATGACAGAGCGGAACTTCGGACGAATCCCGCTTTCTTACCAAAAGTAGTGTCATCTTTTCACATCAATCAACCAATAGTAGTTCCTGTGTTAACAGCACATTCTGGAACTCTGGATGTAGTACGCGCATTACGCGTTTATGTATCCCGAACGTCTTCAGTTCGTAAGACGGATACGTTGTTTGTTCTCTATGATGCTGCCAAGATGGGTTGGCCAGCGTCTAAACAAACCTTATCCAGATGGATAAAGCTGACCATACGTCAGGCTTATCTTCATGCTAGGTTACAGCCGCCTACATCAGTAACAGCTCATTCCACACGTTCTGTGGGAACTTCATGGGCAGCTGGTCGGGGAGCTTCTACGACGCAGCTTTGCCGTGCGGCTACATGGTCTTCAGTGCACACGTTTGTGCGCTTTTACAAGTTTGATACGTTTGCGGCATCAGCATCTAGCTTTGGCCGCCTAGTGTTACAGGTGCCAAACAGCTCTCCCGCCCACGGGGGAAGCTTTGGTACGTCCCAAGAGTACTCCAGTGACCCCTAGTGGATGAAAAAGAAAATAGGATTTTGGTACTTACCAGGTAAATCCTTTTCTTTAAATCCATAGGGGGCACTGGACGCCCACCCAGAGCAGTTTTACCTGGTTTGTGGTAGGATCTTATGGTAACACACTCTCACCGACTGGTTCAAATTTATCAAGTGATGGTTATGGTGTCACCTGTTTAGTTGTCTGTACCGTTATGGGTCAACTTCGTTGTTGTCCGTTATGTTATATGTAATACTCCATTGTCAACCTCTCTATAGTTCCTGTTCGGCTCAGTAAAAAACACTGAGGTACTCGGGGATATGGAGGGGTGGAGTGTTCTAAATTTAAATATTCAGTGCCCTGTTCCTACGGAAACCGTCCATATCCCAAGAGTACTCCAGTGCCCCCTATGGATTCAAAGAAAAGGATTTACCTGGTAAGTACCAAAATCCTATTTTTACTTTTAATGATGTGTCAATATTCAACTTTATTTTTCTTGCTAAGTAATGGTGGAGATATCATTGCTGACCCTACATTAAGAGAAGAAGCAAACTCCAATCTCTGCTGGGGACGGCCGCAGAATCTGGGGTTCAAATAAAGTGTCCGATGCTCCTGTTATAATATAATGGAAATAATGATTGTCCTGCTATGATGTATACAGATGTTAGACGTCCCTATGTTCCATGAGAGAGGAGAAGGCAGCAATTCAGCTGTCGCATTAATTCCTCATATTCTGCTTTTCCATGTGGCTTCAGTTTAGATGTGCATAGCCAATATAAGATCATTACAATTCGCACGCAGCGCAGAGGATTTCCAGAGAGGAATATGACCTGTCTTGTCATTGTGTTAGTGAGGACACTGCATATGACAGTGACATGTGAGGAGGGGAATGGAGGCAGCAGGAAGCAGCAGACTGAGAGTTATATAGTGGAAGGAGCAGGGTCCACAGCAGCACAGAGTATATCAGGAGATGAGTGATGTGTCAGTGAGGACAGGGCTGCATGTGACAGGGGCAGTGACATGATGTGAGGAGGGGAATGGAGGCAGCAGGAAGCCGCAGACTGAGAGTTATATAGTGGAAGGAGCAGGGTCCACAGCAGCACAGAGTATATCAGGAGATGAGTGATGTGTCAGTGAGGACAGGACTGCATGTGGCAGGGGCAGTGACGTGATGTGAGGAGGGGAATGGAGGCAGCAGGAAGCCACAGACTGAGAGTTATATAGTGGGAGGAGCAGGGTCCCCAGCAGCACAGAGTATATCAGGAGATGAGTGATGTGTCAGTGAGGACAGGGCTGCATGTGACAGGGGCAGTGACATGATGTGAGGAGGGGAATGGAGGCAGCAAGAAGCCACAGACTGAGAGTTATATAGTGGAAGGAGCAGGGTCCCCAGCAGCACAGAGTATATCAGGAGATGATGGGCGTGTTAGTGAGGACAGGGCTACTTGTGACAGGGGCAGTGACATGATGTGAGGAGAGGAATGGAGGCAGCAGGGAGCCACAGACTAAGCGTTATATAGTGGAAGGAGCAGGGTCCCCAGCAGCACAGAGTATATCAGGAGATGAGTGATGTGTCAGTGAGGACAGGGCTGCATGTGACAGGGGCAGTGACATGATGTGAGGAGGGGAATGGAGGCAGCAAGAAGCCACAGACTGAGAGTTATATAGTGGAAGGAGCAGGGTCCCCAGCAGCACAGAGTATATCAGGAGATGATGGGCGTGTTAGTGAGGACAGGGCTACATGTGACAGGGGCAGTGACATGATGTGAGGAGAGGAAGGGAGGCAGCAGGGAGCCACAGACTGAGCGTTATATAGTCGAAGGAGCAGGGTCCCCAGCAGCACAGAGTATATCAGGAGATGAGTGATGTGTCGGTGAGGACAGGGCTGCATGTGACAGGGGCAGTGACATGATATGAGGAGGGGAATGGAGGCAGCAGGAAGCCACAGGCTGAGAGTTATATAGTGGGAGGAGCAGGGTCCCCAGCAGCACAGAGTATATCAGGAGATGAGGACTTGAGTGGTGTGTTAGTGAGTATAGGAATGCATATGAGAGTTTGGGCTCATAGGAAGGGGTGCGTAAAGGGTGCTGTTGCCCTGAAGGCTGCACTGTCACTGCCCCACAGTGGCCAGTAGTGCTGCTTTAGTGCCATCTGCATACGTCTGATACGCGCCCTGCAGTGTGTAGAGACATCCGTAGCATTTGGGCAGCTCGTCACTTTCCCATTCTGGCGGGCCCGCTCCTCATGTGATGTCACTGATTTGGGGGTGGGGCCGGCACCGTTTCACTGGAAGGAGCAGGACCTTGAAGTAATGGGCCTAATTTATGTACGCTAATGCAACTGCGATTTTCCAGGCTACAGAACTGCTATTGTTAGTAAGTTAAGCCGCCGCCCCCTTGAGCGATCGCAAACTCATTCGCAACTGCAAAAACATTCGTAGCCTACGCGCAACAACGGGGAACATCGACTGCTAAAGTAGCTCTATGGCCATGCAGGGTTGTAGAAAAAAGATATACCAAAATATATCCAAGCAGCTGTTTAATGGAGATAGTCACTCTCCACACATTAGATACACACAAAAACACAAGAAAAACAGCGCTTATATTAATGAATTGTGCAGACAATGCTATATCATGGTAATCTAAAAAATAACATTTATTGAAATTGATTAAATAAAAGAATACCTCTGGCTTTCAAGCCTTCACTGTATTCAATCAATTTAGAAACAAATCATTACTTCTGTATTCAACATCATAAGATTTCAGCGCATTTGTTGGCGTCCCTCTAACCTTTGGTACTTGGACCGAATATGGCCAGGATCGTCCGGTGAGTGACCAATGGATGGAAGTCCACAGAGTCCCTTAGACCAAGGAGGAATATACTGACGCGTTTCGCTGTCCTTGGACAGCTTTTTCAAAGGTGACACACTGTTGCACATAACCTCTTTATATAGGGTTAGTAATTAGATTACCACATGCATATGGTACCAATTAACACCAAAATTGTTATATTTTTCAAATAATAAATAAGAATTACAATGGTTACATAGAGGAGGCAAACCTATATAGTTGATATATAATAATTTATAAAAACGGGCATTTAAATCATTAAAAACTTTAATATAAGTTTTGTTGCTATTGGTCATGTGACCCGCATCAGTTACTACTCTCTATATGAGTGGATGGATCTATCCCCGACCAGGATTGGTCTGTTGCGGTCATATGTACTTATTCAAGGTAATCCATTGGTTAAAGCTTAAACAGGGAAATAGTCATCTGACCGGACCACTCATAAAAATCTTAAGCCCGGTCATGTGATCGGACTCGTCACATCTCGTGACCTGGACCGACCTATCACATAGAAATATACTAACAAGCGGGTCCCCGTGCTTAGCGTCATAACTAAGCAACCAGCGCCCAGACGGAAAGCGCCTTGCTCTTTCTAATAGCGTCATAGATAGGCAGGTTTCCGTGCTTAGCGTCGTAACTAAGCGGCAGTAGTGCCCCGAAAACGGCCATGACACGCCTGCGTTTTTGCAGCCACTTCCCGTTTCCTCCCCCCCCCCAAAAAGGTCACTTCCTGTCAATCACTCTGCAAAGAAGGGTGCATTGGTTTTATTTTTTATATACATGCACAACAGACATTTTTAAAAACAGCTTTATATTTAGGCATATGCAACAATGGCTGCACTTGACCCCAGACATCGGACGGGGCTGTAAAATATTTTCTGTTAAATTGGTATAAATGGTGAGTTGTGATGTTATTACTGCATTGTACACTAGGACATTATAATGAGTGAGTAATATTTATGAATTTTAGATGATCTGTCGGATCTAGCACTTTAATCAGTCTTGTTCCTTTTCAGGGTTGGACTGGATAGATCTCCGGCGGGCCCCACCCCCTCTTCTAGGGGTCAGTAATACCCCTTTTCCACTAGCTCCTTAAAACACGGGTAAATGTGCGGGGGCGCGCATTTACCTGTGTTTTTCCCTAGTGGAACCGGGTCCCCCGGCAAATTCCCGGATCAAGTGATCCGGGAATTCTAGCCGGGTAGCTAGCCGGGTTGAACACGTGTTCAACCCGGCTAGCTGTCTAGTGTGAACGGGTGTCGTGTCAAGGCGACACGGCTCCCGTTCACTGTGTATAGGGAGGGCGGCGCTGGGAGATCATGTGATCTACCAGCGCCGCCCCTGTCGCGTCACTAGCAGCGTCACCAACCCGGCAATATGCCGGGTTGGTGAGCGCTGTCATTAGGGGGCTGCAGCACGGGTCGCAGCCGTGTCAGGCGACCCGTGCTTTGGTGGAAAAGGGGTATTACTTGGTGGAGCAGGATCATGGATGAACTTGGGTGCTTGGTTTGTTTCTATGGACACTACACGAAGATTATCCCTCCTGCCAATCAAAGCGGGTGGTCCTGACACACCCCTGCCCCGTCCTTTATAATGTAGCATAACATTATGCAATTTTATGACCCAGAGTGGGAGCTATTATTACGTAGCATTAGGGACTGCCAGGACAGAGACCCCTTGACACAGCCCGGCAGCTTAATCATATCTTTGCAAAAAGATGCAAACTAAGATCTCTGTATTTCTATTATCAAGTAGTATTCAAATCTCATTTCTGATTGTCTGCAGTGTGCTGGGGGAAATGATTTCTTTAGTTTTTCTTGTCTAGAATAACCCCTCCCTTTTATGCACCTGTGGAGGACCATTAAACTGATTGAGCAGCTACCATGTTATATTACCACCCCCCTATGTAATAATGTTTAGCAGTGCTCCATGCAGTGATTGTCATAAAGGTATTATAGTGCAAGTAAGAACATATTTCTCTAACGTCCTAAGTGGATGCTGGGGACTCCGTAAGGACCATGGGGAATAGCGGCTCCGCAGGAGACTGGGCACATCTAAAGAAAGCTTTAGGACTAACTGGTGTGCACTGGCTCCTCCCCCTATGACCCTCCTCCAAGCCTCAGTTAGATTTCTGTGCCCGACGAGAAGGGTGCACACTAGGGGCTCTCCTGAGCTCTTTGTGAAAGTTTTAGTTTAGGTTTATTATTTTCAGTGAGACCTGCTGGCAACAGGCTCACTGCATCGAGGGACTAAGGGGAGAAGAAACGAACTCACCTGCGTGCAGAGTGGATTGGGTTTCTTAGGCTACTGGACATTAGCTCCAGAGGGACGATCACAGGTTCAGCCTGGATGGGTCCCGGAGCCGCGCCGCCGGCCCCCTTACAGAGCCAGAAGAGCGAAGAGGTCCGGAAAATCGGCGGCAGAAGACGATCCTGTCTTCAGATAAGGTAGCGCACAGCACCGCAGCTGTGCGCCATTGCTCTCAGCACACTTCACACTCCGGTCACTGAGGGTGCAGGGCGCTGGGGGGGGGCAGCGCCCTGAGACGCAATAAATCGATAAAAACCTTATATGGCTAAAATAAATGCATCACATATAACTCCTGGGCTATATGGATGCATTTAACCCCTGCCAAAACATACAGAAAAACGGATGATAAGGACGCCGAGAAAGGGGCGGAGCCTATCTCCTCAGCACACTGGCGCCATTTTCCCTCACAGCTCAGTTGGAGGGAAGCTCCCTGGCTCTCCCCTGCAGTCACTACACTACAGAAAGGGGTTAAAAAAGAGAGGGGGGCACAAATTAGGCGCAGTATTAACAATACAGCAGCTATAAAGGGAAAAACACTTATATAAGGTTATCCCTGTATATATATAGCGCTCTGGTGTGTGCTGGCAAACTCTCCCTCTGTCTCCCCAAAGGGCTAGTGGGGTCCTGTCCTCTATCAGAGCATTCCCTGTGTGTGTGCTGTGTGTCGGTACGTTTGTGTCGACATGTATGAGGAGAAAAATGATGTGGAGACGGAGTAGAGTGTCTGTAATAGTGTTGTCACCCCCTAGGGGGTCGACACCTGAGTGGATGTACTGTTGAAATTGCGTGACAGTGTCAACTTTGTATTAAAGACAGTGGTTGACATGAGACAGCCGGCTACTCAGCTTGTGCATGTCCAGACGTCTCATACAGGGGCTCTAAAGCGCCCGTTACCTCAGATACAGACGCCGACACGGATACTGACTCCTGTGTCGACGGTGAAGAGACAACCGTGATTTCCAATAGGGCCACACATTGCATGATTGAGGCAATGGAAAATGTTTACACTTTTCTGATAATATGAATACCACCAAAAAAAATATTATGTTTGGTGAGGGAAAACTTCCTGTAGTTTACTAGTTTTCCTGAATCTGAGAAATAAAATGAGGTGTGTGATGATGCGTGGGTTTCCCCCCGATAACAATTGATAATTTCTAAAAAGTTATTGGCAGTATACCTTTTCCCGCCAGAGGTTAGGGTGCGTTGGGAAACACCCCCTAGGGGGGATAAGGCGCTCACACGCTTGTAAGAACAAGGGCTCTATCCTCTCCTGAGATGGCCGCCCTTAAGGATCCTGCTGATAAAAAGCAGGAGGGTATCCTAAAATGTATTTACACACATACTGGTGTTATACTGCGACCAGCAATCGCCTCAGCCTGGATGTGCAGTGCTGGGTTGGCGTGGTCGGATTCCCTGACTGGAAATATTGATATCCTAGATAAGGACAGTATATTATTGCCTATAGAGCAATTAAAAGATGCATTTCTATATATGCATGATGCACAGCGGAATGTTTGCCGACTGGCATCAAGTATAAGTGCGTTGTCCAATTCTACCAGTAAAATGGTCAGGTGATGCGGATTCCAAACGGCATTTGGAAGTATTGCCTTAAAAAAAAAAAAAAAAAAGGGGATGTACCCCTGGTCGCCTCTCAAAATAAGACGCCGTATTATCAGGCGCAGTCCTGGTTGGCAAGCGGACAAAAGGGTTCCTCTTTTCTGCACGTGACAGAGGGAGAGGAAAATGGCTGCAGAGATTAGCCAGTTCCCAGGAACAGAAACCCTTTTCTGCCTCTGCAAAGCCCTCAGTATGACGCTAGGGCTTTACAAGTTCAGGCACGGTGGGGGCCCGTTCTCAATGAATTTCAGTGCGCAGTGGGCTCACTCGCAAGTAGACCCCTGGATCCTTCAGGTAATATTTTCAGGGGTACAAATTGGAATTCGAGACATATTCCCCTCGCCGTTTCCAAAAGTCTGTTTTACCGACGTCTCCCGCTGACAGGGAGGCAGTTTTGGAAGCCATTCACAAGCTGTATTCCCAGCAGGTGATAATTAAGGTACCCCTCCTGCAACAGGGAACGGGGTATTATTCCACACTATTGTGGTACCGAAGCCAGACGGCTCGGTGAGACCGATTTTAAAATCTAAAATCTAAAATCTTTGAACACTTACAAACAGAGGTTCAAATTCAAAATTGAGTCACTCAGAGCAGTGATTGCAAACCTGGAAGAAGGGGACTACATGATGTCTCGGGACATCAAGGATGCTTACCTTCATGTCAAAATTTACCCTTCTCACCAAGGGTATCTCAGGTTATGGTACAGAACTGTCACTATCAGTTCAGACGCTGCCGTAGGGATGGGCCACGGCACCCCGGGTCTTTACTGAAGTAATGACCGAAATGATGATATTCCTTCGAAGGAAGGGAATTTTAGTTATCCTTTACTTGGACGATTCCCTGATAAGGGTAAGTTCCAGGGAACAGCTGGAGATCGGTGTAGCACTATCTCAGGTAGTGTTGCGGCAGCACGATTGGATTCTCAATATTCCAAAATCGCAGCTGGTTCCGACGACTTGTCTTCTGTTCCTAGGGATGATCCTGGACACAGTCCAGAAAGAAGGTGTTTCTCCCGGAGGAGAAAGCCAGGGAGTTATCCGAGCTAGTCAGGAACCTCCTAAAACCGAACCAAGTCTCAGTGCATCAATGCACAAGGGTTCTGGGTAAAAATGGTGGCTTCCTACGAAGCAATCCCATTCGGCAGATTCCACGCAAGACTTTCCAGTGGAACCTACTGGACAAATGGTCCGGGTCGCATCTTCAGATGCATCAGCGGATAACCCTGTCACCAGGGACAAGGGTATCCCTCCTGTGGTGGTTGCAGAGTGCTCATCTTCTAGAGGGCCGCAGATTCGGCATTCAGGACTGGGTCCTGGTGACCACGGATGCCAGCCTGCGAGGCTGGGGAGCAGTCACACAGGGAAGGAATATCCAGGGCTTATGGTCAAGCCTGGAGACATCACTTCACATAAATATCCTGAAGCTAAGGGCCATTTACAATGCTCTAAGCTTAACAAGACCTCTGCTTCAAGGTCAGCCGGTGTTGATCCAGTCGGACAACATTACGGCAGTCACCCACGTAAACAGGCAGGGTGCCACGGGAAGCAGGAGGGCAATGGCAGAAGCTGCAAGGATTCTCCGCTGGGCGGAAAATCATGTAATAGCACTGTCAACAGTATTCATTCCGGGAGTGGACAACTGGGAAGCAGACTTCCTCAGCACGGCCTCCACCCGGGAGAGTGGGGACTTCACCCAGAAGTCGTCCACATGATTAAAAAACTCGACAGGTATTGCGCCAGGTCAAGAGACCCTCAGGCAATAGTTGTAGACGCTCTGGTAACACCGTGGGTGTACCAGTCAGTATATGTGTTCCCTCATCTGCCTCTCATACCCAAGGTACTGAGATTGATAAGATGGAGAGGAGTAAGCACTATATTCGTGGCTCCGGATGGGCCAAAAAGGACTTGGTAACCGGAACTTCAAGAGAGGCTCACGGAGGATCCGTGGCCTCTACCTCTAAGAAGGGACCTGCTCCAGCAAGGACCCTGTCTGTTCCAAGACTTACCGCGGCTGCGTTTGACGGCATGGCGTTTGAACACCGGATCCTGAAGAAAAAAAAGGCATTCCGGATGAAGTCATCCCTATCCTGATCAAAAGCCAGGAAGGATGTAACCGCAAAAACATTATCGCCGCAATTGGCGAAAATATGTTGCGTAGTGCGAGGCCAGTAAGGCCCGACGGAGGAAATTCAACTGGGTCGATTCCTGCATTTCCTGCAGACAGGAGTGTCTATGGGCCTGAAATTGGGGTCCATTAAGGTTCAGATTTCGGCCCTGTCAATTTTCTTCCAAAAAAGAACTGGCTTCAGTCCCTGAAGTTTAGACGTTTGTAAAAGGGGTACTGCATATACAGCCTCCTTTTGTGCCTCCAGTGGAAATTTGGGATCTCAATGTAGTTTGGGTTCCAAAAGTCACATTGGTTTGAACCACATAAATCTGTGGAGTTAAAATATCTCGCATGGAAAGTGGTCATGCTGTTGGCCCTGGCCTAGGCCAGGCGCGTGTCAGGATTGGCGGCTTTATCCTGTAAAAGCCCTTATCTGATTTTCCATTCGGACAGGGCGGAATTGAGGACTCGTCCTCAGTTTCTCCCTAAGGTGGTTCCAGCGTTTTCACCTGAACCAACCTATTGGGTGCCTGCGGCTACTAGGGACTTGGAGGAATCCAAGTTGCTGGATGTTGTCAGGGCCCTGAAAATATGTTCCAGGACGGCTGGAGTCAGGAAATCTGACTCGCTGTTTATCCTGTATGCACCCAACAAGCTGGGTGCTCCTGCTTCTAAGCAGACTATTGCTCGTTGGATTTGTAGTACAATTCAGCTTGCACATTCTGTGGCAGGCCTGCCACAGCCAAAATCTGTAAAAGCCCATTCCACAAGGAAGGTGGGCTCATCTTGGGCGGCTGCCCGAGGGGTCTCGGCTTTACAACTTTGCCGAGCAGCTACTTGGTCAGGGGCAAACACGTTTGCTAAATTCTACAAATTTGATACCCTGGCTGAGGAGGACCTGGAGTTCTCTCATTCGGTGCTGCAGAGTCATCCGCACTCTCCCGCCCGTTTGGGAGCTTTGGTATAATCCCCATGGTCCTTACGGAGTTCCCAGCATCCACTAGGACGTCAGAGAAAATAAGAATTTACTTACCGATAATTCTATTTCTCGTAGTCCGTAGTGGATGCTGGGCGCCCATCCCAAGTGCGGATTGTCTGCAATACTTGTACATAGTTATTGTTACAAAAATCGGGTTATTATTGTTGTGAGCCATCTTTTCAGAGGCTCCGCTGTTATCATACTGTTAACTGGGTTCAGATCACAGGTTGTACGGTGTGATTGGTGTGGCTGGTATGAGTCTTACCCGGGATTCAAAATCCTTCCTTATTGTGTACGCTCGTCCGGGCACAGTATCCTAACTGAGGCTTGGAGGAGGGTCATAGGGGGAGGAGCCAGTGCACACCAGGTAGTTCTAAAGCTTTCTTTAGATGTGCCCAGTCTCCTGCGGAGCCGCTATTCCCCATGGTCCTTACGGAGTCCCCAGCATCCACTACGGACTACGAGAAATAGAATTATCGGTAAGTAAATTCTTATTATTACTTTAATTGGCATATATATCGTCAATCTGTTTTGATGCTATCACTTCAGCGCTATTCAGGAAAACATGTAATACAAGGCATAGCGCGCCCAGCACTGTACGAGTTGATCGCTTGCTGCCGTTGTTCGCAGCGCAGCGATCAGGCAAAAAATCTGCATTTCTGCGCATGCACCACAATGCGCACGTGCGACGTATGGGTACAAAGGCATTTGTTGTATTGCACAGATTCTAGCGAAGTTTTCAGGTGCACTGATGGTCGCAATAAGATTGACAGGAAGGGGGCGTTTCTGGGTGTCAACTGACCGTTTTCAGGGAGTGTTTGCAAAAACACAGGCGTGTCTGAAAAAATACAGGCGTGGCTGGGTGTTCGCTGGGCGGGTGTCTGACGTCAAATCCGGACACGAATAGGCTGTAGTGATCGCAAGCGCTGAGTAGGTTCAGAGCTACTCAGAAACTGCACAAACTGGTTTTGCAGAGCTCGGCTGCACAGGCGTTCACACTTCTGCTAAGCTAAAATACACTCCCCAGAGGGCGGCGGCATAGCATTTGCACGGCTGCTAAAACTAGCTAGCGAGCGATCAACTCGGAATGACCCCCAAGAAGCCAGCTGTATTTCTGTGGCCTGTATAAAAGCCCTGGCTTTGTGCCCACGTTACAGTGGAAGCAGGGAACGGCTGTAGAAACACAAGCCACGTCTTAAGCACTCGGTGGAGATAGCCGGATGACACTGTTACTTGTGCCTTTGATCTCTTATCTTGTATCACATCAGTAAGATTTTGTTACACTAACTTTTATCAGGCTGCATAAAGCCCGGCAGCCGTCTTATTGTATCCACACAAGAAAAAAAAATGGCTTAAATCCTTTCTTCATCAATATCCGCCTTCATGAAAAGGTCTCGCGTTCCGGCGGATTCCTGCAAGTTTTAAGTGCTTGTATTATTGGGCTAAATATAATCCCTATTTATATTTTCTTTTGCCGTACAATTATGTATTGCTTCCCTAAATTGAATTGTGCGGTCTCATCCAGTTGGGTTTTGCTACATTAAAATAGCACTTAAAAATGAGCCATATGCCGCGTGCAGCAGGACACCAGATTATTGTAATAGCAGCCGAGGGCGAACACGCAACCCCCTCCACAGCTTGATTGGCTATTTCTATAATTCTGCAGCACGGAATAATCTCTCGGCTGAAAGCTTTAGTAACAAGAAGATGAAAATCACAGGTCACATTTAATGTCGCTGTATAGACCTGCGCAGTATAACGCCACAGCTGCCGCATTGGGCAAATGGAGCTCCCTGCGGTGTCTACTTCGGCCTCGCGGGTGTGGTATGGAGCATCGACCAGAGTTAGGTTGACCACTATTGGTCGACAGGTCAAAAGGTCGACATGAGTTATTAAGGTTTTTTTGGTGTCGTTTTCTCCGTACAGTGACCAGGAACCCCAATTAGTGCACTGTGTCCCCTCAAATGGCTCGCGAACTTTGAGCAAGGTGCCTCGCTGCACTTGGCGCTGGTTACTATTCCTAATCGTAGTCCATGTGGATCGTTAAGTATGAAAAAGTTCAAAAAAAGAAAAAAAAATGAAAAACTCAAGTTGTCCTTGTGACCTGTCGACCTAGTTGCTGTCGACCTAAGTGTGGTCGACCTAGAGACCGGATCCCGGCCTCGCTGGACAGGGTTCAGTAGGAAAAGCCGGCGCACGGGATCCCGACGTTTGAAATTCCGACGTCGGTATCCTGGTCATGAAAATATGACGGGTGAGTTAGGGGTGTTTATACCTTCTCCCCTAACCCTCCTTACCCGCAGCCTAACCCTAACCTCCCCCCTTAGTCCCTAACCATCCCCCGTAAGTGCCTAAATCTAACCCCCCTCTCCACTGGCTAAACCATCCAGCCCCGCAGCCTAACCCTAACCTGTGGAGGGGGGTGCATAACCCTACCTCCTTCCTCCGCACCCTAACCCTCCCGGGGTGCAGCCTAAACCTAGCCTCCTCCCGCTGCTTACTTTTCGAGCGCCGTGGTGTGTGGATGTTCGGCATCCTGTCCGTCGGGATTATGGCACCGGGATGTGTACCTATTCGGGATGCTTGTGTCGGCATTCCAATTAGTGTCAGGATTCTGCCGTTGGTATTCTGACTGCATCCCGCTGTACGGGTTCAGTAGGAAAAGCCGACACTAGATTATAATACATATGTCCATTGTGTTCAGGAGAGTAAACTGCAACCCCTGCAATGACCCTTAACTCCATTGTGGCTGGAAAGGAAAATCCTGTAAAGGTGAGAAAATGGTTTGGATTCTCGGCCCTCAAGTTTCCCCAACGGGGCAGTCTTTCGGGATTTCCTGGTTTGGAAATGTGGGACAGTTTGAGTAATTCATCTGAGCTTCGTTAGGAAAAGTACCAAAACGCATTCTGTTGATTTAAACAAGGTTGTGATATGAACAGACAACTGGCAGGGCATTCTGGGATTTGTGGTGTAGCAAAAAATAGAAAAGCCCAAAATACATCTGTCTCCTTTAAAACCTGGTTTTCATGCAACCTGTCCCAGGCACTTCTGAAAATGGCATGCTTTCCATATGTCCTATTGCCGGGGACTATTTACTAAGTGGGGTGTTTAGCACAGGGAAGTTAAAGCGTCAACAATATTAAAAACAGTAGAAGGCGTGGATGTGAAAAGCACTTAGTAAATATATGGCTTTGCATTTGTTATACGGTTTAAAGGGTCAGTGATGTTGTGACCAGGGCCGGTTCTAGCCTTTCTTGCGCCCTGGGTGGGAAATAGGGGCGTGGCTTCATACAGGGGGCGTGGTCATTTACGCCCCCTGTACAGTAGATTAGTGCCGCTGAAATGCTGAGCGGTGCGCGACGACGTCATCGCGCAACGCACAGCAAAGGTCCTCTCCACGAAGGGAAACTAGACGCGTAGCGTCTGGTTCCCTTCACAGGGGGACACAGCGGGGGGCACAGCAGTAGCGGATCTTGCCATGGTGTGGCGCCCTCCGGAAGGCGGCGCCCCGGGCAAAAGTCCTGCTTGCCGGTGGCAAGATCCGCTACTGGTTGTGACACTATGTACGCAAGCACCAAGGACAGGTTTAATAACCGTAAAGCATAGTACCAGTGATAATATGGGGACCGTTTATCAATTGGCGTAAAACCCTATTGTCAGTGGCGCTTGTTTGTTATGGCGATGAAGCTTTTTTCCAAGTCAATCTCTCATAGGCAAGGAATTCCGCATTGAATTTCGAGGTAACAGAATATAACCTTATTATAATGTGATGGTTACAGACTGGCTGGTGCTAGCTTGCAACTGTTCAGGCCGTTGTCCGGTCAAATGGTTGACATCCTCGTCAACATTCATAAGGATGACTCCACAATGTTGGCATGGTTCAAACTGTAGACAAGGCACTAGGATGACATCCTCAAACTGTCGACAGATTCACAATATCGACATCTGAAAAGTTGTCATGTGAAATGTCAACATGCTGATAATGGCAAGGTTGACAGGAAAGGTTGGACCATTTGGAGACGGACAAGTGCGCTATCCCAAGACGCTGCTATTTGCCAGACAGGTTTGGTGAGAAGCCGAGGAGAGGTCCTGGAGTGAGGCTCCTGCTAGAGGCCGGAGGTCCATAAAGACAGCCGAGAAAAGAAAAGGAAATTATCGATCAGCTGCCACGATAAATTATTGGTAATTTGCACTAAAAATATTTTTGATTTTCTTTGTGATAAAAAATGTACTCCTAACGCTGCTGTTACATTTTTTGTTAATACGCCTCTACGCCCTCGAGGAATAGATCAGAGTAGTGTTAATTCTGGTTATGAACCTTATTAATGGAGCCCTTGTTTTAGCATCCTCCAAGGTCTTCACCTGCTTATCCAGGAGATTTGTGTGGCCAGAAGTCCTGACTGTTGCAATGCAGTGGTAGTCGTTTGGGATTGCACCTCAACTCTTGCATGGCTGCTGCAGGGTTTTGTGCCGCCTGACACCTTTTCTGGGTTTAATCTGAATGGTGGGATCCAACAGGGAGACCTCTGAGCAGTGAGCTACGGCCTCCGTTGACAATGTTACTGCATTCTTTTAATTTCATGAATTCGGGAATAACTGATCTGCTGTTCAGGCTTATATACACTGCTCAAAAACATAAAGGGAACACTAAAATAACACATCCTAGATCTGAATGAATGAAATATTCTTATTAAATACTTTGTTCTTTACATAGTTGAATGTGCTGACAACAAAATCACACAAAAATTATCAATGGAAATCAAATTTATTAACCCATGGAGGTCTGGATTTGAAGTCACCCTCAAAATTAAAGTGGAAAAACACACAACAGGCTGATCCAACTTTGATGTAATGTCCTTAAAATAAGTCAAAATGAGGCTCAGTAGTGTGTGTGGCCTCCACGTGCCTGTATGACCTCCCTACAACCCACACAAGTGGCTCAGGTAGTGCAGCTCATCCAGGATGGCACATCAATGCGAGCTGTGGCAAGAAGGTGTCCAGAGCATGGAGGCGCTACCAGGAGACAGGCCAGTACATCAGGAGACATGGAGGAGGCCGTAGGAGGGCAACAACCCAGCAGCAGGACCGCTACCGCCGCCTTTGTGCAAGGAGGAACAGAAGGAGCACTGCCAGAGCCCTGCAAAATGACCTCCAGCAAGCCACAAATGTGCATGTGTCTACTCAAACGATCAGAAACAGACTCCATGAGGGTGGTATGAGGGCCCGACGTCCACAGGTGGGGGTTGTGCTTACAGCCCAACACCGTGCAGGACGTTTGGCATTTGCCAGAGAACACCAAGATTGGCAAATTCGCCACTGGCGCCCTGTGCTCTTCACAGATGAAAGCAGGTTCTCACTGAGCACATGTGACAGACGTGACAGAGTCTGGAGACACCAAGGACAACGTTCTGCTGCCTGCAACATCCTCCAGCATGACCGGTTTGGCAGTGGGTCAGTAATGGTGTGGGGTGGAATTTCTTTGGGGGCAGCACAGCCCTCCATGTGCTCGCCAGAGGTAGCCTGACTGCCATTAGGTACCGAGATGAGATCCTCAGACCCCTTGTGAGACCATATGCTGGTGCGGTTGGCCCTGGGTTCCTCCTAATGCAAGACAATGCTAGACCTCATGTGGCTGGAGTGTGTCAGCAGTTCCTGCAAGACGAAGGCATTGATGCTATGGACTGGCCCGCCCGTTCCCCAGACCTGAATCCAATTGAGCACATCTGGGACATCATGTCTCGCTCCATCCACCACAGACTGTCCAGGAGTTGGCGGATGCTTTAGTCCAGTTCTGGGAGGAGATCCCTCAGGAGACCATCCGCCACCTCATTAGGAGCATGCCCAGGCATTGTAGGGAGGTCATACAGGCACGTGGAGGCCACACACACTACTGAGCTTCATTTGACTTATTTTAAGGACATTACATCAAAGTTGGATCAGCCTGTAGTGTGTTTTTCCACTTTAATTTTGAGTGTGACTCCAAATCCAGACCTCCATGGGTTAATAAATTTGATTTCCATTGATAATTTTTGTGTGATTTTGATGTCAGCACATTCAACTATGTAAAGAACAAAGTATTTAATAAGAATATTTCATTCATTCAGATCTAGGATGTGTTATTTTAGTGTTCCCTTTATTTTTTTGAGCAGTGTATTATCTGTGCTCAAGCATGGATATCACTATAACCTGGACTTTTAGTTTGCCTTGAGGACTGAGGTTGGGAAACACTGGGCTACCCATTACTTGGTTTACCATACTGTCCCTTTAAACCATGACCATAAACCCAGGGTCTGCGGCTAATTAAAACCGGGTGAAATGCCGACAAAGCCAGCCAGCCACAGAACCTGTGTAATCCACGAGCGTCCCGGTTTAAATCTATAGTACGGTAAGCCTACACATTACACATCTACTTCAGCTAATACAAGGCTTTATTATTGTACATGTACTGGTGAAGACTGCAGTGCAATTATATACCAGTCTGCTACTGTAGATTATCAGTAAAGATTTGTATGACAAAGGAACTTGTGTATTATCTCTTGAATCCATCAGTTTTCATTTTTTCAGACCATACAAGTCCAAATCTCTGACAAAGGTCTTCTATGTTTAAAAGGAACAAAGCCAAAAAGCGGTTTCTGGCGGGATAAGCGTAAAATCAGGAAACGGCTATAATCTGTGTCGATGAGTGGGTCCGTCGTCGGCTCTAGCTGATATCCCCGTATAAGTGAGAACCCTTTACAATGTGCCTGTTTTCAGAAAGGAAGGTGTTAAACCGGATGTGGATCATCAAATCCACAGTGTCTAGGTCGACAATGTTTAGATCGACCATTATAGGTCGACAGTCACTAAGTCGACAGGGCTTGTAGGTCAACAGGGTTTCTAGGTCGATATGTGCTAGGTCAAAAGGTCAACATGAGGATTTTTTTGGTGTCGTTTTCTGCATACAGTGACCGGGAAGCCGAATTAGTGCACCGTGTCGCCTTGCATGGCGAGCGAGCTTCGGGCAAGGTTTACCATTCCAATCGTAGTCCACGTGGATCGTTAAGTATGAAAAAGTTCAAAAGAAACAGTTTTTGAAAAACTCATGTCGACCTAGCACATGTCAACCTAGAAACCCTGTCGACCTTCAAACCCTGTCGACCTAGTGACTGTCGACTTAGAGTGGTCGACCTAGACAGTGTCGATCCTCAGACCGGTTCCCGTTAAACCTTCTTCTGAAGGAATATCTACTTTAAAAGCAAGTAATGCCATTTTGGATATTCACGGACAGTGACTAGGACTGGGGCATAAAGGGCCCACCTGGGGGTGGGGGTGATGGAGTAGTAGGGGCTCAAGCTTAGAGGCTTGATAAAGCATTAGTGAGTGCATGGGCTGGGCCCCTTGATAAATATATATATATAGCAAATACTGATACTGCATAAAAGATAATAAGCCAGATTAATATCATTAATAGAAGGAGTAGAAAATACACCATAGTCCTGTGTAGTATAAAGTAACATATGTAGAATGTATAATTTTGTTGTGCAGTCTGGAACCTGATCCTTAGAGTAGGGGGTGGGACCATAGGCAGTGGGGACCACTGGGGGGTTTCCCGTGGCCCAGTTCGACCCTGTTCACATATATTAAAGTATGTATTTTTAAGATAAATATACATTAAATAAATGTTGTACATAACCTATCTAGCTTTCTCTTGTCTGTTCTGTAAATTTGAGAATGGAGCTGCGGCTTGGGAAGTTGGTGCTTCTCTATCTTGTATCACTCACCAGTAACTCCGTCATAGCTTGTGTGATTCGCTTGTATTCTATGGAACAGATTGTTTGATTCACAAATATGGAAAATGGCGCTGATGAAAAGTATAGTGCACTAATTCATTTTATGCGCCTTTGTTGTACCAAAGTTCACATCACAGCAATTGGGCAGATGTATGATGCCTGGGGAAGTGATAAAGCAGTGATAAGTGGAAGGTGATAACGCACCAGCCAATCAGCTCCTAACTGTCATTTTTTAAACCCATAATGATTGGCTGGTACGTTATTTACTTCTTTATCCCTTCTCCGGGTTAATACATCTGCCCCATTGCTCCTAGTTCACATTATGCCACATTGTAGCGCCCCAGTTAATATTATAACACACAGTTCCCCCAGTTCCGAATATGCGCGTGCACGAATGGGTCCAGCGACACAGGACGCAGTCCGGCTTCAGACTGTCAGTGATTGACAGCCTGATGCCATTTGGAGGTGGGCCTAGGGAGAAGGAAAAGGCCAGGGGTCTCCATCATTGGACAGAGATTTCCTGGTTCCTTATGAGAATCTGTGAGACAAGAATCTGTGAGGGGCGACTTGTGCGACCCCGTGGGTGCCGCATGCCGACCAATGGTGTTTCATTGATCTGAATCCTAGGATGCAGGTGGGAACACTACTGCAGCAGGAAGCGTCTGCTTGTAATGCTACATCACCATACAGCGCTCACTGCTGCTTCCAAGGCAGTGGCAGCCACTCAGGCCAATTATGTGACAGTACCCCCAAGTCACATTTTCTCTCACGTCCTAGGGGATACTGGTCGAAACTAGGATTTTTGGCACTCGGGGCAATGCAGTAATTTAGCACCCCCCCCCCCCCCCCCCACACACACACACACACACTTTGGAACCATGTCAAAAACACAATAGTAAACAGTTGGCAAAGTGACAACCAGTACCGTCAGGGTGCATCCAGCACACAGTCCTTAGGAAAATGGATAGGGACACAAGAAACCTAACATGCACCTAGGATACAGTATTGTGGGGGACTCTGACTGGACAACTGCTGTAGGACTACAAAGCCCAGTATGCCAGTCAGGACTTAGGACCAATTAAAGAGGAGGAGTACCAACTTTCTGGGGAGGGAGGACACACAATGTGGGTTATCCTGGCTGCAGAGAGGGGTCCCTAGGACTGGCTGGTGTTATATATCTGATATAAGCAGTGTCGGACTGGGGTATGAAGGGCCCACCGGGGGGATGCAGTGATAGGGGCCCATACTTAGGGTTGTGGCCAGCCTACAAAGGGGGTGTGGCCAGCCTCTACAGAGGATTGAAATACACAATAGTCTTGTGCAGTGTAATGCAACATATCTACCATGTATAATACAAGTGCACAGTCTGGAACCTGATCCCGAGAGGAAGGAGTGGCCCTCAGACAGTGAGGTTCACCGGTGGTTTCCCCTGTACCCCTGTGGGCCAGTCCGACCCTGGATATAAGCCATGCCAGCACTGTATCATACACAATGGGGGGGAGGACTCCAACTGGCCAACTGCTGTAGGACTACAAAGCCCTGTATGCAAGTTGGACCTAGGACCACACTTTGGGAGGTAGCAGCTGTCCTGGCATATAAAGACCTCACCTCAGTGCCCAGACTAATTAACGGCTGCAGCTGCTTCCTCTCGCCCTGTCCTCCTCTGGTGGAGCTGCCATGCAGGAAGTGAGAGGTGCTGAGGAACAGGGCCGGTGGCTGACATAGTTTACACAGGCACAGGAGTGTGTGAACAGCCACCCCCGCCCCATTCATAAGTGTTCTAGTTGCCAGGGAGTGGGGTTTGGTTTCCTGGGACTCCACATTGGTGGTACCTGCAGTGAGGGTTCTGGGACCTGGAATTAGGTAGCCCCTTAGGGCCCTGCCCGCCTGGAGCTGCAGAAGGTAGCGCCTTAGGGTTGAGAGGAAGAAGGGGAGGCAGAGTACCCATCACTGCACCCTCTCAGATTCTGCACCCGGGGCACATGCCCCCTTAGCCCTTCCTAGTTGCGGCCATGCATGGGTTATAGATGGGGTGCATTGGAGCCTGGCACTTTAAAATTTCATCAGTGTGCTGGCTCCTCCCCTCTCCTGCAGACTCAGTTTAGAAAAATGTGCCCAAGAAGCCGGGTGCATTCTCTGGAGCTCCAAAGAGTTTTCTTCAAAACTTTATTTTAGTTTGTTATTTTCAGGCAGCACCGTCTGGCACCAGTCTGCCTGCGTCGTGGGACTTAGGGGGCGGGGGGGGGTGGAGGAGCCAGACTAACCTCTTGAAGGGTTAATGGTCTGTATCCCCGCTGACAGGACATAGCTCCTGAGGTGTTGTTTCACATTACCCCCAGGGTGTGCGCACACTCCAACAGCATACCACCACCCGTAACAGAGTTGAAGACGCTGGAGTGGTGAGTACTGACACTGGGGTCCCAGTTAGCAGGTACCCAGTTACAATAGTGGCAGAAGGGCGCGGTGGGCACTCAGCCTGGGGGCTGCGGTGCTCACTGCGGGTACCCACACTGGCGCTGATGCTGAAAAGGGGTTTTAACCCCTTTTCTGTAATAATAGAGTGTTTGCCAGTATAAAAAACATGCAGGGACCGCGTGCCTTTAAGGGGGTGGGGCTTCCCACAGAGCGGGACCAGCGGTTCAGAGGCACCATTTCCTGCTGCTTCATAGTACAGGCTGCATGCAGGGAAGCGCTGCTCCTCCAGGGACCGTCAAAAACACCTTGTAACTGGTACCAGGGGGTTTCATATACGGGGGAGCAATATATTGTGTATTTCTGCATATAACAAACTAGTTACCTTATTAAGGCTCTAGTTGCTGCCCGGCAAAAGCACGGCTTTAGCTGACAGAGGCAATCACTGTGCTGCTTCTCTCCCTCTCTGCCTCACTCAATCCAGGCTTACACTGGGTCTCTGTGTTCTTTCACTGCTCCTGTGTGTGTGTTCTGCTGGTAAGCATGTCTGCCATAAAGGTTGTTTGTCAATCTTGTAGCACTAAGTTTGTTCCCTCTCCACGGGTATCTCTGCTGTGTGCACAATGCAGTCTCCCTTCACAAGGAAGCAGCACACAGGAACCTAAGTGGATGGATTCAATAAAGGGAATGATGTCTAATATATCTTCTGAGCTGGCTACTGCCAGGCAGGAAAGAAAAGTGTTTAAAAAAATCGATGGATGATTTTCTGGTTCAGACTTCTGATCTCAGATCTGTCCCCCAACCCCCTCTGCTGAAACGCACACTGCCCCATATGCTCCATTCTGACTCTGATAATGAGTTGCCAGATTTGGAGGAGGGAGAAGTGGAGGTTGATACTGGTGACAATGCTCTGTCTCAGGGGGTGGAAGCACTTATCTACTCTATCAGGGAGGTCCTGAATATCCTTAATAAAGAGGCAGAATCTGAGGAGGAATCGGTTTTTAACGTAAAACAAAAGTCTGCTGCCACCTTTCCTGTCTCAAAGGAGTTAAACACACTTTTCAAAGAGGTGTGGGTTAATCCTGATACAAAATTCCAAACCCGTAAGCGGTTGTTAAACTCCTTCCCTTTCCCCCCTGAGGTAAGGAAGGTGTGGGAAATTCCCCTGATTGTGGATACCTCAGTGACCAGGCTGTCACGTAAAATTGTACTGCCTGTACCTGGTGCTGTCTCCTTGAAAGACCCTGCTGACTGTAAAATTAAGACTACTCAAATCCATTTACACTGCAGTGGGAGTCACACAGAGACCCACCATTGCTTGTGGTTGGATCTCAAAGGCCATTGTAAAATGATCTGGTAACATAATAGGGGGTTTTGATACCATGCCTCAAGATAAGTTACTGACTCTCCTGCAACATATTCAAGATTCGGCAAATTTCATGAGTGAGGCTATTAAGGAGATTGGCATTATCAACTCCCGCTCTACAGCTATGGCTGTGTCGGCACGCAGGGCTCTGTGGCTGCGACAGTGGATGGCGGACGCCGATTCCAAAAAGGGTGTTGAAAACCTTCCTTTCACAGGGGAGGCTCTGTTTGGGGAAGAAATTAATAAGTGGATTTCACAAGCAACTGCCGGTAAGTCCACCTATCTACTGTCAGCGACCCCTCCAGCCAGACGTGCTAATTCAGTCCTTTCGTGTGGCCAGATTTTGGGACAGAGCCAGAGGTGCTTCCAATGCAGCTCGAAGAAACCGTGGTAGAGCATGCAGACCAGCGGCTGCTGGTCCCTTGAAACAAAGTTCAGGCTCTGCCTCTACCAAGCCCTTCGTGTGACGGTTGGCCCCTACCTCGGGGAAGTTCAGGTGGGTGCTCGCCGTGTTTTAGCCATATTTGGGCAGAATCATGCCGGGATCCTTGGTGAGCGACCTTGTCTCCCAAGGATACCGGTTGGCGTTTCAGCAGCTCACTCCTCACAGATGATTCTTCAGGTCCAGCTTACCAGCTTCACCTGTGTCCAAGGTTACCTTGCTAGAGGCCATACACCGACTGCAACAAATGCAGCTCATTGTTCTGGTTCCCCCTCTACTCAGAAACAAGGGCTTTTGTTCCAGCCTGTTCATGGTACCAAAACCGGACGGTTCGGCCTGTCCAATCTTGAACCTCAAATCCCTGAACTCATACCTACAGGTATTCAGATTCAAGATGAAATCCCTCATGCCTGGAAGAGGGGGAATTCCTGGTATCTCTGGATATCATGTATGCGTACCTTCACATCCCAATATGGCCACCTCATCAGGCTTACCTCAGGTTTGCGCTAAAGAAAGATCACTTCCAGTTCCGGACCCTTCCCTTTGGCCTATCCACGGCTCCACGGGTGTTCACAAAGGTGATGGCGGAGATGATGCTTCAACTTCGCGTGAAGGGTGTGAACATCGTTCCATACTTGGAC
This sequence comes from Pseudophryne corroboree, assembly GCF_028390025.1. Lineage (NCBI taxonomy): Eukaryota > Metazoa > Chordata > Amphibia > Anura > Myobatrachidae > Pseudophryne > Pseudophryne corroboree. Next base: position 468,672,656 of record NC_086451.1, read on the forward strand.
GATCTCCTCATAAAGGCTGTGTCCGAAGCTCGTTTGTTGGAAAGCATCGCTCTGACTACACGGCTTCTGACTGATCACGGGTGGATTCTCAATCTGCAGAAATCACACCTGGTACCATCACAGAGACTGCAATTCTTGGGGGTGATCCTGGACATGGTGTCTCAAAAGGTGTTCCTTCCTATGGACAAGGCCTTGACAATTCAAACTATGGTGCGCTGCATTCTAAAACCTCCGAAAGTTTCTGTGCATCTCTGCATTCGGCCGTTGGGCAAGATGGTAGCCTCATACGAGGCTATCCAGTATGGAAGATGCCATGCACGTCCTTTCCAGTTGGATCTGCTGAACAAATGGTCCAGCTCACACATGCACATGCACCAGCGGATATCACTAAAAGCAAGGGTTTCCCTGTTATGGTGGTTACAGATCCCTCACCTGGTAGAGGGTCGACATTTCGGAACTCAGGCTTAGGTTCTATTGACGATGGATGCGAGTCTCCGCGGTTGGGGTGCTGTCACCCAGGGGGCTCAGTTTCAGGGAAGGTGGTCATCTCAAGAGGCCTCTCTTCCGATAAACATTCTGTAACTCAGGGCGATTTACAATGCCCTTCTACAAGCTGCTTCTCTTTTCCAACATCAGGCCATACAGGTCCAGTCAGACAACACCACGGCAGTGGCATACATAAACAAGGAGGAACAAAAAGCAGGGGTGCAATGCGAGAGGTGTCCAGGATACTCCTCCTGGCGGAACGTAATGCCAAGGCCATCTTCATTCCAGGAGTGGACAACTGGGAAGCAGACACCTCAGCAGGCACGACCTGCACCTAGGGGAGTGGGGCCTTCACCCGCAGGTGTTTCAAGTGTTGGTACAATGGTGGGGCTGCCCGCTGATCGACATGTTGGCTTCTCAACTCAACAAGAAGCTGTGTCGATACTGCTCCAGGACAAGGGATCCACAGGCTACAGCGGCGGATGCTTTGACGGCGCCGTGGATTTACCAGTTAATCTGTCTGTTCCCTCCGATTACTCTCATTCTCAGGGTCCTCAAGAGACTAAAAGGAAAACGTTCAGGCAGTTTTGATTGCCCCGGATTGGCCTCGCCGGGCCTGGTATGCAGACCTCCTAGCCATGTCCCTCGACGAGCCCTGGCCTCTGCCGCTTCGGGAAGATCTTCTTCTGCAAGGGCTTTTAATCTATCAATACTTACCATGGCTACGTTTGATGGCATGGAAGTTGAGAGGGAGATTTTAGCCAGAAAAGGGATTCCTGGAAAGGTTATCTCAACTATGATCCAGGCTCGGAAGGTAGTCATGTCTAAGCATTACCACCGCATCTGGAAGAAGTATGTCTCCAGGTGTGAGGGTCGCCGGTACTCCACTACAGATTTTCATCTGAGAAGGTTCTTGCTCTTCCTGCAAGCTGGTGTGGATATGGGACTTCGTTTAGGATCCGTCAAGGTTCAGATCTCAGCCTTGTCTATTTTCTTCCAGAAACAGTTGGCTGTTATCCCGGAAGTCCAGACATTCCTAAAAGGTGTCCTTCTTATTCAACAACCCTTTACACCTCCCACGGCACCATAGGATCTCAATTTGGTCCTGACCTTACTCAAATCTGACTGGTTTGAACCATTACACCGGGTGGACATGAAGTATCTGACTTGGAAGACTGTCATGTTGCTGGCCTTGGCCTCTGTGAGGTGTGTCTCGGAATTGGGGGCCTTATCCTGTAAGAGCCCTTATCTGGTGTTTCATGAGGATAGAGCGGAGCTCAGGACTCGTCCGCAGTTTCTGCCTAAGGTTGTGTCGGCATTTCACATCAACCAGCCGATTGTGGTTCCTGTGTTGTCAGACACATCAGTTGCCTCAAAATCCTTGGATATTGTTCGGGCTTTGAAGGTGTATGTCAAGAGAACTACTCGTCACCGGAAATCTAATTCCCTGTTTGTTGTTGCCGCTGCCGAGTTCTGTTCAGGCCCACTCCACAAGGTCGGTGGGTTCTTCCTAGGCGGCTGCCCGTGGTGTCTTGGCTTTGCAGTTATGCCGAGCTGCTACTTGGTCTGGTTCGAACACTTTTGTAAAGTTTTACAGGTTTGATACCTTGGCTACTGAGGACCTTCAGTTTGGTCGCTCGGTTTTGCAGGGGTCTCATCACTCTCCCACCCGTTCTGGGAGCTTTGGGACATCCCCATGGTAACTCTTACCATCTCAGTATTCCCTAGGACGTGAGAGAAAATAATACCTACCGGTAATTCGTTTTCTCCTAGTCCATAGGGGATACTGGGCACCCGCCACTGTGCTTCAAATTTTACTGCAAGAGTTGTTCTTTGTTGTTTGGGTCTGTTGTTGCTGTCCCTAGTTTCACGTTGTGGATTGAGCTGCTATGGTAACTCTTACCATCCCAGTATCCCCTACGGACTAGGAAAAAAGGACCTGATTTGGAGGTGGCCATATTTAGAACACCGGGTGCATGCGCGTTGGGTATGGGATGCTGGCGGTCAGCATACCAACGCCGGGATCCCAGCCGCCAGAATGCCGGCAGGGGGTGAGTGCAACAAAGCCCCTTGTGGGGCAGAATACACACACACAAAATGTGACAGAATACACACAAGAACAGGGAACACACACATTGTGACAGAATACACCCAAGACCAGGGAACACACACAAACACAAAAAAAAAGTGACAATACACACAATAGGTGAGGTAACCCACATCCATATGCACAAGACTTCAGGGAACACACACAGAACATGTGAAGGAACAGGAACATCAGTGAACACACATACAGTACAAGACTTCAAGGAACGCATGCACAAGACGCGAGGTAACGCGCACTCAAAATATGAAGAAATACTCACAAGACCAAAGGAATACACACAAGATGTGAGGGAACACACACAATGAAAGTGAAGGAATACACACAAGATGTGAGGGAACACACACAAGATGTGACAGATTACACACAAGACATGAGGTAACACACACAATACGTGAGGGAACACACACAGGAAATGTGACAGAATACACACAAGAACTCAGTGAACGAGCTGAATCTTATGAAGCATCTGAAGATGTGGGAGATGCCTTCAGGCCAGGAATGAGCCTTACCACGTTCTCATTATGTCCAGGGGACATTTTCTGGACAATGACCTTGAAAGTGCACTGCTGCTGTGCTGCTTTTTATTGTTTGCTTTTTTACATCAATAATCTATGTTCCTGTAATCAAGGGAGGAGGGGGGTACAAAGTATTATGGTAGGGGCTGGATAATGGGGAAAGTCACTGTGTTTATCTATGGATTCCTATTGGTCCACATGGAGACACGCCGCCATCTTGTATGCAAGTTGTGCACTCACCCTGGGATGGCTCTAAAAGCCCGAAAACTGTGTCAAAAACGTCTTTTGACATTGTAGCCAAGTTGCAAAGTCTACAGATATTAAATTATTGACTATATGTCGAGAAAACGTACTTCTTAAATCACCTCAGCTGAATTGACATTTGCCAAACAATATTCAAAGAGCACGTACATGTCTAGCGCAGACGATGGCAGAGACCCTGAGGGACGTTAACACCAAGCGTCAGAAAATCATACAGTCTGAGCCCCAACCCCTGAATCACCGGGGACCACAAAAATGAAGACTAAGGGATAAATCTCATTACAGCCAGTACCAGAAAATGACACATAGTAAATGAAAGTGCCATGGCTGCCAGTTTGTCACCACGTATGCTAAAAGAAGCGCCACAAAACGCTTCAAAGGCAATTAATGGAAGTCCGGCTTTATTCCTGAGACCGGTTCCCATGACGATGAGAAAGTCATCTGCTTGGACATTTTTTAAAACCCACGTGGACAATGTGTCGCTGGCTGAGTGGGTAACATAAGGAGAAGTGGACAGTAGAGGTCACCGGGGGACAGACCTGAGGTCATCATGGCGAGATCTCCGTGCAGCCGGATGATCTGTAAATTAAAATAAAAGTCAATTACTGACCTACAGGAAAATAACAGACACTGGATAACGCCAAAACGTACTCTGCAAACTCAACATTCACCATCACAGCAACTATTCAGTGTTCACATATAATGGGTTAATACACTGCCTGCGAATCAGGGGGCTCCTTCATCCCCGTCATCGTCAATGCTGATTGGTTGCCATGGGCAACTTCTCCACTGACTCACTTCTCCACTTTTATCACTGCTTAGTACATGCCCCCCTAGATAAAGTGGACAAAGATAAAGGTGGTCATTCCGAGTTGATCGCTCGCTAGCTACTTTTAGCAGCCGTGCAAACGCATAGTCACCGCCCACGGGGGAGTGTATTTTCGCTTTGCAAGTGTGCGAACGCCTGTGCAGCTGAGCGCAGCAAAAACATTTTGTGCAGTTTCTGAGTAGCTCTGGACTTACTCAGCCCTTGTGATCACTTCAGTCTTTTTGTTGCCAGAATTGACGTCAGACACCCGCCCTGCAAACACCTGGACACGCCTGCGTTTTCCCAAACACTCCCTGAAAACGGTCAGTTGACACCCACAAACGCCCTCTTCCTGTCAATCTCCTTGCGTTCGGCTTTGCAAATGGAATCTTCGCTAAATCCATCGCCCAGCACCGATCCTCTTTGTACCCGTACGACGCGGCTGCGCATTGTGGTGCATACGTATGTGCAGTTTTGCAGTTTTTTTACCTGATTGCTGCGCTGTGAAAATCGTCAGCGAGCGATCAACTCGGAATGACCCCCAAATTACAAACTGTTTTGTTCATACGTTTGTAAATCCAGTCATCAGGACAAAGAGACATGTGAGTTCACTGCTGTGCTGTTTATTCCATCACCAACTCAAGGCACCCTGCACACTGGACCACCCACTTCCCAGCATCCCCCTGGTCCCAGGGACCATCACTGAAGATTCAGGCTTACACAGATTAATAATGGAGTGTCTACAAATATTAAGCATTCTAATACACTAACATCACATCCTCTTTTCTTTAAAGATAAGCCCTGTACGCTTCAATGCAACAATTAACAACGTCATATTAAGAACATCATCTAACACGTTTCAATGAGTCTCTCAGGTCTACGTATTTCCCTTTTGGGTCTTTCATACACAGTCTGTGTTTCATCGACCATGTTGGACCTTTCTAGAATCGTGGTTTGTTCACCATTATCAGGATCATCATACATGTCAGATGAAGGGTATTCTTCAGTCATGTTGTCTTCATTATGGTTAGGTTGAGATCTTAAATCCACCCGATTTCTTCTTACTTCCGTTCCACGCTCTGTACGTATAGTATAAGATCTTGGTGCTACTTGTGCTTGCACAATACCTTCCTGCACCCAAATACCTTTCTCATGATCTCTGAGACGGACTTGGTCACCTGATTTTAGATCAGATAAGCTTTTTGCTCGCCTGTCATGGAACAGTTTCTGTTTCGCCTGTTGACGTTCCTTACTCAGTCTGACCAACGCTGAGTTATGTGTATTAAGCAGTTCATCATGTATTGGGAGATTTGCTCTAATCCTCCTTCCCATCAGCATTTGTACAGGAGAAAGTCCATTCTGAAAAAAAGGCAATTGTTTCCCCCAGCACCCTGAATGATAACCGTAACCAGATATAAATTCCACATGATAATAGAATTCAGAGATCTTCGTTACACATATTTGCGCAAATGTGTGAATAAGCCCCAAAGCCGCATCAAGGCGTCTCTGTATATTTGGGGTCCCTAGCGCTATATCTAGGTGCAGGGTGTGGCACCCCAAAACACCAGCATAAGCCAGAAAGCCCAGCGTAGCATACCAGTGAAAAAACTATAGTGTTAATAAATTAGTATTTAGGAAGCCGAAGCTATAGAGAAAGTGATACAAAAATGAAATGCAATTAAAATAGAAAAATAGTGTTACAAAATTAATAAGTGAAAAGTGTTAATAGAATGTAAAGGTATGCCACACTAAGGCCATCCAGCTCAGCCAGTCCAGAGGCACCACACCTCACACCTCCATTACCCCAAGCTACGATCAAATTAACATAGGCTTCTATCTCTTCTATCTCTTCATCCATCAGACTTTTGGAACCTTCACTTTTGTCCACAGCACGAGAAAGTGTATCAGCGATGTACATGTATTTGCTGTGACAGTACAGCAAGTGTACATCATATTTCTGTAGTCTGATAAGCATTCGTTGAATTCTCATGGGACAGTCATGTAATGATTTAGTCATGATAGCTACCAATGGCTTGTGGTCAGTTTCCACTGTAAATGTTTGACCATACACAAACTGATGAAATCGCTCACATGCATAAGTGATCGCTAGAAGTTCTTTTTCTATCTGCGCATACCTTGTTTCAGCACTTGTCAGTGCTCTTGATGCATAGATTACTGGTTGCCATGTAACCTCATGTTCTTGTAAGAGCACTGAGCCTAGGCCAAATTGCGAAGCATCTGCTGAAATTCTTATTCTTTTCGCAGGATCAAAGAATTTTAGCACTGGTTGCTCTGTAATGATCTGTTTCAAGTTTTGCCAACTTTCTTCTTGTTCATGTGACCACATCCACATCTGTTCGTTCAGAGAGTTGAGAAATAAACTTTCCTAAGTAAGTAATCATCCCTAGGAATCTTCTGACGTCATCTTTGTTGTTAGGACGTTCCATGTTCACTATGGCTAATATTTTCCTTGGGTCTGGTTTTACACCTTGATCCAAGACCACGTCAACCACAAATTCACATTTGTCCTTGTTTAGCTTTAGATTAAATTTCTTGACTAGTTCCATTACTTGTCTCAATCTAGAATCATGTTCTTCCTTTGTAGATCCCCAGACAATAATGTCATCCATCATTGTTTCAAGACCGGGAATATGTTCAAAAATCATGTGTATCTTTTTGTGATATACTTCTGGAGCAGACAATATTCCATATGGTAGTCGAAGAAATCTGTATCTACCTTCTGGTGTATTAAATGTACAAAGCTTTGAGCTGGCCTCATCTACCTTAATTTGCCAGAATCCTGAAGATGCGTCCAATTTACTGAACCATTTTGCTCCCGCAAATTGCGACATGATTTCATCTCTGGTTGGTAGTTTGAAATGTTCTCGTTTAATAGCTTTGTTTAAATTTCTGGGGTCTAGACATATTCTGAGTTGTCCATTTTTCTTTTCAACAATTACTAAGGAGCTCACCCATTCAGTAGGCTCAGCAACTTTCTGTATCACACCCAAGGCTTCCATGCGATTTAATTCTTGTTTCAGTTTTTCTCTCAGCGCAAACGGCACTTTTCTACAGGGGTGTATCACTGAATAAACTTGCGTGTCTATATTTATTTTATGCTCTCAAGGCAAACAACCTAGACCTTCAAACAAGTCTCTGTATTCTGTAAACATCGATTTGCAGTCATCTTCTACTTGTGATGTCACCATAAAAACTTTCTTTAGCAAGCTTAGTTTCTCACAGGAACTTAATCCTAGAATCGGTTGCACATTTTTATCCACAATCAGTAGAGATATTTTAAACTGTTGTCCCTTATATTCCAGTGTCACTAAGCATGTACCTTTCATAGGAATTTCCTCCCCAGTGTACCCTGTAACTTTCACTTTGGCTGGATGAATTTTAGGTTTTACTCTAAAAGTCTTATAGTCTTGAAATTATATTAAATTCACCTGCGCTCCAGTATCAAGCTTAAAGGGAATGACAATCTTGTTCACAGTTAAAGGGACAATCCATTCTTTCTTATCTGCACTGCAAAGTTCAATGCAATCCACAAAGAATTCATCTGTTTGTTTAACAGCATGCACTTTGGTTGTTTTACTTTTAATTTGACAGCATTTGGCAAAGTGATTAAGTCTATTAAGTCACATTTCATGCAGGTTTTACCATATGCAGAGCACATTTTAGGATTGTGAGCATTTCCACATCTACTACACATTTCCTTATTAGACTGTGGCTTAGACTGCTTCATTCTTGAGAATGGAGGTTTGCTTTGCTCTGTTTTCTGCACTACATATACAGCAGCATCAGCGTCCTTGTGTAACTTTTTGGCTTGAAATCTAGTTATTTCTGCAGATCTACACATAGTCACTGCCTTTTCTAGTGTTAGGTCTTGCTCTCTCAGCAATCTCTCTCTGAGTCCATTATCAGGTATTCCACAGACAATACGATCTCTAATCAGTGAATCCTTTAAATCACCAAACTCACAGGTTTTACTGAGTGATTGCAGCTCTGTAACATACTGATCAAATCCATCTACAGACTTCTGATCACATGTGAAAAACTTATATCTTTCATATGTCACATTTTTCCTTGGCACAAAGTAATCTTCAAACTTTTGCATTATAGAAGATAGCACCATATTCTGCCCCTCATCAAACTGAAAACTAGTATAAATGTCCAGAACATCTTCTCCTATCACATGGAGGAAAATGGATGCCTTCGTTTTGTCAGCCTCTGTATCAGCTTCACATGCAGCAAGATATATTTTAAACCTTTGCTTAAATCTTTTCCAGTTTTCAAACAAGTTACCAGACATTGAAGAGAGGAGCACACGGCAGGCTTTGCAGACACTGAGTATCACAGCCTTACAGACTTCTGCAAGATTCTTTCACACTCTGAGAGCACTAGCAGTCCAAGTTAAACTTCTTCTGACAAAATGTTTTGTTCATACGTTTGTAAATCCAGTCATCAGGACACAGAGACATGTGAGTTCACTGCTGTGCTGTTTATTCCATCACCAACTCCAGGCACCCTGCACACTGGATCACCCACTTCCCAGCATCCCCCTGGTCCCAGGGACCATCACTGAAGATTTAGGCTTACACAGATTAGTAAGGGAGTGTCTACAAATATTAAGCATTCTAATACACTAACATCACACAACCAACCAGCTCTTAATGTTGTGTTATTGTTATGTTATGTCTCCTGCCATGTTGCAGGCTGGGTTTGAAAAATGACAGGAGCTGGTTTGCTGGTACTTTATCTCCGTTCTCTTTACCTCTCTCCAAGGCTTAGTACATAGACCCCTAAATTGCGCACGACACGGCATTGCCTGTAGTTGCATAAGCTTGGTTCTGATCACTTGCAGAGCAAAAGCATACGAGATATACGCTCCGCAAACTGACTTCTGCTCACAGGCCGCACAGCGTTCACCTGCTCCTTCTGCTTACAGTACTTAGGGCGCAGTCACACTGGATGCTAGGACAGGATGGACCGCTGCCCTCCCCTCCCCATTACTGCGGAGCGTTAGCATGAGAGGAAGTCAGAATTTATATACTGCAGATTGTATACAGGCTGTAGTGGAAGGTAGATGCAGCAGGAAAGCTCTACTTTCCTATAATGATGGTGTTCTGCCACCCTGTGTGACATTACCCTGATTGGAACTTAATTGATGGCAACTGAGGACAAGCGAGCGCAGTGTAATTGTCACAAACTTTGTCTCTATAGTTACAGAGACCGTAGGTGACTATGATGCGTGTAATTGTTGCAGGGTGGAGGTGTATCGCACTGAAGTGACTAAAATGCAGAAAAATAACTGTTGCATTTATTCCTATAAGTTATTTTACATTATTATTATTAATTATTATTATTATTATTATTATCATCTATTTATATAGCACCACCAATTTACATAATAATAATTTTATGTATGCACTGCCATACCCTCCAACGTGACCCCTTCCGTCAGGTATATACAGGTATATAATGCTCTGCTCCTGGACTTCCCTCTTAATTTATGATTGCCGTCACCTGTGTTGGGAGGGATCCAATCAGATCCCTCTCAGCACCCCTTGCGGCCGGCCCATCACACTGCGCATGCGCAGACGGACTCCCGAGTCATAAACCCGTTAGTCCTTCTATCACAAGGGACAGCCCTTATCGTGAGAGCTGTCCTTTGCAAATGTAATCGCGTTTCTAAGTACATATCGGTGTTATAAACACCTGTATGTACTTGATAATTGGCTGGAAGTAACGCATCGTGGATGCAATGCTTAGTGCATACCGCCCTAAATCCCTTAAGTTATGAGTCGGCACGCACGCAGACACACTAGGGTTAATGCTATCAGAATCCGTTATTGAACCAATACATATTTGGAGTGTGGGAGGAAACGCACACATACATGGTGAGAACGTGCAAACTCTACTCATATAGAGGCCTGGTTAGGAATTTTACTCATGACCTCAGCGCTGCGAGGCATTAATGCGACCGTGCTCCCCAGTCATGATTTGCAATCATCATTACAATCTAAGATGTCACCTCATGTTATTTAGTTTTAATATGAGCATTCGCTGGCAGCCCAGGTAGTATTAATCAGGATGGCCTCCATCAGTGGGGATCAGCAATGGGAGCCAAAAAAGTATATTTCAGAGTTTTTTTAATGTTTTGGGAGATATGAACCTGAGAGCTGTATAAGCGCACATCAAACATAAAGGCAGCAGGAGGGTGAACAATGCACCCGTCTGGCTGCTGTAATTACAAGAAGCTTTACATGGCTCTGAGAAAGCGGATTCTTCGTTTGGTGATATTGATCTACGTCTTGCTGAACCGCATCCTTCCCTACAGCGCAGCGCGGGGCAAAAGGGCGTCTTCATTAGAGAGAAAATTCACAGCAGACTCAATCAGCAATTTTATTTTGTGTTTTTCCTTCTTTTTTTTCTTGTTTTCCTTTCATCTCTTCCCGCAGTTGGATATCACTGATTTCCCCCCCTAGCATATTGGTTCTGCATTACAATAAGATTCAACCAAACCAGGGATCAAATAGTCACGGCAACACCCAGGTGCTATCACAGCATACTAGAGGGTTATGATCCCGCCTAGAAGGTGAACAACAAGGCCACACGTGACATCTTGGAGCAGTGCCGCTGAATACAGTAAATCAGATTTGGTTGAAATTGTAAAATTAAGTTTTCAATAGTAATAGCACGTGGCTGCCTGTAGATGGCAGTATTGCTCTTCCTCACATTATAGCCCAGCAAGCGCCCTAGCCTTACTGATTATCCAGCAAAGGAATATGATAGGAATAAAGGCTAGGGCCATAAAATTCCCTATAATTCCGCATCGAAAAATTCTGTCTTAATTGTTCTAACAAAATACATTTGTGCATGTGTGTGTGTGTGTGTTTGTGTGTGTGTGTGTCATTTTTATTTGACCAAGTCTTGCCTCGTGGTGGCACTCTGATACTTATCTGTGACCTCCAGCTTCACTGAAAGGCGTTAAAGGCGTTATTATGTGACACTTTACTACACACATATAAATGATACAAAATATTTCTAACTGTTAAAAAAAAAATATAGACCTTTCTTTGGAGCTGCATATAATGGGTTAATGCATCATTAGTTAATAATGCATCTGATGAGATAATATTAATAATAATAATAATAATAATAATAATAATAATAAAAAGAATAATATATATATATATATATATATATATACACTGCTCAAAAAAATAACACATCCTAGATCTGAATGAATGAAATATTCTTATTAAATACTTGTCTGATGAGTTCATACTGTGTATAATGGGTTAATACTGTTTAATAGGGCCAGACTGTGTCTGAGGGGGTTAATATTGTGTCCCATGGTTTAATACTGTGCCTACTAATAGGGTGATACTATGTATAATGAGTTGCTACTGTGTATAATGGGTTAAAACTGTATATGGGTAAATATGGCATCTAATGGGTTAATACTGTGTATAATAGGCTCATACTGCATCTGGTGGGTTAATAAGGTGCCTGATAGGTTAATACTGTGTATATTAGGCTCATACTGTATCTCATGGGTAATACTGTATCTAATGGGTTAAAAAAGTGCCTGATGGGTTAATAATGTATATAATAGATTTATACGGCATCGGGTGGGTAAATATGGCATCTAATAGGTTAACACTGTGTAAAATAGGCTCATACTGCAGCTGATTGGTAATACAGTGTCTGATGGGTTAATATGGTGTGCCATGGGTTAATACTGTGTAATGCCTTTGATCCTGTAAGCCTGTATGACTTATTTCCGCTGCTGATTGGCGCTGGACGGCTGGATGGTCACTTTGTACAAAATATTTCCACTTTTCTCACACTAACGGAGACTCTAAGCCGGTCAGACCTCTCAAGTATTCTTCATATTCCATTAAGCGCTCAAGGACGCTGTTTTGAGGCTGTCTTCTGTGTTAGTGAGACATGAATGACTGTGACTTCCCATAATGGGTAAAAGCGGCTCACTTGGAAAATGCGGTTTCTGGAGGCAGCAAGATGGTGGCTCTCGCTGCATTGTAGCAGAATTGTGCCGTTCACAGCCGTCTTCTGGTGTCACGCCTGGGACTGAGGGACTGACTCAGAGCTGTACGTTTTCTAGGCATGTCGAGCCCAGGGTCTGCGTTATGGGACACAGACTTCCTTGACCCGGCAGACTGGATCTAATGGCCAGACAGCGTAAGACTGACCGAGAACTGCAACATCATGAATTGCGACAGATAGTCAGGATGGTCGTGAAGGTGATCCGATGCATCCTCCAATGCAGCACTCCGATCTCGCAGATGCATGTAGGAGGCGTCTATCTCCTACAGATGCCTCCTGCTGCATTTCATATATATGGTATTGCACAGCCGCTTTCCTGCATGTTCCTACACTTTCCTGCTCTTCCGTGCATGTTCCTGCACTTCCCTGTGCTTCCCTGCACTTCCGTGTACCTTCCTGTACTTCCCTGCATGTTCCTGCACTTCCCTGCATGTTCCTGCACTTCCCTGAATGTTCCTGCACTTTCCTGAATGTTCCTGCACTTTCCTGAACGTTCCTGTACTTCCCTGAACGTCCCTGTACTTCCCTTCATGTTCCTGCGCTTCCCTGCATGTTCCTGTGCTTCTGTGCACTTCCCTTAACGTTCCCGTACTTCCATGCATGTTCCTGCACTTCCCTGAATGTTCCTGCGCTTCCCTGCACTTCTTTGTACGTGCCTGCACTTCCCTGCATGTTTCAGCACTTCCCTGCATGTTCCTGTGCTTCCCTGCATGTTCCTGCACTTCCCTGCATGTTCCTGCACTTTCCTGCATGTTCCTGCACTTTCCTGCATGTTCCTGCGCTTTCCTGTATGTTCCTGCACTTCCTTCAAAGCTCCTGTACTTCTCTACACTTCCCTGAATTGTTCCTGCACTTCCCTGTACATTTCTGCACTTCCCGGCATGTTCCTGCACTTCCCTGTACGTTCCTGCACTTCCCTTCTCTTCCCTGCATGATCCTGCGCTTCTCTGCATGCTTCTACACTTCCCTGCACTTCCTTGCATGTTTCTGCATTTCCCTGCATTTTCCTGCACTTCCATGAACGTTCCTGCGCTTCAATGTATGTTCCTGCGCTTCCCTGCCCTTCCCTGAACGTTCCTGTGCTTCACTACATCATGTTCCTGTGCTTTCCTGTACGTTGCTGCATTTCCCTACATGTTCCTGCACTTCTCTGCATGTTCCTGTGCTTCCATGCACGTTCCTGCACGTTCCTTTGCTTCCCTGCACGTTCCTTTGCTTCCCTGCACTTCCCTGCACGTCCCTGCACTTCCCTACATGTTCCTGCACTTCTCTGCACGTTCCTGTGCTTCCCTGCACGTTCCTGCACTTCCTTGTGCTTCCCTGCACTTCCCTGCACGTTCCTTTGCTTGTTAATCTTAGACCCAAATTGGGGTAATGGAGGTGTGAGGTGTGGTGCCTCTGGACTGGCTGAGCTGGATGGCCTTAGTGTGGCATACCTTTACATTCTATTAACACTTTTCACTTATTAATTTCTTAACACTATTTCTCTATTTTAATTGCATTTCATTTTTGTATCACTTTCTTTATAGCTTCGGCTTCCTAAATACTAATTTATTAACACTATAGTTTTTTCACTGGTATGCCACGCTGGGCTTTCTGGCTTATGCTGGTGTTTTGGGGTGCCACACCCTGCACCTAGATATAGCTCTAGAGACCCCAAATATACAGAGACGCCTTGATGTGGCTTTGGGGCTTATTCACACATTTGCGCAAATATGTGTAACGAAGATCTCTGAATTCTGTTATCATGTGGAATTTATATCTGGTTACGGTTATCATTCAGGGTGCTGGGGGAAACAAATGCCTTTTTTTCTTGCTTAGAAATACCCCTCCCTTTCGAGCACCTGAGTGATATCACTAAGCTAATTGAGCATCTACCAATATATATGTTTGTTGTGAGAGGCAGAGAGGTTCCTGCATTAGGAGGAGGTGCAGGCCCTGACATGCCACAGGGAGCATTATGGGGTTGCTCCAAGGTAGGTAGCTCTTAGCTTAGACATATTGTAGTAAGGAGCCATTATCATGTGGCTCCTTGCTGGTTAATCTTAGACCCAGATTGGGGTAATGGAGGTGTGAGGTGTGGTGCCTCTGGACTGGCTGAGCTGGATGGCCTTAGTGTGGCATACCTTTACATTCTATTAACACTTTTCACTTATTAATTTCTTAACACTATTTCTCTATTTTAATTGCATTTAATTTCTGTATCACTTTCTCTATAGCTTCGGCTTCCTAAATACTAATTTATTAACACTATAGTTTTTTCACTGGTATGCTACGCTGGGCTTTCTGGCTTATGCTGGTGTTTTGGGGTGCCACACCCTGCACCTAGATATAGCGCTAGGGACCCCAAATATACAGAGACGCCTTGATGTGGCTTTGGGGCTTATTCACCCATTTGCGCAAATATGTGTAACGAAGATCTCTGAATTCTGTTATCATGTGGAATTTATATCTGGTTACGGTTATCATTCAGGGTGCTGGGGGAAACAAATGCCTTTTTTTCTTGCTTAGAAATACCCCTCCCTTTCGAGCACCTGAATGATATCACTAAGCTAATTGAGCATCTACCAATATATATGTTTGTTGTGAGAGGCAGAGAGGTTCCTGCTTTAGGAGGAGGTGCAGGCCCTGACATGCCACAGGGAGCATTATGGGGTTGCTCCAAGGTAGGTAGCTCTTAGCTTAGACATATTGTAGTAAGGAGCCATTATCATGTGGCTCCTTGCTGGTTAATCTTAGACCCAAATTGGGGTAATGGAGGTGTGAGGTGTGGTGCCCCTGGACTGGCTGAGCTGGATGGCCTTAGTGTGGCATACCTTTACATTCTATTAACACTTTTCACTTATTAATTTCTTAACACTATTTCTCTATTTTAATTGCATTTCATTTCTGTATCACTTTCTCTATAGCTTCGGCTTCCTAAATACTAATTTATTAACACTATAGTTTTTTTACTGGTATGCTACGCTGGGCTTTCTGGCTTATGCTGGTGATTTGAGGTGCCACACCCTGCACCTAGATATAGCACTAGGGACCCCAAATATACAGAGACGCCTTGATGTGGCTTTGGGGCTTATTCACCCATTTGCGCAAATATGTGTAACGAAGATCTCTGAATTCTGTTATCATGTGGAATTTATATCTGGTTACGGTTATCATTCAGGGTGCTGGGGGAAACAAATGCCTTTTTTTCTTGCTTAGAAATACCCCTCCCTTTCGAGCACCTGAATGATATCACTAAGCTAATTGAGCATCTACCAATATATACGTTCCTTTGCTTCCCTGCACGTTCCTTTACTTCCCTGCACGTTCCTTTGCCTCCCTGCACTTCCCTGCACGTTTCTTTGCTTCCCTGCACTTCCCTGAACGTTCCTTACTTCCCTGTACTTCGCTGTACTTCCCAGCACAATGGAGGTCATTCCGAGTTGTTCGCTCGTTGCCAATTTTCACAACGGAGCGATTAAGGCAAAAATGCGCATGGTACGCAGTGCGCATGCGGTTAGTATTTTAGCATCGTTGAAGTGATCGGAGTGTGATTGACAGGAAGTGGGTGTTTCTGGGCGGAAACTGCCCGTTTTCTGGGAGTGTGCGGAAAAACGCAGGCGTGTCAGGGAAAAACGCGGGAGTGTCTGGAGAAACGGGGGAGTGGCTGGCCGAACGCTGGGCATGTATGTGACGTCAAACCAGGAATGAAACGGCCTGAGCTGATCGCAATCTGTGAGTAAGTCTCGAGCTACTCAGAAACTGCTAAGAAATTTCTATTCGCAATTCTGCTAATCTTTCGTTCGCAATTCTGCTAAGCTAAGATACACTCCCAGAGGGCGGCGGCCTAGCGTGTGCAATGCTGCTAAAAGCAGCTAGCGAGCGAACAACTCGGAATGACCCCCAATGTTACTCAGTTTGCTTTGCTTTGATCATCTCCGTGCTTCTTGTATCACTGCCCAGAGGCCAATAGGAAACCATAGCACTTACCCGTCATACTAAGAGGCATGGCACTATACTGACTTTTCTACCCACCTGACATCTTTTATTTGCCTGAAAGATATAATTCAATAAATATATAAACTTTCTTGCTGAGCCCTAAGGTGGCAGCTGACTTGTGGGCACCATTGGTCTAACGATGACATTCTAGAAGAATACATGGTTTGAATGAAGGCCTCTGATTGTCACTGGGGCGATACGTGGTAGAGCTGTTTTATTAGTTCTTGTTCTGTAAACTTTGCTTTTATTTTTCTATATATCTTGGCCTGTAATGTCCCCCATAGCCACTCCATTAATATGGCCAGAGTGGGTGAGGAAATGAAGAGACATCAGAGAACATCTTTATCAGGATGTCGCATTGTTTTGGCGAACAGCAGACCTAGGTTTCATTATCTGTTCATTATTATTATTGCAAGTCCTCTGACCATTATCTGCGTTGCCTGTGGGGGTTATTCAGAGTTGTTAGCAAAACCAAAAAAGTTAGCAGTTGGGCAAAACCATGCTGCACTGCAGGTGGGGCAGATGTAACATGTGCAGAGATAAAAAAAAAGTATAAAAATAAAGCAGCCAGTATTTACCCTGCACAGAAACAATATAACTCACCCAAATCTAACTCTCTCTGCACATGTTACATCTGTCCTGCCCCAAGTCAAAATAATAGGGTCCCTTGTGTGTTTTTCAACCGTTCCCTGTGGTGGCGCCTACAAAGGGGGTGTGGCCAGCCTCCACAGAGGCTTGAAATACACAATAGTTTAGTGCAGTGTAATGCAACATATCTACCATGTACAATACAAGTGCATAATCTGGAACCTGATCCCTAGAGGAAGGAATGGGCCCTCAGGCAGTGGGGCCTACCGGTGGTTTCCCTGGTACCCCTGTGGGCCAGTCCGACCCTGCCCACGTCCACCATCCCCCCCATGCGCCCCACCCATGTGACCTGTGGACAGCCTCTACTATCCCCCTGTCCACCACACCCACAACTCCCCCAACCAACCATAAACAAATCACAAGGACAAACATTCGATCACGTTGGCCTTCATCTTCAGCCATCGGTGTTCTCACATGGACAACTTTACGTTGCTTCATCACGCTCTCGACAACAACAACAAGTCAAAGTACAAATTACACCTAACAAACAACGAGGACAACAAGAACAACGAGGACAGTGAGACAGCGGGGACAGCTACTTCGTGACGAACGACACTTTTCTAAAAATGTTGTTTTCAAACAAGTGTTTCAAACGTAAATCCTGTAATTTCTGCTTTTATATCAACAGAGTTTTTTGGTATACATTTCATTTACACCTACATTCTGTACAACGTCTCCTGCAGTGGGTGGTCACCCTCTGGCAAGGACCTACGCCCCATTCTCCATCAGACGGCCTTTTGGCATACAATATTTAACCACTCACACAACTACAAAAGCAAGTAAGACTTCATATAATGGAACTATTCAAGAGCACAAAGTCGTGCGGGGGTTAAGGTGGCAAAGCCCCTTACGACAGTGCGAAGAACACCCGTAGGGTGCGATGAATCCACTAGTACTTCATATGGAGCATATGTTACAAGCATACAATGGTACAATGTTGCAGTTTTTATTGGAGTGAATTTACCAACATCAATAGCTATTAATCCAAAAGTTACCTTCTTGACACCAGGATTCCTCCAGGATGAATCAAGTTTTTATCTTGATTCTTGAGCCTTATGCTAAACATGCAATAGACCACTGCTGGGACACCATTGTCACTTAGTAATTTAATTTTCTATTGTGCAACAATTAACTTTTTATTCCCACAAGCTGACCTTGCAGTGGTGAGGGCAGTTCTTAGCTCGTAAATTTCTTTGAAGTTCGTTTACATATAGAGGACCACAGCACACCTTATTGTTGATCTACTGTTGAATGGTCTTTTTATGAATTGGATTTTCATAGAGTCAGGGATAGACCTTAAATACACTTGAGTTTGGTCACTCATTTGACCACATTATGCTAATGGATTCCATCCAAATATGGGTCTATAGTGTTGAATAATTTGATCTTGTCATTTGGTTTTATACCTGCTTTTATTGATATATACAGTGAGACTTAAGGTGGGTACACACTAATAGATATATCTGCAGATCAATTGATCTGCAGATATATCTATGGACGGATCGGGCAGTGTGCTGTGCATACACACTGCCCGATCCGTCGGGGACTGACGTCATGAACTCAGTTCAGCTGTCAATCACCGCCGGCCGCCGCAGCATGTGTACGGGCGGTCGGTACACACACAGCGACGCGCCAATATATCGGTAGATATATTGGCCGTCGGCTGTGCTACGCGGCTGACGCGATACGTCTGTGAACGACGTAGTTTACAGACGCATCGGCCGTGCACACTGGCCGACGGTCCCGCGATATATCGGCCGTTCAAGAGAACGGCCGATATATCGACCAGTGTGTACGGGCCTTTATACTCTTTTTGGAAAATCTTAAAACATCTGGCACTCGAAATTACCCCTGAGGAAGTCCCAGAAAGGGACGAAACGCGTTGGGGGTTTTCATTCAAGTACTGTTATCCATCTGTGCCATATGCTGTTAAGAATGAATTGTCACAAGCAATAAGCCATATCGCCTTTCATCGACAGAAAATCATTGAAATTCACTGAATATATACTATATAAGGTTGTTCCAAATTCTCACTGGAATTTTATATGACTGACATTTTTTATGTATTAAATACTAAAATGTATCTCTGAATATGCTTTATATACACTACTTTGATGTGATGTACAGTACTATCTTTAAGTGCACTTAGATCCACACTCTATATTGTTATCTATTGAGCTTTATCTAACAGGAGGCTCCTCTAAGGTGCAGCTCTGTCCTGATCCGCTTAGCGCCATAGGGTACCCTTTGCTATATATTTTTATATGTCTGAATTTTATTATAGCTATACGGGCAGTACGGATGGTGTAATGGTTAGCATAACTGCCTCACAGCACTGAGGTCATGGGTTCGATCCCCACCATGACCCTAACTGTGTGGAGTTTGTATATTCTCCTTGTGCTTATGTGGGTTTCCTCAAGGTACTCCGGTTTGCTCCAAAAATATACTGGTAGGTTAATTGGATTCCAACAAAATTAACCTAGGCGTGTACATGTGGTAGGGAATATAGGGGTCTATTTACTAATCAGCTCCTAACTGTCATGTTTCAACCACAGCCTGTGACATGGCAGTTAGGAGCTGATTGGCTGATACTTTATCTCCATCCAAGGCTTAGTAAATAGACCCCATAAGCTCCACTGGGGCAGGGACTGATGTGAATGGCTAAATATTCTCTTGTTAACCCCATTAATTATCTATGTACTGTAATACAAAAAATATATTGGTTAATTGGCTTCTGGCAAAACGAACCCGTGGATTATAACCATGAATAAATAGGTTTAGCCTGCTGGAAGGGAGGGTTAGTGCTAGGGAGCCATTGCGGTAAGTTAAGTATACTTACCTTCCCCTGGCGGGATTCTGAGCATCAGGATACCGCAGTTGGTAATATGTCCGCCGGTATCCCAAACACCGGCATTTCAATCCCAACTAGAGAGTCCAGTCCTGGGATCAGCGGGATCCTGAGATTTCGGCCCAAAAACGTCCGGGATTGGAAGCTCCAATCCCGGGGATTGAGGGATCAGCGTTGCGCTTCCACAGGACGCACAGACGCTGCCCGTCTTCCTACTCCCGGCTCCCCAGCGCAGTGTGATGTGCAGTGAGAGGTCATGCTGAGCCGTCACACGCCGCCGGGAGAGTGAAGCAGATGTCTCCCACCCACCAGCCCCGTGTTATGCTTAGTTATGTGTGCGGGGTGGGCGAGGGGGGCGGCCACACAGTGAAACGCCAATTCCGGGTATCCTGGGATTGACCATTTTTCAATCCCGATACCTGGGATTGAAAAAAATGGACCAGGATTGGCCTCCCTAATCCCAACCAATAACCCTGGGAAAATTGCATCCAACTTGCTCAATAATCTGATTTGTGCTGAGCAATTTGTCAATACTGAAAGCGGATACAATTCAAGGCAATAAGTGTCTGGGGAAAAGTACAATTTGGAGACAGTTGTCGGTAATGGGTTTTGCCTCTTATTTTCCCACTGCAATAACTTGGGATAACTAAAAAAAAAAACCCCTGGTGTTTAGAAACTCTACAATCAATGTTTTAGTCCCTTCACCCTGAGACTTTTCTCATCCCTGTGCTGAACCTATTTTTCATTTCCTGGGCTGTTCATTAGAGCTGAGCGGTTCGGTTTTCCTGAAATACAAACACACCTGAACTTAAGGGTTCCGATTCGAATCGAGTCCCAGTTCGGAATCACTGTGGAACAGATTCCCGGCTCGGGTCTGTTGTCAGGTCGGAACTCCGATTTAAAAACCGAACTCTGGTTTTGGATTGCAATTTTTTTTTAATGTTTATCGATTTTGATTGATTGTAAGGGAATCCAAAACCATCTCCGAACCAAAACACTTGAGGGTAGTTTTGCCAAAACCAAAACACAATGATAAGTTAGAACCAATCAGCAGTGATCGTCAGCAGGCACCGGGGATGGGAACCAGGAAGCAGAGGGACTTTCCGACTGGTCGCATCGGTGGACCTTATTCAGGTCCGGTTGGATGTGCGCCCTGATGCGCAATGTACCAATGTTTGGGAAGAGGCCAGGGGTCTCCATTGATGCACAGAGATTTCCTGGCCACTGCGACGGGCAGCTTACGCGTCCTCATGGGTGCCGCAATACGCACGATGGTGTGTGAGTAATCCAATGTCTGCGTCCTGGGACACAGGTGGGATCACTACTGCAGCAGGAGGCGTCTGCGTGTAATAGATACCTCCTGCTGCATCACCATACACCGCTAACCAGGGATCGTTCTGCCCCTCATTACATCGTTCTGATATGTACCGCGGATACGGTATGTCAGGCCGATGGCCGCCATATCATCCAGGTACAGATTGCTCTAGTGTGTACCTGGGCTAAACCTTGGAGATTGATAAGGTGGAGAGAGATAAAGCACCATCAATCAGCTCCTAACTGAAAAATGACAGCTAGGAGCTGATTGGTTGGTAATTTATGTTTCTCCACTTTATCTCTCTCCAAGGGGGTGGTCTTCAGTATGCCGGCGGTCGGGCTCCCAGCGACCAGCATACCGGCGCCGGAAGCCCGACAGCCGGCATACCGATACTTATTCTCCCTCGTGGGGGTCCACGACCCCCCTGGAGGGAGAATAAAATAGTGTGACGCGCGTAGCGTGGCGAGCGCAGCGAGCCCGCAAGGGGCTCATTTGCACTCGCCACACTGTCGGTAAGCCGGCGGCCGGCCTCCCGGCGCCGATATGTTGGTCGCCGGGAGGCCGGCCGCCGGCAGATCGTAGTGAACCCCTCCAAGGCATAGGGGTTTATTCATGAAGCAGAGAAAAGCCCGGTTTTGCGGTAAACAGGGCTTTTCTCTGCTTACCGCAATTCACTGAGCGGGTTACCGTGGAGTAGTCCCTGACTTCAGTGGCGCACCCAGTGGGGGGTTCCGAGCACCCAGAAACCCCCCTCCACCAAAAAATAAATAAAAAAAATTATTTTTTTTTATTTTTTTTTGCTGCATGAGTATTATTAATGGTTGTCTAGCGTCCTCTGCAGCCTGGTGTCTTCCTGGTGGCACTTGTAAGTGCTTAATAAAAATTTATTTTAATTATAGTACATATATATCCATGTGCATACATATATACACATGTATATACATACATATAAACACACACACACACACACACAATATATATACATGCGTATATATACGTGTACTGTATGTATGTATATATATACTGTATATATATATATATATATATATATATATATATATGTATGCATGTTTAATATGCTATGTGTATATTAGTGATGAGCGGGTTCGGTTCGTCGGAATCCGAACCCCCCCGAACTTCACCCATTTTACACGGGTCCGAGGCATACTCGGATCCTCCCGCCTTGCTCGGTTAACCCGAGCGCGCCCGAACGTCATCATCCCGCGGTCGGATTCTCGCGAGATTCGGATTCTATATAAAGCCGCGCGTCGCCGCCATTTTTCACTCGTGCATTGGAAATGATAGTGAGAGGACGTGGCTGGCGTCCTCTCACTTTGTTTCAGGGGGCTGCAAATATCTTTATTCTGGGGACCAGCAGTATTATAGGAGGAGTACAGTGCAGAGTTTTGCTGACCAGTGACCACCAGTATTATACGTTGTCTGCCTGAAAAACACTCCATATCTGTGCTCAGTGTGCTGCATATATCTGTGCTCACACTGCTTTATTGTGGGGACTGGGGACCACCAGTATATTATATAGGAGGAGTACAGTGCAGAGTTTTGCTGACCAGTGACCACCAGTATTATACGTTGTCTGCCTGAAAAACGCTCCATATCTGTGCTCAGTGTGCTGCATATATCTGTGCTCACACTGCTTTATTGTGGGGACTGGGGACCACCAGTATATTATATAGGAGGAGCAGGGCCGTAACTACGTGTGTGCCAAGTGGGCTTGGCACACAGCGCAGTTGCCCTGAGGGCGCACGGCCAGCGGCATGTAATGAGTCAAATTGACTCATTACATGCCGCCTCTGCTGTGTGCGCCGTGCGCCGCGCTGTGGAGGGAGAAGAGACCAGCGCCGGGCAGCGGAGAAGGAGGAGGAGGGAGGGGGAGCAGGGAGCCGCAGCAGCGCTATTTCATTGGTAGTAAGCGCCGCTGCAGCATCCCCCTCTCCTTCTGTATTGGCTGCCCGGCGCTGCTGTGGATGCTGGGATGCGGTTCCTCCATCCCAACATCCACAGCAGCGCCGGGCAGCCAATACGGAAAGAGAGGGGGATGCTGCAGCGGCGCTTACTACCAATGACATAGCGCTGCTGCGGCTCCCTGCTCCCCCTCCCTCCTCCTCCTTCTCACCTCACTGCCTGCACCGAGGGAGCTGCACGAGGAGCCTGACTGCCAGCAGGGAGATGGTAAGTATGTATGTCTCTCTCTCTCTCTCTCTCTCTCTCTCAGGGGGACACCGTCTGCCGCAATGTGTAAAAAGGGGGACTGGCTGCCGCAATGTGTAAAAAGGGGGCCTGGCTGCCGCAATGTGTAAAAAGGGGGACTGGCTGCCGCAATGTGTAAAGAGGGGGCCTGGCTGCCGCAATGTGTAAAAAGGGGGCCTGGCTGCCGCAATGTGTAAAAAGGGGGACTGGCTGCCACAATGTGTAAAAAGGGGGCCTGGCTGCCGCAATGTGTAAAAAGGGGGACTGGCTGCCGCAATGTGTAAAAAGGGGGACTGGCTGCCGCAATGTGTAAAGAGTGGGCCTGGCTGCCGCAATGTGTAAAAAGGGGGACTGGCTGCCGCATGTGTAAAAAGAGGGACTGGCTGCCGCAATGTGTAAAGAGGGGGCCTGGCTGCCGCAATGTGTAAAAAGGGGGCCTGGCTGCCGCAATGTGTAAAAAGGGGGCCTGGCTGCCGCAATGTGTAAAAAGGGGGACTGGCTGCCGCAATGTGTAAAGAGGGGGCCTGGCTGCCGCAATGTGTAAAAAGGGGGACTGGCTGCCGCAATGTGTAAAAAGGGGGCCTGGCTGCCGCAATGTGTAAAAAGGGGGCCTGGCTGCCGCAATGTGTAAAAAGTGGGACTGGCTGCCGCAATGTGTAAAGAGGGGGCCTGGCTGCCGCAATGTGTAAAAAATGGGACTGGCTGCCGCATGTGTAAAAAGGGGGACTGGCTACCGCAATGTGTAAAGAGGGGGACTGGCTGCCGCAATGTGTAAAAAGGGGGACTGGCTGCCGCAATGTGTAAAAAGGGGGCCTGGCTGCCGCAATGTGTAAAAAGGGGGACTGGCTGCCGCAATGTGTAAAAAGGGGGACTGTCTGCTGTAATGTGTAAAAAGGGGGACGCTGTCTGCTGTAATGTATAAAAGGGGCTCTACCTGGTGTAGTGGCGCTACTGTGCAGCGTAATTTGAATAATGTAGACTACTGTGCACTGTAGTATGAATTGCTATTATTTTGTGGCCACGCCCCTTCCCCGTGAAGCCACACCCCTATACATTTTTTGCGCGCCTACGACGCGCACTGCCCCTATCTTCCATGGGGGGGGGGGGGGGGGGGGGGGGCGCCACTGTCGTTTCTTGCACACAGCGCTAAAATGCCTAGTTACGGCACTGAGGAGGAGTACAGTGCAGAGTTTTGCTGACCAGTGACCACCAGTATTATACGTTGTCTGCCTGAAAAACGCTCCATATCTGTGCTCAGTGTGCTGCATATATCTGTGCTCACACTGCTTTATTGTGGGGACTGGGGATCACCAGTATATTAAATAGGAGGAGTACAGTGCAGAGTTTTGCTGACCAGTGACCAGTGACCACCAGTATTATACGTTCTCTGCCTGAAAAATGCTCCATATCTGTGCTGCATTGTAGTATATAGTAGGAGTACAGTGCATAATTTTGCTGACCACCAGTATATAATATATAGCAGTACGGTACAGTAGGCCACTGCTCTACCTACCTCTGTGTCGTCAAGTATACTATCCATCCATACCTGTGGTGCATTTCAGTTGTGCACAGTATATATAGTAGAGATGAGCGGGTTCGGTTTCTCTGAAACCGAACCCGCACGAACTTCATGTTTTTTTTACGGGTCCGAGCAGACTCGGATCCTCCCGCCTTGCTCGGTTAACCCGAGCGCGCCCGAACGTCATCATGACGCTGTCGGATTCTCGCGAGACTCGGATTCTATATAAGGAGCCGCGCGTCGCCGCCATTTTCACACGTGCATTGAGATTGATAGGGAGAGGACGTGGCTGGCGTCCTCTCCATTAGAAATTAGATTAGAAGAGAGAGAGAGATTGTGCAGAGTCAGACAGAGTTTACCACAGTGACCAGTGCAGTTGTTGTTAGTTAACTTTTATTTATTTTAATATAATATATCCGTTCTCTGCTATATCCGTTCTCTGCCTGAAAAAAAACGATACACAGCAGCAGCCAGTCACACAGTGTGACTCAGTCTGTGTGCACTCAGCTCAGCCCAGTGTGCTGCACATCAATGTATAAAAGGCAAAGCTTATAATAATTGTGGGGGAGACTGGGGAGCACTGCAGGTTGTTATAGCAGGAGCCCCCAGGAGTACATAATATTATATTAATTTAAAATTAAACAGTGCACACTTTTGCTGCAGGAGTGCCACTGCCAGTGTGACTAGTGGTGACCAGTGCCTGACCACCAGTATAGTAGTATATTGTTGTATGTATTGTATACTATCTCTTTATCAACCAGTCTATATTAGCAGCAGACACAGTACAGTGCGGTAGTTCACGGCTGTGGCTACCTCTGTGTCGGCAGTCGGAACTCGGCAGGCAGTCCGTCCATCCATAATTGTATTACAATATATACCACCTAACCGTGGTATTTTTTTTTCTTTCTTTATACCGTCGTCATAGTGTCATACTAGTTGTTACGAGTATACTACTATCTCTTTATCAACCAGTGTACAGTGCGGTAGTTCACGGCTGTGGCTACCTCTGTGTCGGCAGTCGGCAGGCAGTCCGTCCATCCATAATTGTATTATTATTATAATATATACCACCTAACCGTGGTTTTTTTTTCATTCTTTATACCGTCATAGTGTCATACTAGTTGTTACGAGTATACTACTATCTCTTTATCAACCAGTGTACAGTGCGGTAGTTCACGGCTGTGGCTACCTCTGTGTCGGCAGTCGGCAGGCAGTCCGTCCATCCATAATTGTATTATTATTATAATATATACCACCTAACCGTGGTTTTTTTTTCATTCTTTATACCGTCGTCATAGTGTCATACTAGTTGTTACGAGTATACTACTATCTCTTTATCAACCAGTGTACAGTGCGGTAGTTCACGGCTGTGGCTACCTCTGTGTCGGCAGTCGGCAGGCAGTCCGTCCATCCATAATTGTATTATTATTATAATATATACCACCTAACCGTGGTTTTTTTTTCATTCTTTATACCGTCGTCATAGTGTCATACTAGTTGTTACGAGTATACTACTATCTCTTTATCAACCAGTGTACAGTGCGGTAGTTCACGGCTGTGGCTACCTCTGTGTCGGCAGTCGGCAGGCAGTCCGTCCATCCATAATTGTATTATTATTATTATAATATATACCACCTAACCGTGGTTTTTTTTTCATTCTTTATACCGTCGTCATAGTGTCATACTAGTTGTTACGAGTATACTACTATCTCTTTATCAACCAGTGTACAGTGCGGTAGTTCACGGCTGTGGCTACCTCTGTGTCGGCAGTCGGCAGGCAGTCCGTCCATCCATAATTGTATTATTATTATAATATATACCACCTAACCGTGGTTTTTTTTTCATTCTTTATACCGTCGTCATAGTGTCATACTAGTTGTTACGAGTATACTACTATCTCTTTATCAACCAGTGTACAGTGCGGTAGTTCACGGCTGTGGCTACCTCTGTGTCGGCAGTCGGCAGGCAGTCCGTCCATCCATAACTGTATTATTATTATAATATATACCACCTAACTGTGGTATTTTTTTTTCTTTCTTTATACCGTCGTCATAGTGTCATACTAGTTGTTACGAGTATACTACTATCTCTTTATCAACCAGTGTACAGTGCGGTAGTTCACGGCTGTGGCTACCTCTGTGTCGGCAGTCGGCAGGCAGTCCGTCCATCCATAATTGTATTATTATTATAATATATACCACCTAACTGTGGTATTTTTTTTTCTTTCTTTATACCGTCGTCATAGTGTCATACTAGTTGTTACGAGTATACTACTATCTCTTTATCAACCAGTGTACAGTGCGGTAGTTCACGGCTGTGGCTACCTCTGTGTCGGCAGTCGGCAGGCAGTCCGTCCATCCATAATTGTATTATTATTATAATATATACCACCTAACCGTGGTTTTTTTTTCATTCTTTATACCGTCGTCATAGTGTCATACTAGTTGTTACGAGTATACTACTATCTCTTTATCAACCAGTGTACAGTGCGGTAGTTCACGGCTGTGGCTACCTCTGTGTCGGCAGTCGGCAGGCAGTCCGTCCATCCATAATTGTATTATTATTATAATATATACCACCTAACTGTGGTATTTTTTTTTCTTTCTTTATACCGTCGTCATAGTGTCATACTAGTTGTTACGAGTATACTACTATCTCTTTATCAACCAGTGTACAGTGCGGTAGTTCACGGCTGTGGCTACCTCTGTGTCGGCAGTCGGCAGGCAGTCCGTCCATCCATAATTGTATTATTATTATAATATATACCACCTAACCGTGTTTTTTTTTTCATTCTTTATACCGTCATAGTGTCATACTAGTTGTTACGAGTATACTACTATCTCTTTATCAACCAGTGTACAGTGCGGTAGTTCACGGCTGTGGCTACCTCTGTGTCGGCAGTCGGCAGGCAGTCCGTCCATCCATAATTGTATTATTATTATAATATATACCACCTAACTGTGGTATTTTTTTTTCTTTCTTTATACCGTCGTCATAGTGTCATACTAGTTGTTACGAGTATACTACTATCTCTTTATCAACCAGTGTACAGTGCGGTAGTTCACGGCTGTGGCTACCTCTGTGTCGGCAGTCGGCAGGCAGTCCGTCCATCCATAATTGTATTATTATTATAATATATACCACCTAACCGTGGTTTTTTTTTCATTCTTTATACCGTCGTCATAGTGTCATACTAGTTGTTACGAGTATACTACTATCTCTTTATCAACCAGTGTACAGTGCGGTAGTTCACGGCTGTGGCTACCTCTGTGTCGGCAGTCGGCAGGCAGTCCGTCCATCCATAATTGTATTATTATTATAATATATACCACCTAACCGTGGTTTTTTTTTCATTCTTTATACCGTCGTCATAGTGTCATACTAGTTGTTACGAGTATACTACTATCTCTTTATCAACCAGTGTACAGTGCGGTAGTTCACGGCTGTGGCTACCTCTGTGTCGGCAGTCGGCAGGCAGTCCGTCCATCCATAATTGTATTATTATTATAATATATACCACCTAACCGTGGTTTTTTTTTCATTCTTTATACCGTCGTCATAGTGTCATACTAGTTGTTACGAGTATACTACTATCTCTTTATCAACCAGTGTACAGTGCGGTAGTTCACGGCTGTGGCTACCTCTGTGTCGGCAGTCGGCAGGCAGTCCGTCCATCCATAATTGTATTATTATTATAATATATACCACCTAACCGTGGTTTTTTTTTCATTCTTTATACCGTCGTCATAGTGTCATACTAGTTGTTACGAGTATACTACTATCTCTTTATCAACCAGTGTACAGTGCGGTAGTTCACGGCTGTGGCTACCTCTGTGTCGGCAGTCGGCAGGCAGTCCGTCCATCCATAATTGTATTATTATTATAATATATACCACCTAACTGTGGTATTTTTTTTTCTTTCTTTATACCGTCGTCATAGTGTCATACTAGTTGTTACGAGTATACTACTATCTCTTTATCAACCAGTGTACAGTGCGGTAGTTCACGGCTGTGGCTACCTCTGTGTCGGCAGTCGGCAGGCAGTCCGTCCATCCATAATTGTATTATTATTATAATATATACCACCTAACCGTGGTTTTTTTATACCACCTAACCGTGGCAGTCCGTCCATAATTGTATACTAGTATCCAATCCATCCATCTCCATTGTTTACCTGAGGTGCCTTTTAGTTCTGCCTATAAAATATGGAGAACAAAAAAGTTGAGGTTCCAAAATTAGGGAAAGATCAAGATCCACTTCCACCTCGTGCTGAAGCTGCTGCCACTAGTCATGGCCGAGACGATGAAATGCCAGCAACGTCGTCTGCCAAGGCCGATGCCCAATGTCATAGTACAGAGCATGTCAAATCCAAAACACCAAATATCAGAAAAAAAAGGACTCCAAAACCTAAAATAAAATTGTCGGAGGAGAAGCGTAAACTTGCCAATATGCCATTTACCACACGGAGTGGCAAGGAACGGCTGAGGCCCTGGCCTATGTTCATGGCTAGTGGTTCAGCTTCACATGAGGATGGAAGCACTCAGCCTCTCGCTAGAAAACTGAAAAGACTCAAGCTGGCAAAAGCACCGCAAAGAACTGTGCGTTCTTTGAAATCCCAAATCCACAAGGAGAGTCCAATTGTGTCGTTTGCGATGCCTGACCTTCCCAACACTGGACGTGAAGAGCATGCGCCTTCCACTATTTGCATGCCCCCTGCAAGTGCTGGAAGGAGCACCCGCAGTCCAGTTCCTGATAGTCAGATTGAAGATGTCAGTGTTGAAGTACACCAGGATGAGGAGGATATGGGTGTTGCTGGCGCTGGGGAGGAAATTGACCAGGAGGATTCTGATGGTGAGGTGGTTTGTTTAAGTCAGGCACCCGGGGAGACACCTGTTGTCCGTGGGAGGAATATGGCCGTTGACATGCCAGGTGAAAATACCAAAAAAATCAGCTCTTCGGTGTGGAGGTATTTCACCAGAAATGCGGACAACAGGTGTCAAGCCGTGTGTTCCCTTTGTCAAGCTGTAATAAGTAGGGGTAAGGACGTTAACCACCTCGGAACATCCTCCCTTATACGTCACCTGCAGCGCATTCATAATAAGTCAGTGACAAGTTCAAAAACTTTGGGTGACAGCGGAAGCAGTCCACTGACCAGTAAATCCCTTCCTCTTGTAACCAAGCTCACGCAAACCACCCCACCAACTCCCTCAGTGTCAATTTCCTCCTTCCCCAGGAATGCCAATAGTCCTGCAGGCCATGTCACTGGCAAGTCTGACGAGTCCTCTCCTGCCTGTGATTCCTCCGATGCATCCTTGCGTGTAACGCCTACTGCTGCTGGCGCTGCTGTTGTTGCCGCTGGGAGTCGATGGTCATCCCAGAGGGGAAGTCGTAAGCCCACTTGTACTACTTCCAGTAAGCAATTGACTGTTCAACAGTCCTTTGCGAGGAAGATGAAATATCACAGCAGTCATCCTACTGCAAAGCGGATAACTGAGTCCTTGACAACTATGTTGGTGTTAGACGTGCGTCCGGTATCCGCCGTTAGTTCACAGGGAACTAGACAATTTATTGAGGCAGTGTGCCCCCGTTACCAAATACCATCTAGGTTCCACTTCTCTAGGCAGGCGATACCGAGAATGTACACGGACGTCAGAAAAAGACTCACCAGTGTCCTAAAAAATGCAGTTGTACCCAATGTCCACTTAACCACGGACATGTGGACAAGTGGAGCAGGGCAGGGTCAGGACTATATGACTGTGACAGCCCACTGGGTAGATGTATGGACTCCCGCCGCAAGAACAGCAGCGGCGGCACCAGTAGCAGCATCTCGCAAACGCCAACTCTTTCCTAGGCAGGCTACGCTTTGTATCACCGCTTTCCAGAATACGCACACAGCTGAAAACCTCTTACGGCAACTGAGGAAGATCATCGCGGAATGGCTTACCCCAATTGGACTCTCCTGTGGATTTGTGGCATCGGACAACGCCAGCAATATTGTGTGTGCATTAAATATGGGCAAATTCCAGCACATCCCATGTTTTGCACATACCTTGAATTTGGTGGTGCAGAATTTTTAAAAAAACGACATGGGCGTGCAAGAGATGCTGTCGGTGGCCAGAAAAATTGCGGGACACTTTCGGCGTACAGGCACCACGTACAGAAGACTGGAGCACCACCAAAAACTACTGAACCTGCCCTGCCATCATCTGAAGCAAGAAGTGGTAACGAGGTGGAATTCAACCCTCTATATGCTTCAGAGGTTGGAGGAGCAGCAAAACGCCATTCAAGCCTATACAATTGAGCACGATATAGGAGATGGAATGCACCTGTCTCAAGTGCAGTGGAGAATGATTTCAACGTTGTGCAAGGTTCTGATGCCCTTTGAACTTGCCACACGTGAAGTCAGTTCAGACACTGCCAGCCTGAGTCAGGTCATTCCCCTCATCAGGCTTTTGCAGAAGAAGCTGGAGGCATTGAAGAAGGAGCTAACACGGAGCGATTCCGCTAGGCATGTGGGACTTGTGGATGCAGCCCTTAATTCGCTTAACAAGGATTCACGGGTGGTCAATCTGTTGAAATCAGAGCACTACATTTTGGCCACCGTGCTCGATCCTAGATTTAAAGCCTACCTTGGATCTCTCTTTCCGGCAGACACAGGTCTGCTGGGGTTGAAAGACCTGCTGGTGACAAAATTGTCAAGTCAAGCGGAACGCGACCTGTCAACATCTCCTCCTTCACATTCTCCCACAACTGGGGGTGCGAGGAAAAGGCTCAGAATTCCGAGCCCACCCGCTGGCGGTGATGCAGGGCAGTCTGGAGCGACTGCTGATGCTGACATCTGGTCCGGACTGAAGGACCTGACAACGATTACGGACATGTCGTCTACTGTCACTGCATATGATTCTCTCAACATTGATAGAATGGTGGAGGATTATATGAGTGACCGCATCCAAGTAGGCACGTCACACAGTCCGTACTTATACTGGCAGGAAAAAGAGGCAATTTGGAGGCCCTTGCACAAACTGGCTTTATTCTACCTAAGTTGCCCTCCCACAAGTGTGTACTCCGAAAGAGTGTTTAGTGCCGCCGCTCACCTTGTCAGCAATCGGCGTACGAGGTTACATCCAGAAAATGTGGAGAAGATGATGTTCATTAAAATGAATTATAATCAATTCCTCCGCGGAGACATTGACCAGCAGCAATTGCCTCCACAAAGTACACAGGGAGCTGAGATGGTGGATTCCAGTGGGGACGAATTGATAATCTGTGAGGAGGGGGATGTACACGGTGATATATCGGAGGGTGAAGATGAGGTGGACATCTTGCCTCTGTAGAGCCAGTTTGTGCAAGGAGAGATTAATTGCTTCTTTTTTGGGGGGGGTCCAAACCAACCCGTCATATCAGTCACAGTCGTGTGGCAGACCCTGTCACTGAAATGATGGGTTGGTTAAAGTGTGCATGTCCTGTTTTGTTTATACAACATAAGGGTGGGTGGGAGGGCCCAAGGATAATTCCATCTTGCACCTCTTTTTTCTTTTCTTTTTCTTTGCATCATGTGCTGATTGGGGAGGGTTTTTTGGAAGGGACATCCTGCGTGACACTGCAGTGCCACTCCTAGATGGGCCCGGTGTTTGTGTCGGCCACTAGGGTCGCTTATCTTTCTCACACAGTCAGCTACCTCATTGCGCCTCTTTTTTTCTTTGCGTCATGTGCTGTTTGGGGAGGGTTTTTTGGAAGGGACATCCTGCGTGACACTGCAGTGCCACTCCTAGATGGGCCCGGTGTTTGTGTCGGCCACTAGGGTCGCTTATCTTACTCACACAGCGACCTCGGTGCAAATTTTAGGACTAAAAATAATATTGTGAGGTGTGATGTGTTCAGAATAGGCTGAAAATGAGTGTAAATTATGTTTTTTGAGGTTAATAATACTTTGGGATCAAAATTACCCCCAAATTCTATGATTTAAGCTGTTTTTTAGGGTTTTTTGAAAAAAACACCCGAATCCAAAACACACCCGAATCCGACAAAAAAAATTCGGTGAGGTTTTGCCAAAACGCGGTCGAACCCAAAACACGGCCGCGGAACCGAACCCAAAACCAAAACACAAAACCCGAAAAATTTCAGGCGCTCATCTCTAATATATAGTAGTAGGCCATTGCTATTGATATATTACTGGCATATAATTCCACACATTAAAAAATGGAGAACAAAAATGTGGAGGGTAAAATAGGGAAAGATCAAGATCCACTTCCACCTCGTGCTGAAGCTGCTGCCACTAGTCATGGCCGAGACGATGAAATGCCATCAACGTCGTCTGCCAAGGCCAATGCACAATGTCATAGTAGAGAGCATATAAAATCCAAAAAAATAAAGCTCAGTAAAATGACCCAAAAATCTAAATCAAAATCATCTGAGGAGAAGCGTAAACTTGCCAATGTGCCATTTACGACAAGGAGTGGCAAGGAACGGCTGAGGCCCTGGCCTATGTTCAAGGCTAGTGGTTCAGCTTCACCTGAGGATGGAAGCACTCATCCTCCTGCTAGAAAACTTAAAAGAGTTAAGATGGCAAAAGCACAGCAAAGAACTGTGCATTCTTCTAAATCACAAATCCCCAAGGAGAGTCCAATTGTGTCGGTTGCGATGCCTGACCTTCCCAACACTGGACGGGAAGAGGTTGCGCCTTCCACCATTTGCACGCCCCCTGCAATTGCTGGAAGGAGCACCCGCAGTCCAGTTCCTGATAGTCAAATTGAAGATGTCACTGTTGAAGTACACCAGGATGAGGAGGATATGGGTGTTGCTGGCGCTGGGGAGGAAATTGACAAGGAGGATTCTGATGGTGAGGTGGTTTGTTTAAGTCAGGTACCCAGGGAGACACCTGTTGTCCGTGGGACGAATATGGCCATTGACATGCCTGGTCAAATTACAAAAAAAATCAC
The DNA here is from genome assembly GCF_028390025.1 of Pseudophryne corroboree. Taxonomy (NCBI): domain Eukaryota; kingdom Metazoa; phylum Chordata; class Amphibia; order Anura; family Myobatrachidae; genus Pseudophryne; species Pseudophryne corroboree. The sequence continues at coordinate 468,706,367 of NC_086451.1, forward strand.
CTCTTCGGTGTGGAATTATTTTAACACAAATGCGGACAACAAGTGTCAAGCCGTGTGTCGCCTTTGTCAAGCTGTAATAAGTAGGGGTAAGGACGTTAACCACCTCGGAACATCCTCCCTTATACGTCACCTGGACCGCATTCATCAGAAGTCAGTGACAAGTACAAAAACTTTGGATGACAGCGGAAGCAGTCCACTGACCACTAAATCCCTTCCTCTTGTAACCAAGCTCCTGCAAACCACACCACCAACTCCCTCAGTGTCAATTTCCTCCTTACACAGGAAAGCCAATAGTCCTGCAGGCCATGTCACTGTCAAGTCTGACGAGTCCTTTCCTGCCTGGGATTCCTCTGATGCATCATTGAGTGTAAGGCCTACTGCTGCTGGCGCTGCTGGGAGTCGATCGTCATCCCAGAGGGGAAGTCGGAAGACCACTTGTACTACTTCCAGTAAGCAATTGACTGTCCAACAGTCCTTTGCGAGGAAGATGAAATATCACAGCAGTCATCCTGCTGCAAAGCGGATAACTCAGGCCTTGGCAGCCTGGGCGGTGAGAAACGTGTTTCCGGTATCCACCGTTAATTCACAGGCAACTAGAGACTTGATTGAGGTACTGTGTCCCCGGTACCAAATCCCATCTAGGTTCCATTTCTCTAGGCAGGCGATACCGAAAATGTACACAGACCTCAGAAAAAGAGTCACCAGTGTCATAAAAAATGCAGTTGTACCCAATGTCCACTTAACCACGGACATGTGGACAAGTGGAGCAGGGCAGACTCAGGACTACATGACTGTGACAGCCCACTGGGTAGATGTATTGCCTCCCGCTGCAAGAACAGCAGCGGTGGCACCAGTAGCAGCATATCGCAAACGCCAACTCGTTCCTAGGCAGGCTACGCTTTGTATCACCGCTTTCCATAAGAGGCACACAGCTGACAACCTCTTACGGAAACTGAGGAACATCATCGCAGAATGGCTTACCCCAATTGGACTCTCCTGGGGATTTGTGACATCGGACAACGCCACCAATATTGTGCGTGCAGTACATGTGGGCAAATTCCAGCACGTCCCATGTTTTGCACATACATTGAATTTGGTGATGCAGAATTATTTAAAAAATGACAGGGGCGTGCAAGAGATGCTGTCGGTGTCCCGAAGAATTGCGGGCCACTTTCGGCATTCAGCCACCGCGTGCCGAAGACTGGAGCACCAGCAAACAGTCCTGAACCTGCCCTGCCATCATCTGAAGCAAGAGGTGGTAACGAGGTGGAATTCAACCCTCTATATGCTTCAGAGGATGGAGGAGCAGCAAAAGGCCATTCAAGCCTATACATCTGCCTACGATATAGGCAAAGGAGGGGGAATGCACCTGACTCAAGTGCAGTGGAGAATGATTTCAACGTTGTGCAAGGTTCTGCAACCCTTTGAACTTGCCACACGTGAAGTCAGTTCAGACACTGCCAGCCTGAGTCAGGTCATTCCCCTCATCAGGCTTTTGCAGAAGAAGCTGGAGACATTGAAGGAGGAGCTAAAACAGAGCGATTCCGCTAGGCATGTGGGACTTGTGGATGGAGCCCTTAATTCGCTTAACCAGGATTCACGGGTGGTCAATCTGTTAAAATCAGAGCACTACATTTTGGCCACCATGCTCGATCCTAGATTTAAAACCTACGTTGTATCTCTCTTTCCGGCAGACACAAGTCTGCAGAGGTTCAAAGACCTGCTGGTGAGAAAATTGTCAAGTCAAGCGGAACGTGACCCGTCAACAGCTCCCCCTTCACATTCTCCCGCAACTGGGGGTGCGAGGAAAAGGCTAAGAATTCCGAGCCCACCCGCTGGCGGTGATGCAGGGCAGTCTGGAGCGAGTGCTGACATCTGGTCCGGACTGAAGGACCTGCCAACGATTACTGACATGTCGTCTACTGTCACTGCATATGATTCTGTCACCATTGAAAGAATGGTGGAGGATTATATGAGTGACCGCATCTAAGTAGGCACGTCAGACAGTCCGTACGTATACTGGCAGGAAAAAGAGGCAATTTGGAGGCCCTTGCACAAACTGGCTTTATTTTACCTAAGTTGCCCCCCCTCCAGTGTGTACTCAGAAAGAGTGTTTAGTGCAGCCGCTCACCTTGTCAGCAATCGGCGTACGAGGTTACTTCCACAAAATGTGGAGAAGATGATGTTCATCAAAATGAATTATAATCAATTCCTCCGTGGAGACATTCACCAGCAGCAGTTGCCTCCAGAAAGTACACAGGGACCTGAGATGGTGGATTCTAGTGGGGACGAATTAATAATCTGTGAGGAGGGGGATGTACACAGTGAAAGGGGTGAGGAATCGGACGATGAGGAGGCGGTGGACATCTTGCCTCTGTAGAGACAGTTTGTGCAAGGAGAGATTGATTGCTTCTTTTTTGGTGGGGGCCCAAACCAACCAGTCATTTCAGTCACAGTCGTGTGGCAGACCCTGTGGCTGAAATGATGGGTTTGTTAAAGTGTGCATGTCCTGTTTATACAACATATGGGTGGGTGGGAGGGCCGAAGGACAATTCCATCTTGCACCTCTTTTTTCTTTCATTTTTCTTTGCATCATGTGCTGTTTGGGGACTATTTTTTTGAAGTGCCATCCTGCCTGACACTGCAGTGCCACTCCTAGATGGGCCAGGTGTTTGTGTCGGCTACTTGTGTCGCTTAGCTTAGTCATCCAGCGACCTCGGTGCAAATTTTAGAACTAAAAATAATATTGTGAGGTGTAAGGTGTTCAGAATAGACTGAAAATGAGTGGAAATTATGGTTATTGATGTTAATAATACTATGGGATCAAAATGACCCCCAAATTCTATGATTTAAGCTGTTTTTGAGGGTTTTTTGTAAAAAACACCCGAATCCAAAACACACCCGAATCCGACAAAAAATTTTCAGGGAGGTTTTGCCAAAACGTGGCCGAATCCAAAACACGGTCGCGGAACCGAATCCAAAACCAAAACACAAAACCCGAAAAATGTCCGGGGCACATCTATAGTGTATATGTATATATATATATATATATATATATATATATATATTAGAGATGAGCGGGTTCGGTTCCTCGGAAACCGAACCCGCCCGAACTTCATGTTTTTTTACATGGGTCCGAGCGACTCGGATCTTCCCGCCTTGCTCGGTTCACCCGAGCGCGCCCGAACGTCATCATCCCGCTGTCGGATTCTCGCGAGGCTCGGATTCTATCGCGAGACTCGGATTCTATATAAGGAGCCGCGCGTCGCCGCCATTTTCACACGTGCATTGAGATTCATAGGGAGAGGACGTGGCTGGCGTCCTCTCCGTTTATAGAGAAGAGAGTGAGACTAGAGTAGAGAGAGACACAGTAGTAATTTTGGGGAGCATTAGGAGGAGTACTACTACTTGCTGAAGTGATAGATAGATAGTGTGACTGTATAATGTATATCTGACTTGTGGGGGAGACACTGACAGTGGGGAGCAGTTAGAGTCTGAGAGCAGGACTCAGGAGTACATATAACGTACAGTGCACACTTTTGCTGCCAGAGTGCCACACTGCCATTGTGACCACACTGACCACCAGTATAATATATATTGTGATTGTCTGCTTAGGAGTACTACTTGCAAGTTGCTGATAGTGTGACCAGTGACCTGACCACCAGTTTAATAATCACCACCAGTTTAATATATATATATATATATATATAATTGTATATAATATATATATAATATTGTATACCACCTACCCGTTTTTTTTTCTTTCTTCTTCTTTATACATACTACTATAGTAGCTTACTGTAGCAGTCTGCGGTGCTGCTGAGCTGACAGTGTCCAGCAGGTCCGTCATCAGTCATTACATAATAAATATATATACCTGTCCGGCTGCAGTACTAGTGATATTATATATATATATATATATATTAATTTCATCTCATTATCATCCAGTCTATATTAGCAGCAGACACAGTACGGTAGTCCACGGCTGTAGCTACCTCTGTGTCGGCAGTCGCTGGTCCATCCATAATTGTATACCACCTACCCGTGTTTTTTTTTTTTCTTTCTTCTTGATACATACTACTATAGTAGCTTACTGTAGCAGTCTGCGGTGCTGCTGAGCTGACAGTGTCCAGCAGGTCCGTCATCAGTCATTACATAATAAATATATATACCTGTCCGGCTGCAGTACTAGTGATATTATATATATATATATATATATTAATTTCATCTCATTATCATCCAGTCTATATTAGCAGCAGACACAGTACGGTAGTCCACGGCTGTAGCTACCTCTGTGTCGGCAGTCGCTGGTCCATCCATAATTGTATACCACCTACCCGTGTTTTTTTTTTCTTTCTTCTTGATACATACTACTATAGTAGCTTACTGTAGCAGTCTGCGGTGCTGCTGAGCTGACAGTGTCCAGCAGGCCCATCATCAGTCATTACATAATAAATATATATACCTGTCCGGCTGCAGTACTAGTGATATTATATATATATATATATATATATATATTAATTTCATCTCATTATCATCCAGTCTATATTAGCAGCAGACACAGTACGGTAGTCCACGGCTGTAGCTACCTCTGTGTCGGCAGTCGCTGGTCCATCCATAATTGTATACCACCTACCCGTGTTTTTTTTTTTTTCTTTCTTCTTGATACATACTACTATAGTAGCTTACTGTAGCAGTCTGCGGTGCTGCTGAGCTGACAGTGTCCAGCAGGTCCGTCATCAGTCATTACATAATAAATATATATACCTGTCCGGCTGCAGTACTAGTGATATTATATATATATATATATATATATTAATTTCATCTCATTATCATCCAGTCTATATTAGCAGCAGACACAGGGGGTAATTCCAAGTTGATCGCAGCAGGATTTTTGTTAGCAATTGGGCAAAACCATGTGCACTGCAGGGGAGGCATATATAACATGTGCAGAAAGAGTTAGATTCGGGTGGGGTGTGTTCAATCTGCAGTCTAATTTGCAGTGTAAAAATAAAGCAGCCAGTATTTACCTTGCACAGAAACAAAATAACCCACCCAAATCTAACTCTTTCTGCATATGTTATATCTGCCTCCCCTGCAGTGCACATGGTTTTGCCCAATTGCTAAAAAAAATCCTGCTGCGATCAACTCAGAATTACCCCCACAGTACGGTAGTCCACGGTTGTAGCTACCTCTGTGTCGGCAGTCGCTGGTCCATCCATAATTGTATACCACCTACCCGTGTTTTTTTTTTTTTCTTTCTTCTTGATACATACTACTATAGTAGCTTACTGTAGCAGTCTGCGGTGCTGCTGAGCTGACAGTGTCCAGCAGGTCCGTCATCAGTCATTACATAATAAATATATATACCTGTCCGGCTGCAGTACTAGTGATATTATATATATATATATATTAATTTCATCTCATTATCATCCAGTCGATATTAGCAGCAGACAAAGTACGGTAGTCCACGGCTGTAGCTACCTCTGTGTCGGCAGTCGCTGGTCCATCCATAAGTATACTAGTATCCATCCATCTCCATTGTTTACCTGAGGTGCCTTTTAGTTGTGCCTATTAAAATATGGAGAACAAAAATGTTGAGGTTCCAAAATTAGGGAAAGATCAAGATCCACTTCCACCTCGTGCTGAAGCTGCTGCCACTAGTCATGGCTGAGACGATGAAATGCCAGCAACGTCGTCTGCCAAGGCCGATGCCCAATGTCATAGTACAGAGCATGTAAAATCCAAAACACCAAATATCAGTAAAAAAAGGACTCCAAAATCTAAAATAAAATTGTCGGAGGAGAAGCTTAAACTTGCCAATATGCCATTTACCACACGGAGTGGCAAGGAACGGCTGAGGCCCTGGCCTATGTTCATGGCTAGTGGTTCAGCTTCACATGAGGATGGAAGCACTCAGCCTCTCGCTAGAAAACTGAAAAGACTCAAGCTGGCAAAAGCACCGCAAAGAACTGTGCGTTCTTCGAAATCCCAAATCCACAAGGAGAGTCCAATTGTGTCGGTTGCGATGCCTGACCTTCCCAACACTGGACGTGAAGAGCATGCGCCTTCCATCATTTGCACGCCCCCTGCAAGTGCTGGAAGGAGCACCCGCAGTCCAGTTCCTGATAGTCAGATTGAAGATGTCAGTGTTGAAGTACACCAGGATGAGGAGGATATGGGTGTTGCTGGCGCTGGGGAGGAAATTGACAAGGAGGATTCTGATGGTGAGGTGGTTTGTTTAAGTCAGGCACCCGGGGAGACACCTGTTGTCCGTGGGAGGAATAGGGCCGTTGACATGCCTGGTGAAAATACCAAAAAAATCAGCTCTTCGGTGTGGAAGTATTTCAACAGAAATGCGGACAACATTTGTCAAGCCGTGTGTTGCCTTTGTCAAGCTGTAATAAGTAGGGGTAAGGACGTTAACCACCTCGGAACATCCTCCCTTATACGTCACCTGCAGCGCATTCATAATAAGTCAGTGACAAGTTCAAAAACTTTGGGCGACAGCGGAAGCAGTCCACTGACCAGTAAATCTCTTCCTCTTGTAACCAAGCTCACGCAAACCACCCCACCAACTCCCTCAGTGTCAATTTCCTCCTTCCCCAGGAATGCCAATAGTCCTGCAGGCCATGTCACTGGCAATTCTGACGAGTCCTCTCCTGCCTGGGATTCCTCCGATGCATCCTTGCGTGTAACGCCTACTGCTGCTGGCGCTGCTGTTGTTGCTGCTGGGAGTCGATGGTCATCCCAGAGGGGAAGTCGTAAGCCCACTTTTACTACTTCCACCAAGCAATTGACTGTCCAACAGTCCTTTGCGAGGAAGATGAAATATCACAGCAGTCATCCTGTTGCAAAGCGGATAACTGAGGCCTTGACAACTATGTTGGTGTTAGACGTGCGTCCGGTATCCGCCGTTAGTTCACAGGGAACTAGACAATTTCTTGAGGTAGTGTGCCCCCGTTACCAAATACCATCTAGGTTCCACTTCTCTAGGCAGGCGATACCGAGAATGTACACGGACGTCAGAAAAAGACTCACCAGTGTCCTAAAAAATGCAGTTGTACCCAATGTCCACTTAACCACGGACATGTGGACAAGTGGAGCAGGGCAGGGTCAGGACTATATGACTGTGACAGCCCACTGGGTAGATGTATGGACTCCCGCCGCAAGAACAGCAGCGGCGGCACCAGTAGCAGCATCTCGCAAATGCCAACTCTTTCCTAGGCAGGCTACGCTTTGTATCACCGGTTTCCAGAATACGCACACAGCTGAAAACCTCTTACGGCAACTGAGGAAGATCATCGCGGAATGGCTTACCCCAATTGGACTCTCCTGTGGATTTGTGGCATCGGACAACGCCAGCAATATTGTGTGTGCATTAAATATGGGCAAATTCCAGCACGTCCCATGTTTTGCACATACCTTGAATTTGGTGGTGCAGAATTTTTTAAAAAACGACAGGGGCGTGCAAGAGATGCTGTCGGTGGCCAGAAGAATTGCGGGACACTTTCAGAGGACAGGCACCACGTACAGAAGACTGGAGCACCACCAAAAACGCCTGAACCTGCCCTGCCATCATCTGAAGCAAGAAGTGGTAACGAGGTGGAATTCAACCCTATAGATGCTTCAGAGGTTGGAGGAGCAGCAAAAGGCCATTCAAGCCTATACAATTGAGCACGATATAGGAGGTGGAATGTACCTGTCTCAAGCGCAGTGGAGAATGATTTCAACGTTGTGCAAGGTTCTGCAACCTTTTGAACTTGCCACACGTGAAGTCAGTTCAGACACTGCCAGCCTGAGTCAGGTCATTCCCCTCATCAGGCTTTTGCAGAAGAAGCTGGAGGCATTGAAGGAGGAGCTAAAAGGGAGCGATTCTGCTAGGCATGTGGGACTTGTGGATGGAGCCCTTAATTCGCTTAACAAGGATTCACGGGTGGTCAATCTGTTGAAATCAGAGCACTACATTTTGGCCACCGTGCTCGATCCTAGATTTAAAACCTACCTTGGATCTCTCTTTCCGGCAGACACAAGTCTGCTGGGGTTCAAAGACCTGCTGGTGAGAAAATTGTCAAGTCAAGCGGAACGCGACCTGTCAACATCTCCTCCTTCACATTCTCCCGCAACTGGGGGTGCGAGGAAAAGGCTCAGAATTCCGAGCCCACCCGCTGGCGGTGATGCAGGGCAGTCTGGAGCGACTGCTGATGCTGACATCTGGTCCGGACTGAAGGACCTGACAACGATTACGGACATGTCGTCTACTGTCACTGCATATGATTCTCTCCCCATTGAAAGAATGGTGGAGGATTATATGAGTGACCGCATCCAAGTAGGCACGTCAGACAGTCCGTACTTATACTGGCAGGAAAAAGAGGCAATTTGGAGGCCCTTGCACAAACTGGCTTTATTCTACCTAAGTTGCCCTCCCACAAGTGTGTACTCCGAAAGAGTGTTTAGTGCCGCCGCTCACCTTGTCAGCAATCGGCGTACGAGGTTACTTCCAGAAAATGTGGAGAAGATGATGTTCATTAAAATGAATTATAATCAATTCCTCCGTGGAGACATTGACCAGCAGCAATTGCCTCCACAAAGTAGTACACAGGGAGCTGAGATGGTGGATTCCAGTGGGGACGAATTGATTATCTGTGAGGAGCGGGATGTACACGGTGATATATCGGAGGATGATGATGAGGTGGACATCTTGCCTCTGTAGAGCCAGTTTGTGCAAGGAGAGATTAATTGCTTCTTTTTTGGTGGGGGTCCAAACCAACCCGTCATTTCAGTCACAGTCGTGTGGCAGACCCTGTCACTGAAATGATGGGTTGGTTAAAGTGTGCATGTCCTGTTTATACAACATAAGGGTGGGTGGGAGGGCCCAAGGACAATTCCATCTTGCACCTCTTTTTTCTTTCATTTTTATTTGCGTCATGTGCTGTTTGGGGAGTGTTTTTTGGAAGGGCCATCCTGCGTGACACTGCAGTGCCACTCCTAGTTGGGCCAGGTGTTTGTGTCGGCCACTAGGGTCGCTTATCTTACTCACACAGCTACCTCATTGCGCCTCTTTTTTTCTTTGCGTCATGTGCTGTTTGGGGAGTGTTTTTTGGAAGGGCCATCCTGCGTGACACTGCAGTGCCACTCCTAGATGGGCCAGGTGTTTGTGTCGGCCACTAGGGTCGCTTATCTTACTCACACAGCTACCTCATTGCGCCTCTTTTTTTCTTTGCGTCATGTGCTGTTTGGGGAGTGTTTTTTGGAAGGGCCATCCTGCGTGACACTGCAGTGCCACTCCTAGATGGGCCAGGTGTTTGTGTCGGCCACTAGGGTCGCTTAGCTTAGTCATCCAGCGACCTCGGTGCAAATTTTAGGACTAAAAATAATATTGTGAGGTGTGAGGTATTCAGAATAGACTGAAAATGAGTGGAAATTATGGTTTTTGAGGTTAATAATACTTTGGGATCAAAATGACCCCCAAATTCTATGATTTAAGCTGTTTTTTAGTGTTTTTTGAAAAAAACACCCGAATCCAAAACACACCCGAATCCGACAAAAAAATTCGGTGAGGTTTTGCCAAAACGCGGTCGAACCCAAAACACGGCCGCGGAACCGAACCCAAAACCAAAACACAGAACCCGAAAAATTTCAAGTGCACATCTCTAATATATATATGTATGTATGTGCATATACGGTATATATTAGAGATGAGCGGGTTCGGTTCCTCGGAATCCGAACCCCCCCGAACTTCAGCCTTTTTACACGGGTCCGAGGCAGACTCGGATCTTCCCGCCTTGCTCGGCTAACCAGAGCGCGCCCGAACGTCATCATCCCGCTGTCGGATTCTCGCGAGGCTCGTATTCTATCGCGAGACTCGGATTCTATATAAGGAGCCGCGCGTCGCCGCCATTTTCACACGTGCATTGAGATTGATAGGGAGAGGACGTGGCTGGCGTCCTCTCCGTTTAGATAGAGAGTGAGACACTTGATTTACTAGTAATTTAATTTTAGTAATTTTGGGGAGCATTAGGAGTACTCAGAGAGTGCAGAGTTTTGCTGATAGTTATACTAGTGACCACCAGTTTTATTTATTATTTAAAATCCGTTCTCTGCCTGAAAAAAAACGATACACAGTCACATACCATATCTGTGCTCAGCCTCAGTGTGCTGCATGATAATATCATCTATGTATATCTGACTGTGCTGAGTGCTCACTGCTCACACAGCTTAATTGTGGGGGAGACTGGGGAGCATTTATAGCATGAGTACATAACAGTGCACACTTTTGCTGCCAGTGTGACTGACCAGTGACCACCAGTATATTGTCTGCCTGATAAAGTTAAACACTCGTGTGGTGTTTTTTTTTATTTATTCTATAAACGCATTCTGCTGACAGACAGTGTCCAGCAGGTCCGTCATTCATTATATTATAATATATACCTGCAGTAGTGATATATAATATTTATATTTTTTATATCATTATCATCCAGTCTATACTAGCAGACGCAGTACGGTAGTCCACGGCTGTAGCTACCTCTGTGTCGGCAGTGCTCGTCCATAATTGTATACCTACCTGTGGTGGGTTTTTTTTTTTCTATCTTCTTCATACTAGTAGTTTAGGAGTCTGCTGCTGACAGTGTCCAGCAGGTCCGTCATTATATAATATATACCTGTCCTGCAGTAGTGATATATATATATTTTTTATATCATTATCATCCAGTCTATACTAGCAGACGCAGTACGGTAGTCCACGGCTGTAGCTACCTCTGTGTCGGCAGTGCTCGTCCATAATTGTATACCTACCTGTGGTGGGTTTTTTTTTCTATCTTCTTCATACTAGTAGTTTAGGAGTCTGCTGCTGACAGTGTCCAGCAGGTCCGTCATTATATAATATATACCTGTCCTGCAGTAGTGATATATATATATTTTTTTATCATTATCATCCAGTCTATATTAACAGACGCAGTACGGTAGTCCACGGCAGTAGCTACCTCTGTGTCGGCAGTGCTCGTCCATAATTGTATACCTACCTGTGGTGGGTTTTTTTTTTCTATCTTCTTTATACTAGTAGTTTAGGAGTCTGCTGCTGACAGTGTCCAGCAGGTCCGTCATTATATAATATATACCTGTCCTGCAGTAGTGATATATATATATTTTTTATATCATTATCATCCAGTCTATACTAGCAGACGCAGTACGGTAGTCCACGGCTGTAGCTACCTCTGTGTCGGCAGTGCTCGTCCATAATTGTATACCTACCTGTGGTGGTTTTTTTTTTTCTATCTTCTTCATACTAGTAGTTTAGGAGTCTGCTGCTGACAGTGTCCAGCAGGTCCGTCATTATATAATATATACCTGTCCTGCAGTAGTGATATATATATATTTTTTATATCATTATCATCCAGTCTATACTAGCAGACGCAGTACGGTAGTCCACGGCTGTAGCTACCTCTGTGTCGGCAGTCACTCGTCATCCATAAGTATACTAGTATCCATCCATCTCCATTGTTTACCTGAGGTGCCTTTTAGTTGTGCCTATTAAAATATGGAGAACAAAAATGTTGAGGTTCCAAAAATAGGGAAAGATCAAGATCGACTTCCACCTCGTGCTGAAGCTGCTGCCACTAGTCATGGCCGAGACGATGAAATGGCATCAACGTCATCTGCCAAGGCCGATGCCCAATGTCATAGTACAGAGCATGTAAAATCCAAAACACCAAATATCAGTAAAAAAGGACTCAAAAATCTAAAATAAAATCGTCGGAGGAGAAGCGTAAACTTGCCAATATGCCATTTACCACACGGAGTGGCAAGGAACGGCTGAGGCCCTGGCCTATGTTCATGGCTAGTGGTTCAGCTTCACATGAGGATGGAAGCACTCAGCCTCTCGCTAGAAAAATGAAAAGACTTAAGCTGGCAAAAGCACAGCAAAGAACTGTGCGTTCTTCGAAATCACAAATCCACAAGGAGAGTCCAATTGTGTCGGTTGCGATGCCTGACCTTCCCAACAGTGGACGTGAAGAGCATGCGCCTTCCACCATTTGCACGCCCCCTGCAAGTGCTGGAAGGAGCACCCGCAGTCCAGTTCCTGATAGTCAGATTGAAGATGTCAGTGTTGAAGTACACCAGGATGAGGAGGATATGGGTGTTGCTGGCGCTGGGGAGGAAATTGACCAGGAGGATTCTGATGGTGAGGTGGTTTGTTTAAGTCAGGCACCCGGGGAGACACCTGTTGTCCGTGGGAGGAATATGGCCATTGACATGCCTGGTGAAAATACCAAAAAAATCAGCTCTTCGGTGTGGAAGTATTTCAACAGAAATGCGGACAACATTTGTCAAGCCGTGTGTTGCCTTTGTCAAGCTGTAATAAGTAGGGGTAAGGACGTTAACCACCTCGGAACATCCTCCCTTATACGTCACCTGCAGCGCATTCATCATAAGTCAGTGACAAGTTCAAAAACTTTGGGCGACAGCGGAAGCAGTCCACTGACCAGTAAATCCCTTCCTCTTGTAACCAAGCTCACGCAAACCACCCCACCAACTCCCTCAGTGTCAATTTCCTCCTTCCCCAGGAATGCCAATAGTCCTGCAGGCCATGTCACTGGCAATTCTGACGAGTCCTCTCCTGCCTGGGATTCCTCCGATGCATCCTTGCGTGTAACGCCTACTGCTGCTGGCGCTGCTGTTGTTGCTGCTGGGAGTCGATGGTCATCCCAGAGGGGAAGTCGTAAGACGACTTTTACTACTTCCACCAAGCAATTGACTGTCCAACAGTCCTTTGCGAGGAAGATGAAATATCACAGCAGTCATCCTGCTGCAAAGCGGATAACTGAGGCCTTGGCATCCTGGGCGGTGAGAACCGTGGTTCCGGTATCCATCATTACTGCAGAGCCAACTATAGACTTGTTTGAGGTACTGTGTCCCCGGTACCAAATACCATCTAGGTTCCATTTCTCTAGGCAGGCGATACCGAAAATGTACACAGACCTCAGAAAAAGACTCACCAGTGCTGACAAGGTGAGCGGCGGCACTAAACACTCTTTCGGAGTACACACTTGTGGGAGGGCAACTTAGGTAGAATAAAGCCAGTTTGTGCAATGGCCTCCAAATTGCCTCTTTTTCCTGCCAGTATACGTACGGACTGTCTGACGTGCCTACTTGGATGCGGTCACTCATATAATCCTCCACCATTCTTTCAATGGGGAGAGAATCATATGCAGTGACAGTAGACGACATGTCCGTAATCATTGGCAGGTCCTTCAGTCCGGACCAGATGTCAGCATCAGCAGTCGCTCCAGACTGCCCTGCATCACCGCCAGCGGGTGGGCTCAGAATTCTGAGCCTTTTCCTCGCACCCCCAGTTGCGGGAGAATGTGAAGGAGGAGATGTTGACAGGTCGCGTTCCGCTTGACTTGACAATTTTCTCACCAGCAGTTCTTTGAACCCCTGCAGACTTGTGTCTGCCGGAAAGAGAGATCCAAGGTAGGTTTTAAATCTAGGATCGAGCACGGTGGCCAAAATGTAGTGCTCTGATTTCAACAGATTGACCACCCGTGAATCCTTGTTAAGCGAATTAAGGGCTCCATCCACAAGTCCCACATGCCTAGCGGAATCGCTCTGTGTTAGCTCCTCCTTCAATGTCTCCAGCTTCTTCTGCAAAAGCCTGATGAGGGGAATGACCTGACTCAGGCTGGCAGTGTCTGAACTGACTTCACGTGTGGCAAGTTCAAAAGGTTGCAGAACCTTGCACAACGTTGAAATCATTCTCCACTGCGCTTGAGACAGGTGCATTCCACCTCCTATATCGTGCTCAGTTGTATAGGCTTGAATGGCCTTTTGCTGCTCCTCCAACCTCTGAAGCATATAGAGGGTTGAATTCCACCTCGTTACCACTTCTTGCTTCAGATGATGGCAGGGCAGGTTCAGGCGTTTTTGGTGGTGCTCCAGTCTTCTGTACGTGGTGCCTGTACGCCGAAAGTGTCCCGCAAATCTTCTGGCCACCGACAGCATCTCTTGCACGCCCCTCTCGTTTTTTAAATAATTCTGCACCACCAAATTCAAGGTATGTGCAAAACATGGGACGTGCTGGAATTTGCCCATATTTAATGCACACACAATATTGCTGGCGTTGTCCGATGCCACAAATCCACAGGAGAGTCCAATTGGGGTAAGCCATTCTGCGATGATCTTCCTCAGTTGCCGTAAGAGATTTTTAGCTGTGTGCGTATTCTGGAAAGCGGTGATACAAAGCGTAGCCTGCCTAGGAAAGAGTTGGCGTTTGCGAGATGCTGCTACTGGTGCCGCCGCTGCTGTTCTTGCGGCGGGAGTCAATACATCTACCCAGTGGGCTGTCACAGTCATATAGTCCTGAGTCTGCCCTGCTCCACTTGTCCACATGTCCGTGGTTAAGTGGACATTGGGTACAACTGCATTTTTTAGGACACTGGTGAGTCTTTTTCTGAGGTCTGTGTACATTTTCGGTATCGCCTGCCTAGAGAAATGGAACCTAGATGGTATTTGGTACCGGGGACACAGTACCTCAATCAAGTCTATAGTTGGCTCTGCAGTAATGATGGATACCGGAACCACGTTTCTCACCGTCCAGGATGCCAAGGCCTCAGTTATCCGCTTTGCAGCAGGATGACTGCTGTGATATTTCATCTTCCTCGCAAAGGACTGTTGGACAGTCAATTGCTTGGTGGAAGTAGTAAAAGTCGTCTTACGACTTCCCCTCTGGGATGACCATCGACTCCCAGCAGCAACAACAGCAGCGCCAGCAGCAGTGGGCGTTACACGCAAGGATGCATCGGAGGAATCCCAGGCAGGAGAGGACTCGTCAGAATTGCCAGTGACATGGCCTGCAGGACTATTGGCATTCCTGGGGAAGGAGGAAATTGACACTGAGGGAGTTGGTGGGGTGGTTTGCGTGAGCTTGGTTACAAGAGGAAGGGATTTACTGGTCAGTGGACTGCTTCCGCTGTCGCCCAAAGTTTTTGAACTTGTCACTGACTTATGATGAATGCGCTGCAGGTGACGTATAAGGGAGGATGTTCCGAGGTGGTTAACGTCCTTACCCCTACTTATTACAGCTTGACAAAGGCAACACACGGCTTGACAAATGTTGTCCGCATTTCTGTTGAAATACTTCCACACCGAAGAGCTGATTTTTTTGGTATTTTCACCAGGCATGTCAATGGCCATATTCCTCCCACGGACAACAGGTGTCTCCCCGGGTGCCTGACTTAAACAAACCACCTCACCATCAGAATCCTCCTGGTCAATTTCCTCCCCAGCGCCAGCAACAGCCATATCCTCCTCATCCTGGTGTACTTCAACACTGACATCTTCAATCTGACTATCAGGAACTGGACTGCGGGTGCTCCTTCCAGCACTTGCAGGGGGCGTGCAAATGGTGGAAGGCGCATGCTCTTCACGTCCACTGTTGGGAAGGTCAGGCATCGCAACCGACACAATTGGACTCTCCTTGTGGATTTGTGATTTCGAAGAACGCACAGTTCTTTGCTGTGCTTTTGCCAGCTTAAGTCTTTTCATTTTTCTAGCGAGAGGCTGAGTGCTTCCATCCTCATGTGAAGCTGAACCACTAGCCATGAACATAGGCCAGGGCCTCAGCCGTTCCTTGCCACTCCGTGTGGTAAATGGCATATTGGCAAGTTTACGCTTCTCCTCCGACGATTTTATTTTAGATTTTTGAGTCCTTTTTTTACTGATATTTGGTGTTTTGGATTTTACATGCTCTGTACTATGACATTGGGCATCGGCCTTGGCAGACGACGTTGATGGCATTTCATTGTCTCGGCCATGACTAGTGGCAGCAGCTTCAGCACGAGGTGGAAGTCGATCTTGATGTTTCCCTATTTTTGGAACCTCAACATTTTTGTTCTCCATATTTTAATAGGCACAACTAAAAGGCACCTCAGGTAAACAATGGAGATGGATGGATACTAGTATACTTATGGATGACGAGTGACTGCCGACACAGAGGTAGCTACAGCCGTGGACAACCGTACTGCGTCTGCTAGTATAGACTGGATGATAATGATATAAAAAATATATATATATCACTACTGCAGGACAGGTATATATTATATAATGACGGACCTGCTGGACACTGTCAGCAGACTCCTAAACTACTAGTATGAAGAAGATATATAAAAAAAAAAAACCACCACAGGTAGGTATACAATTATGGACGAGCGACTGCCGACACAGAGGTAGCTACAGCCGTGGACTACCGTACTGCGTCTGTTAGTATAGACTGGATGATAATGATATAAAAAATATATATATATCACTACTGCAGGACAGGTATATATTATATAATGACGGACCTGCTGGACACTGTCAGCAGACTCCTAAACTACTAGTATGAAGAAGATAGAAAAAAAAAAAACACCACAGGTAGGTATACAATTATGGACGAGCGACTGCCGACACAGAGGTAGCTACAGCCGTGGACTACCGTACTGCGTCTGCTAGTATAGACTGGATGATGATATAAAAAATATATATATATCACTACTGCAGGACAGGTATATATTATATAATGACGGACCTGCTGGACACTGTCAGCAGACTCCTAAACTACTAGTATGAAGAAGATAGAAAAAAAAACCCCACCACAGGTAGGTATACAATTATGGACGAGCACTGCCGACACAGAGGTAGCTACAGCCGTGGACTACCGTACTGCGTCTGCTAGTATAGACTGGATGATAATGATATAAAAAATATATATATATCACTACTGCAGGACAGGTATATATTATATAATGACGGACCTGCTGGACACTGTCAGCAGACTCCTAAACTACTAGTATGAAGAAGATAGAAAAAAAAACAACCCACCACAGGTAGGTATACAATTATGGACGAGCGACTGCCGACACAGAGGTAGCTACAGCCGTGGACTACCGTACTGCATCTGCTAGTATAGACTGGATGATGATATAAAAAATATATATATATCACTACTGCAGGACAGGTATATATTATATAATGATGGACCTGCTGGACACTGTCAGCAGACTCCTAAACTACTAGTATGAAGAAGATAGAAAAAAAAAAACCCACCACAGGTAGGTATACAATTATGGACGAGCACTGGCGACACAGAGGTAGCTACAGCCGTGGACTACCGTACTGCGTCTGTTAGTATAGACTGGATGATAATGATATAAAAAATATATATATATCACTACTGCAGGACAAGTAAATATTATATAATGACGGACCTGCTGGACACTGTAAGCAGACTCCTAAACTACTAGTATGAAGAAGATAGAAAAAAAACCCCCACCACAGGTAGGTATACAATTATGGACGAGCGACTGCCGACAGAGGTAGCTACAGCCGTGGACTACCGTACTGCGTCTGCTAGTATAGACTGGATGATGATATAAAAAATATATATATATATCACTACTGCAGGACAGGTATATATTATATAATGACGGACCTGCTGGACACTGTCAGCAGACTCCTAAACTACTAGTATGAAGAAGATAGAAAAAAAAAACCCACCACAGGTAGGTATACAATTATGGACGAGCACTGCCGACACAGAGGTAGCTACAGCCGTGGACTACCGTACTGCATCTGCTAGTATAGACTGGATGATAATGATATAAAAAATATATATATATCACTACTGCAGGACAGGTATATATTATATAATGACGGACCTGCTGGACACTGTCAGCAGACTCCTAAACTACTAGTATGAAGAAGATAGAAAAAAAAACCCACCACAGGTAGGTATACAATTATGGACGAGCACTGCCGACACAGAGGTAGCTACAGCCGTGGACTACCGTACTGCGTCTGCTACTATAGACTGGATGATAATGATATAAAAAATATATATATATCACTACTGCAGGACAGGTATATATTATATAATGACGGACCTGCTGGACACTGTCAGCAGCAGACTCCTAAACTACTAGTATGAAGAAGATAGAAAAAAAAAAAACCCACCACAGGTAGGTATACAATTATGGACGAGCACTGCCGACACAGAGGTAGCTACAGCCGTGGACTACCGTACTGCGTCTGCTAGTATAGACTGGATGATAATGATATAAAAAATATATATATATCACTACTGCAGGTATATATTATAATATAATGAATGACGGACCTGCTGGACACTGTCTGTCAGCAGAATGCGTTTATAGAATAAAAAAAAAAAACACCACACGAGTGTTTAACTTTTTCAGGCAGACAATATACTGGTGGTCACTGGTCAGTCACACTGGCAGCAAAAGTGTGCACTGTTATGTACTCCTGCTATAACTGCTCCCCAGTCTCCCCCACAATTAAGCTGTGTGAGCAGTGAGCACTCAGCACAGTCAGATATACATAGATGATATTATCATGCAGCACACTGAGGCTGAGCACAGATATGGTATGTGACTGTGTATCGTTTTTTTTCAGGCAGAGAACGGATTTTAAATAATAAATAAAACTGGTGGTCACTAGTATAACTATCAGCAAAACTCTGCACTCTCTGAGTACTCCAGTCCTAATGCTCCTCAAAATTACTAAAATTAAATTACTAGTAAATCAAGTGTCTCACTCTCTATCTAAACGGAGAGGACGCCAGCCACGTCCTCTCCCTATCAATCTCAATGCACGTGTGAAAATGGCGGCGACGCGCGGCTCCTTATATAGAATCCGAGTCTCGCGATAGAATACGAGCCTCGCGAGAATCCGACAGCGGGATGATGACGTTCGGGCGCGCTCGGGTTAACCGAGCAAGGCGGGAAGATCCGAGTCTGCCTCGGACCCGTGTAAAAAGGCTGAAGTTCGGGGGGGTCCGGATTCCGAGGAACCGAACCCGCTCATCTCTAGTATCTTTATTCACTTATATGGAGTAAATACGGCATTTTTGACAAAATTACAGTGTGCTGGTCCTGACTATGTTGCTACGTGGATATGAGATGTTATTTATATATATATATATATATATATATATATATATATATACACACACACAGACACACTAGTTTTACGGACCCAGCACATACTGGGTCACCTCAGTCCCCACCCCCGTGCTTGGCTCCACCCAGTTCTGGAAACCCCCCCATGCAAATCCTGCGTTTGCCACTGCCTGACTTCCCCAGCGGCACCCCCGCTCTGTTGCTTAATCGCATCACCATACTTTTGTATGGTGACTGCAATTTATGTAGGAACGGAAAGCCCAGCTTTCCGTTCTCCTTCGCAAAACCCCATCGCCATCTCAGACAGGCGTAGGGAGGCTTGTACAGGAGAAGAGCAGTGAAGACGTCCGTCTCCTGCCTTCTCCCCGCCCCCTTCCATGACAGGAGCCAATCAGAGGAGCCCAGGGCATAGGCATTTGCATATGCTAGGTCTCCTCCTCCTGACTGCCTGGGCCGCTGTAACCGTTCCCCCGCGCATTGCGCCCACTTTCTGTTTGCCCCCTCCGCCTCTGAGGTGACCCGACATATACGTATGCCGGGTCACCTCCTCCTTGCTGCCCTTGCTCAGCTGTTTGTTGGCGCGACCCCCCCCCCTCGTGTCCCACCGCCGCTGGAGATCTCGTTTCCCCGGCGCATGCGCAGATGACACCTGGAGGCAGGGGGGAACACTGCGCATGTGCAGAAGACCACAGCCGCGGTATGAAGAGAGAAGACTGGAGAAGCCGGGATCGAGGAACAGCCGGATACTGCATCGCATCAGGGAACAGGTAAGTATTAATGAATTGCGTTGGACATATGAAAAAAAACCTGAAATAAGAATGCGATGTTTAGTGAAAAGTTAAACATAAACATCGCATTCTTACAAAATAGACCCCTTAGTAACATCACTCCACAAGGTGTAGGAAACGGCTGTACAATTCCGTGTAACTAAAACTCAACTGCAGCCGGACTGTTTTGTCCCCAATTGTCAGGAGCAAAGGAATTTGCTGACGCTATATAAGTAAATGTTAATAAATACAATAAACAAATATACAGCAAGAAACCTTTAAGGCTGCCGGTTTTCACAGCCGATAAACTGACATCTTTGTGCGTGTGTTAAGGCATCATGGACCCCGGCAGCCCTGTATATATGTTAAGCAGCATTGTAAAGCTGTCTTGTTAGGGGGGGAGACCGGGCAGAGCAGTGAATCATAACATCCAAAGTAATTACATGGTGGGAAATTGAGCCGTGAACGCTTAGGTCATGTTAAACGATGTATGTAATAGTGCATTAATTATGCCATGTAACTCTGCGTGCAATGCTCAGGGTGCAAATTATTCTGCTTGACGGGAATATTATTATGGGTTCACTTCCAAATAACAATGCGGAATCTTTAACGATATTTCTGACATTTTTTATAATAATGAAACTTTTTTTTTAATGTCGCACTTCCGCTGCCTGGACAAAGTATCTGAAAGCTGAAGGGAAATAGTCCAGAGGCAAACACTTTCCTGGTGGTCAGTATGGCTGCAGGTGTACACCACCATGCCATGGTGGCTGACCCTACCGCGGGCTCCACGCATGAAGCTGTTACCACCAGCGATATCTGTGGCCTCCTCCTTTGCACAACAAACGCTGTTTTAACAAGAATTGTTGCAGCAGTCATACCGCAGCACTACGTTTTCTCTTATCGCTATCTTAGGATGACAAACACAGAATAATATAATTAAGCAATGCTTCATTCTGTGAACAAAAGGCTTTAAAATATTTTGGATTTTTATTTTAAATAAATTTAATCTAATTTTTTATTTTTATTTTTTTCTTCCCACAAAGCTATCTGCAAACTCTGGCCTTGGCGAGGCGAAAATGTAACCCTTACCGCCCCAGCACAGAATCACCGGGATAGCTGATAGCTGTTGATAAATGATTTGTTTTTTGTTTTTTTTGTTTTTTTAATAAAAATTAGCCTTATTGCCAGATTAAGGGGGCGTCACTCATGTTCACAGGTCAGTAATAAAAAGTGAGGTTAAGGGCTTGATTCTGTGGGGTAAATTTACTAAGGTGGGAGTTTTCCTTAGAACTGGCGAAGTTGGTCATAGCAACCAATCAGATTTTATCTATTATTTTCTAGAAGCAGCTAGATAAATGTTTAGTAGAATCTTATTGGTTGCTATGAGCAACATCACCAGTTCGAAAAAAAACCTCCCACCTTAGTAAACCTACCCCTATGTCTCATGCTACAGTATGTTGATATCTGATATAGATGTGCAATAATTTTTTTTTTTTACTGCTCATGTATTTAAGGCACACTGCGCATGTATCCAGATTGTGGGTCTTATTCAGTATGGTGCGATCGCATACTGACGCTTTTATGACGAGGGCACACGCGCAGTGCTTGATCTACGCATGTGTGGGCTCGGCAACAAGGGCGTAGCCAGTGCCGTAACTAGGAATTTTAGCGCTGTGTGCAAGAAACGGCATTGGCGCCGCCACCCTACGCTAGACAGGAGCAGTGCGCGCCGCAGGGGCGCGAAAAATATATAGGGATGTGGCTTCATGGGGAAGGGGTGTGGCCACAAAATAATGCTAATTCATACTACGGTGCATAGTAGTCTCCTCTCCATTATTCAAATTACGCTGCACATTAGCACCACTACACCAGGTATAGCCCCTTTTTAGTTTTTACACATTACGGCAGACAGCGTCCCCTTTTTGTACACATTACGGCAGCCAGCGTCCCCCTTTTTACACATTACGGCAGCCAGTCCCCCTTTTTACACATTGTGGCAGACACGAGAGAGAGAGAAAGAGAGAGAGAGAGAGAGAGAGAGCGAGAGAGAGATACTTACCATCTCTCCCGCTGGCAGTCAGGCTCCTCGTGCTGGCAGAGATCCCGGGCAGCCGCAGGTGAGAAGGAGGAGGAGGGAGGGGGACTGGAGCCGCAGCAGCGCTATGTAATTGGTGAAGGCGCCGCTGCAGCACTCCCCTCTCCTTCCGCATTGGCTGCCCGCTGCTGAGAATGCTGGGATGAGGGAAGCGCATCCCAGCATTCACAGCAGCGCCGGGCAGCCAATACAGAAGGAGAGAGGACTGCTGCAGCGGCGCCGCTACCAATGACATTGTGGTGCTGCGGCTCCAGTCCCCCTCCCTCCTCCTCCTTCAAGTTCTCTGCCTCCGGCGCTTCTGCTGCTCTCCCTCCAGTGCGGCGCACGGCACACAACAGACGGCATGCAATGAGTAGTGATGAGCGGGTTCGGATCCTCGGAATCCGACCCGCCCGAACTTCACCTTTTTTTTACACGGGTCCGAGCGACTCGGATCCTCCCGCCTTGCTCGGTTAACCCAAGCGCGCCCGAACGTCATCATCCCGCTGTCGGATTCTCGCGAGACTCGGATTCTATATAAGGAGCCGCGCGTCACCGCCATTTTCACACGTGCATTGAGATTGATAGGGAGAGGACGTAGCTGGCGTCCTCTCCGTTATAGTAGAACACAGAGTGACTTAGTTAGTTATAATTGTGGGGAGGATTGGGGACGGGGAGCAGCTGTTAGGGAGTACAGTGCAGGGTTTTGATTATACCACCAGTGAGTTTAATCCTTTGTTTCTCTGCCTGAAAAAAACGCTCCGACCACCATATCTGTGCTCACTCAGTGTGCTGCACTGCTGCATGATATATCTGTGCTGAGTGCACTGCTCTGCTCACACTGCCTAATTGTGGGGACTGGGGAGCAGTTATAGCAGGAGTACAGTGCACAGTTTTGCTGACAGTGACCACCAGTCCAGTATACGTTTGTCTGCCTGAAAAACACTCCTGTGTTTTGTTTTTTTTCTTCATACTAGTTTAGCAGTCTGCTGACAGTGTCCACCAGGTCCGTTATAC
This sequence comes from Pseudophryne corroboree, assembly GCF_028390025.1. NCBI lineage: Eukaryota > Metazoa > Chordata > Amphibia > Anura > Myobatrachidae > Pseudophryne > Pseudophryne corroboree. Next base: position 468,729,181 of record NC_086451.1, read on the forward strand.
AGTATATTATATATATAAGCAGCAGTACGGTAGGCCACGGCTGTACCTACCTCTGTGTCGTCAGTGCACTCGTCGTCCATAAGTAATATAATACTATACTATCCATCCATCTACATTGTATACCTGTGTTGTTGTTTTTTTCTTCATACTAGTTTAGCAGTCTGCTGACAGTGTCCACCAGGTCCGTTATACAGTATATTATATATATAAGCAGCAGTACGGTAGGCCACGGCTGTACCTACCTCTGTGTCGTCACTCGTCGTCTATAAGTAATATAATACTATACTATCCGTCCATCTACATTGTATACCTGTGGTGTTTCTTTTTTCTTCTTCATCCTAGTTTAGCAGTCTGCTGACAGTGTCCACCAGGTCCGTTATACAGTATATTATATATATAAGCAGCAGTACGGTAGGCCACGGCTGTACCTACCTCTGTGTCGTCACTCATCGTCCATAAGTAATATAATACTATACTATCCATCCATCTACATTGTATACCTGTGGTGTTTTTTTTTTCTTCATACTAGTTTAGCAGTCTGCTGACAGTGACCACCAGGTCCGTTATACAGTATATTATATATATAAGCAGCAGTACGGTAGGCCACGGCTGTACCTACCTCTGTGTCGTCACTCGTCGTCCATAAGTAATATAATACTATACTATCCATCCATCTACATTGTATACCTGTGGTGTTTTTTTTTCTTCATACTAGTTTAGCAGTCTGCTGACAGTGTCCACCAGGTCCGTTATACAGTATATTATATATATAAGCAGCAGTACGGTAGGCCATGGCTGTACCTACCTCTGTGTTGTCACTCGTCGTCCATAAGTAATATAATACTATACTATCCATCCATCTACATTGTATACCTGTGGTGTTTTTTTTTTCTTCATACTAGTTTAGCAGTCTGCTGACAGTGTCCACCAGGTCCGTTATACAGTATATTATATATATAAGCAGCAGTACGGTAGGCCACGGCTGTACCTACCTCAGTGTCATCACTCGTCGTCCATAAGTAATATAATACTATACTATCCACCCATCTACATTGTATACCTGTGGTGGCTTTTAGTTGTGCGCAAAATATGGAGAACAAAAATGTGGAGGTTAAAAAAATAGGGAAAGATCAAGATCCACTTCCACCTCGTGCTGAAGCTGCTGCCACTAGTCATGGCCGAGACGATGAAATGCCATCAACGTCGTCTGCCAAGGCCGATGCCCAATGTCATAGTACAGAGCATGTAAAATCCAAAACACAAAAGATCAGTAAAAAAATGACCCAAAAATCAAAATTAAAAGCGTCTGAGGAGAAGCGTAAACTTGCCAATATGCCATTTACGACACGGAGTGGCAAGGAATGGCTGAGGCCCTGGCCTACGTTCACGGCTAGTGGTTCAGCTTCACATGAGGATGGAAGCACTCATCCTCTCGCTAGAAAAAAAAAAGACTTGCGGCAAAAGCACAGCAAAGAACTGTGCGTTCTTCGAAATCACAAATCCCAAAGGAGAGTCCAATTGTGTCGGTTGCGATGCCTGACCTTCCCAACACTGGACGGGAAGAGCTTGCGCCTTCCACCATTTGCACGCCCCCTGCAAGTGTTGAAAGGAGCACCCGCAGTCCAGTTCCTGATAGTGAAATTGAAGATGTCAGTGTTGAAGTACACCAGGATGAGGATATGGGTGTTGCTGGCGCTGGGGAGGAAATTGACAAGGAGGATTCTGATGGTGAGGTGGTTTGTTTAAGTCAGGCACCCGGGGAGACACCTGTTGTACGTGGGAGGAATATGGCCATTGACATGCCTGGTGAAAATACCAAAAAAATCAGCTCTTCAGTGTGGAAGTATTTCAACAGAAATGCGGACAACAGGTGTCAAGCCGTGTGTTGCCTTTGTCAAGCTGTAATAAGTAGGGGTAAGGACGTTAACCACCTCGGAACATCCTCCCTTATACGTCACCTGCAGCGCATTCATAATAAGTCAGTGACAAGTTCAAAAACTGTGGGCGACAGCGGAAGCAGTCCACTGACCAGTAAATCCCTTCCTCTTGTAACCAAGCTCGCGCAAACCACACCACCAACTCCCTCAGTGTCAATTTCCTCCTTACCCAGGAAAGCCAATAGTCCTGCAGGCCATGTCACTGGCAAGTCTGACGAGTCCTCTCCTGCCTGGGATTCCTCCGATGCATCCTTGAGTGTAACGCCTACTGCTGCTGGCGCTGCTGTTGTTGCTGCTGGGAGTCGATCGTCATCCCAGAGGGGAAGTCGGAAGACCACTTGTACTACTTCCAGTAAGCAATTGACTGTCCAACAGTCCTTTGCGAGGAAGATGAAATATCACAGCGGTCATCCTGTTGCAAAGCGGATAACTGAGGCCTTGACAACTATGTTGGTATTAGACGTGCGTCCAGTATCCGCCGTTAGTTCACAGGGAACTAGACAATTGCTTGAGGTAGTGTGCCCCCGTTACCAAATACCATCTAGGTTCCACTTCTCTAGGCAGGCGATACCGAGAATGTACACGGACGTCAGAAAAAGACTCACCAGTGTCCTAAAAAATGCAGTTGTACCCAATGTCCACTTAACCACGGACATGTGGACAAGTGGAGCAGGGCAGACTCAGGACTACATGACTGTGACAGCCCACTGGGTAGATGTATTGCCTCCCGCTGCAAGAACAGCAGCGGCGGCACCAGTAGCAGCATCTCGCAAACGCCAACTCGTTCCTAGGCAGGCTACGCTTTGTATCACCGCTTTCCAGAATACGCACACAGCTGAAAACCTCTTACGGCAACTGAGGAAGATCATCGCAGAATGGCTTACCCCAATTGGACTCTCCTGGGGATTTGTGGCATCGGACAACGCCAGTAATATTGTGCGTGCATTACATCTGGGCAAATTCCAGCACGTCCCATGTTTTGCACATACCTTGAATTTGGTGGTGCAGAATTATTTAAAAAACGACATGGGCGTGCAAGAGATGCTGTCGGTGGCCAGAAGAATTGCGGGCCACTTTCGGCGTACAGAAGACTGGAGCACCACCAAAAACACCTGAACCTGCCATCATCTGAAGCAAGAGGTGGTAACGAGGTGGAATTCAACCCTCTATATGCTTCAGAGGATGGAGGAGCAGCAAAAGGCCATTTAAGCCTATACATCTGGCCACAATATAGACAAAGGAGGTGGAATGCACCTGTCTCAAGCGCAGTGGAGAATGATTTCAACGTTGTGCAAGGTTCTGCAACCTTTTGAACTTGCCACACGTGAAGTCAGTTCAGACACTGCCAGCCTGAGTCAGGTCATTCCCCTCATCAGGCTTTTGCAGAAGAAGCTGGAGGCATTGAAGGAGGAGCTAAAACAGAGCGATTCCGCTAGGCATGTGGGACTTGTGGACGGAGCCCTTCATTCGCTTAACCAGGATTCACGGGTGGTCAATCTGTTGAAATCAGAGCACTACATTTTGGCCACCGTGCTCGATCCTAGATTTGAAACCTACGTTGGATCTCTCTTTCCGGCAGACACAAGTCTGCAGAGGTTCAAAGAACTGCTGGTGAGAAAATTGTCAAGTCAAGCGGAACGCGACCCGTCAACATCTCCTCCTTCACATTCTCCCGCAACTGGGGGTGCAAGGAAAAGGCTACGAATTCCGAGCCCACCCGCTGGCGGTGATGCAGGGCAGTCTGGAGCGACTGCTGATGCTGACATCTGGTCCGGACTGAAGGACCTGCCAACGATTACTGACATGTCGTCTACTGTCACTGCATATGATTCTCTCACCATTGAAAGAATGGTGGAGGATTATATGAGTGACCGCATCCAAGTAGGCACGTCAGACAGTCCGTACGTATACTGGCAGGAAAAAGAGGCAATTTGGAGGCCCTTGCACAAACTGGCTTTATTCTACCTAAGTTGCCCTCCCTCCAGTGTGTACTCCGAAAGAGTGTTTAGTGCCGCCGCTCACCTTGTCAGCAATCGGCGTACGAGGTTACTTCCAGAAAATGTGGAGAAGATGATGTTCATTAAAATGAATTATAATCAATTCCTGCATGGAGACATTCACCAGCAGCAATTGCCTCCAGAAAGTACACAGGGACCTGAGATGGTGGATTCCAGTGGGGACGAATTAATAATCTGTGAGGAGGGGGATGTACACAGTGAAAGGGGTGATGAATCGGACAACGATGATGGTGAGGTGGACATCTTGCCTCTGTAGAGCCAGTTTGTGCAAGGAGAGATTGCTTCTTTTTTGGTGGGGTCCCAAACCAACCAGTCATTTCAGTCACAGTCGTGTGGCAGACCCTGTCGCTGAAATGATGGGTTGGTTAAAGTGTGCATGTCCTGTTTATACAACATAAGGGTGGGTGGGAGGGCCCAAGGACAATTCCATCTTGCACCTCTTTTTTCTTTCATTTTTCTTTGCGTCATGTGCTGTTTGGGGAGTATTTTTTGGAAGGGCCATCCAGCCTGACACTGCAGTGCCACTCCTAGATGGGCCAGGTGTTTGTGTCGGCCACTAGGATCGCTTAGCTTACTCACACAGCTACCTCATTGCGCCTCTTTTTTTCTTTGCGTCATGTGCTGTTTGGGGAGTATTTTTTGGAAGGGCCATCCTGCCTGACACTGCAGTGCCACTCCTAGATGGGCCAGGTGTTTGTGTCGGCCACTAGGGTCGCTTAGCTTAGTCATCACACAGCTACCTCATTGCGCCTCTTTTTTCTTTGCGTCATGTGCTGTTTTTGGAGTATTTTTTGGAAGGGCCATCCTGCGTGACACTGCAGTGCCACTCCTAGATAGGCCAGGTGTTTGTGTCGGCCACTAGGGTCGCTTAGCTTACTCACACAGCTACCTCATTGCGCCTCTTTTTTTCTTTGCGTCATGTGCTGTTTGGGGAGTATTTTTTGGAAGGGCCATCCTGCCTGACACTGCAGTGCCACTCCTAGATGGGCCAGGTGTTTGTGTCGGCCACTAGGGTCGCTTAGCTTATTCACACAGCTACCTCATTGCGCTTCTTTTTTTCTTTGCGTCATGTGCTGTTTGGGGAGTATTTTTTGGAAGGGCCATCCTGCGTGACACTGCAGTGCCACTCCTAGATGGGCCAGGTGTTTGTGTCGGCCACTAGGGTCGCTTAGCTTACTCACACAGCTACCTCATTGCGCCTCTTTTTTTCTTTGCGTCATGTGCTGTTTGGGGAGTATTTTTTGGAAGGGCCATCCTGCCTGACACTGCAGTGCCACTCCTAGATGGGCCAGGTGTTTGTGTCGGCCAATAGGGTCGCTTAGCTTAGTCGTCACACAGCTACCTCATTGCACCTCTTTTTTTCTTTGCGTCATGTGCTGTTTTTGGAGTATTTTTTGGAAGGGCCATCCTGCGTGACACTGCAGTGCCACTCCTAGATGGGCCAGGTGTTTGTGTCGGCCACTAGGGTCGCTTAGCTTACTCACACAGCTACCTCATTGCGCCTCTTTTTTTTTTTGCTTCATGTGCTGTTTGGGGAGTATTTTTTGGAAGGGCCATCCTGCCTGACACTGCAGTGCCACTCCTAGATGGGCCAGGTGTTTGTGTCGGCCACTTGTGTCGCTTAGCTTAGCCATCCAGCGACCTCGGTGCAAATTTTAGGACTAAAAATAATATTGTCAGGTGTGAGGTGTTTAGAATAGACTGGAAATGAGTGTAAATTATGGTTATTGAGGTTAATAATACTATGGGATCAAAATGACCCCCAAATTCAATGATTTAAGCTGTTTTTTAGGGTTTTTTGAAAAAAACACCCGAATCCAAAACACACCCGAATCCGACAAAAAAAAATTCGTTGAGGTTTTGCGTTCGCGTTCGAACCCAAAACACGGCCGCGGAACCGAACCCAAAACCAAAACACAAAACCCGAAAAATTTCCGGTGCACATCACTAGTAATGAGTCAATTTGACGCATTACATGCCGCTGGCCGTGCACCCTCAGGGTAACTGCGCTGTGTGCCAGGCACACCTGGCACATAGGTAGTTACGGCGCTGGGCGTAGCTACCATAGGTGCAGGGAGTGCAGCTGCTATGGGGCCCAGAGCTGAGAGGGGCCACCTTCCCTGTCACAGTTACATGTGTTATATGCAGGGTGTAGCTACCATAGGTGCAGAGAGTGCAGCTGCTATGGGGCCAGAGCTGAGAGGGGCCACCTTCCCTGTCACAGTTACATGTGTTATATACAGGGTGTAGCTACCATAGGTGCAGGGAGTGCAGCTGCTATGGGGCCCAGAGCTGAGAGGGGCCACCTTCCCTGTCAAAGTTACATGTGTTATATACAGGGCGTAGCTAACATAGGTGCAGGGAGTGCAGCTGCTATGGGGCCCAGAGCTGAGAGGGGCCACCTTCCCTGTCACAGTTACATGTGTTATATACAGGGTGTAGCTACCATAGGTGCAGGGAGTGCAGCTGCTATGGGGCCCAGAGCTGAGAGTGGCCACCTTCCCTGTCACAGTTACATATGTTATATGCAGGGTGTAGCTACCATAGGTGCAGGGAGTGCAGCTGCTATGAGGCCCAGAGCTGAGAGGGGCCACCTTCCCTGTCACAGTCACATGTGTTATATACAGGGTGTAGCTACCATAGGTGCAGGGTGTGCAGCTGCTATGGGGCCAGAGCTGAGAGGAGCCACCTTCCCTGTCACAGTTACATGTGTTATATACAGGGTGTAGCTACCATAGGTGCAGGGAGTGCAGCTGCTATGGAGACCAGAGCTGAGAGGGGTCACCTTCCTTGTTACAGTTACATGTGTTATATACAGGGTGTAGCTACCATAGGTGCAGGGAGTGCAGCTGCTATGGGGCCCAGAGCTGAGAGGAGCCACCTTCCCTGTCACAGTTACATGTGTTATATACAGGGTGTAGCTACCATAGGTGCAGGGAGTGCAGCTGCTATGGGGTCCAGAGCTGAGAGGGGCCACCTTCCCTGTCACAGTTACATGTGTTATATTCAGGGTGTAGCTACCATAGGTGCAGGGAGTGCAGCTGCTATGGGGACCAGAGCTGAGAGGAGCCACCTTCCCTGTCACAGTTACATGTGTTATATACAGGGTGTAGCTACCATAGGTGCAGGGAGTGCAGCTGCTATGGGGTCCAGAGCTGAGAGGGGCCACCTTCCCTGTCACAGTTACATATGTTATATACAGGGTGTAGCTACCATAGGTGCAGGGAGTACAGCTGCTATATGGCCAGAGCTGAGAGGAGCCACCTTCCCTGTCACAGTTACATGTGTTATATACAGGGTGTAGCTACCATAGGTGCAGGGAGTGCAGCTGCTATGGGGCCCAGAGCTGAGAGGGGCCACCTTCCCTGTCACAGTTACATGTGATATATACAGGGTGTAGCTACCATAGGTGCAGGGAGTGCAGCTGCCATGGGGCCCAGAGCTGAGAGGGGCCACCTTCCCTGTCACAGTTACATGTGTTATATACAGGGTGTAGGTACCATAGGTGCAGGGAGTGCAGCTGCTATGGGGCCCAGAGCTGAGAGGGGCCACCTTCCCTGTCACAGTTACATGTGATATATACAGGGTGTAGCTACCATAGGTGCAGGGAGTGCAGCTGCCATGGGGCCCAGAGCTGAGAGGGCCCACCTTCCCTGTCACAGTTACATGTATTATATACATTTTTTACCATTGGGTGGACTAAAGGGGTCCTTACAAACTTTTGCCTTTAGGCTTACAATATATTTAGTTATGCTCCTGTACATGCTCATTATAATATGATATAAAATTAACTGCAGTGCATTATAATGTTACATGATATGTATCGGAGCAATGTAATATTTCACATTATGAAATGGAGGCACACTAGTGTGGCATAATATGATCTGGGGACATGGTATGTCATAATATGAATTAGAGATATTGTGTTGCATAATGTGTACTGGCAGCCCTACAATGTGGCATAATGTGAACGAGGGTACTACTGTGGTACAGATAATGAACCTGGGCACTATTATGGGAAGTACAATTAACATCTGCAGCAGAGAGGTGTCTTTTTAGAAACATTGGGACAGGGGCCCTTCAAAAAGTTGCTATGGAGCCCACAAAGTTCTGGCTATGCCCCTGCCCGGCAATGCATTTGATGCGAATGCCTCTGCCTGACTGACAGGCAGAGGTGTTAGAAAGGGTGGGCGGGGGAGGCAGTGTGATCGCAAGCAGTTGCAGTTTTGCTTATTTAGCAAAACTGCAGCTGATGGTGAATGAGATCCAGTGTTTGTTCAGTCAATGTATTGGGCACTACTGGACGGGAAGACAAATAATCAGATTTATTATATGCAACATTCAGACCAAAAAAAAAAAACCCAGAGAAAATAAAACAACCCTGGATCTTTAAATTCTGAGCCGCAGGTTAACACCAGAAACAGGCGTAAGGATTTGTCTATGAGCTGTGTGCACACTGACAAACACACATTGCACCGTGTAGCATTATTACAGCTACTGGCTAGGTAATCCACAGACGTAGACTTATTGCAGCAAGAAGATTGACATTTTTTAAATGAATTCTCTTAATTTTGCTGCCCCGCGAATCGCTGCCTGAGACAGCTGCCTCGTTACAGGCTTCTCCCCTGCAGGTAAAACCAGTTATTATAAAAGCTCTTGTAACAAGACGGCTATTTCTGGTACAGAGAGATACTGCGCCGTCACATCACTCCGTCCTGCGGTTTTCAGCCTCTCCGTGGCCGCCATCCGGTGGCATCAGCTAAATATGCTGTGATCTATGAGGACTGACACTCTCGTCCATTGATCTGCGGATGTAATTGTCCTAAAATTTAAATGTTTGGGATTAATTAGTGACTGCAAGAGATGGATAACCGCTCAGCTCGGGGAGAGAAAGCCTTGTAATTGCCTGGGAAATAATAAAAACAGAGTGAAAACAATTCAATCATATTACATTTTAATGCTTTTAGGTAGAGAGCGCATTTAAAGCAGTGGGCTGGGATTATTTACTGCGTTTAATGGTGGCTATTACCCAGAGGCGATCCGTTATCTGATACCTTCTGTTCCAGCCCTCAGACCATATCCGTCAAGTGTAGACACCACACAGAGCACCCATTCCATACTAAGCAGCGTACACTGCATAAAGGGCCTGTTTCTGCTAAAGGATGCAACCTGCACCTGGACAAACCGCGCTGCGATGCCTGGAGCATATGGAGGTGATATTCTGGTGGATGGTGCAGGGGTCCGGATCAGTACTGGGGATTTGGGAGCCTCCGGGACATTCTAAGTATGCCCTGGGACCGTGTGATTTCTTGGTGCTTCTATAGCTAGATATTGTCTATAAGCAAAAGGGGGAGATTTATCAAATCTTGGAGAGTGATAAAGTGGAGAGAGATAAAGTACCAACCAATCAGCGTCTAACTGACATGTTACAGGCTGTGTTTGAAAAATGACAGTTGGGAGCTGATTGGTTACTGAGGGTGAGCGGGCAGTGCAGAGAGTAGCCCAAATGTATTAAGCCTTAAAAAATTCTAAAGTGGAGATGAAAAAAGAGAGATAAATTTCCAGCCAATCAGCTCTAACTGTCATTTTTCAATCACAGCCTGTGACATGGCAGTTAGGAGCTGATTGGCTGGTACTTTATAATTTTTTAAAGCTCAATACATTTGGGCCGGAGCCTCTGGGGGCAGCCCAGTATTGCCTGGAAAGCTAGGTATACCTCCAGAGTAATGAAGACGGGGGTGTGCCACGAGGTCATGCCCCCTTCTCACGAGGTTGCTCCCCCTTTTATGATTACAACGCACGAGTGGGGGAGGATGCCTGAGGTGGCTGCACTCAGTCCTCAGTGACTGCATGAAGGTGCCGCACTGCAAGTAGGAGTAATTATACTCTCTGCAATATCATCTATTGCTTTATTTATTAGGTGACTTACATCCTCTACTCATGGCGGTGTTTGCATGTAACTTCAATGAAGCCGCATCTCATGAGAATAGGGACTAAACTCAGACGGAGGGCTGTTCTAACAGTAAGCTGTGTGGGGGAACCTCTGCTTTACCAACATCTATTTACTATATATATATAGAGAGAGAGAGAGAGAGAGAGAGAGAGAGAGAGAGAGAGAGAGTAAACGGCGGCACTCATGCAGACTGGTTCAGGTATATGAAGAAAAAGTGTCCCTTTATTGCCTACATGTTTCAGGGAAACACCCCGTCCTCAGGGCGTCTGGCCCTGAGGACGGGGTGTTTCCCCGAAACATGTAGACAATAAAGGGACACTTTATCTTCATATACCTGAACCAGCCTGCATGAGTGCCGCCGTTTACTCTCTATTTGCATTGTCAGCTTATGCCAAAGCTGTCCAGGAGGGCACCGCAGCACATTGCAACGTTACATTTGGAGTGCTGGAAAAACTTTTTCACTATATATATATATATATATATATATATATATATATATAAATCTGTTGCCAACGTTTCAGAGATGGCTCTCTTTTATCAAGAAGTATTGATAAAAAGAGAGCCATCTCTGAAACGTTGGTAACATAACAGATTAGCCGTGGTGCTGTGACTTTTTGTCCGTTGTAAGCCTCCAGGAGTGCCGCCTAGCAGACATTGTTCTGCATAGGATTTCCAGGCCAGGCACTGGAGCTAGATGTACCCTCTAGTTATAGGAGGGCCAAACACTGTGGATTGCTATATTTGTATACTGTGTATATATATATATATATATGTATATATATATCCCTTGATGAAGTGTACAATATAAACGAAACGCATTGGGCAGGACTGCTTAACCTGATATGTCCTGACTCCATCACCAGACAGATAAGATCTCTAATTGTTTTGGGATGAACATGAGCTACTATCCATTCTATGCAGAGATTTTCTTGTTTTTAACTTGACTCCGCCCAAGTTATGCAATGAAACCTGACTTCACTATGCCAAAGTTATGCAACGGAACCCAACTTAAAGTGACTGCTCTGCAGAGGAACCTAATTGAGGAAGGGATTTTAACAGGATGTGGCACAGGTGAGACTGTGTTTATACCATATATACCCCTTATACCCAACAATTTTTCTTTTCAATTCAAGCGCACAAAGTTTCCTATAAGCGTCTGCTTTGCTCTGACGGTCAATAAGATCTCAGGACCAGCTGCTTCTCCCATGGGCAGCTTTACGTGACTTGCTCACGGGTTAGTAGCCCCAAGCATCTTTTTGTGGTAAACATTGAAGGAAAAACTACAAATATTGTTTACAAGGAAATCTTCTGATCAATGGGGGTTATTCCAAAGTGATCGCTCGCTAGCAACTTTTTGCAGCGTTGCGATCAGGTTAAATCTCGGCAAAACTGCGCATGCGTATGCACCGCAATGCGCAGGTGCGTCGTACGGGTACTAAGAGGATTGGTGCTGGGCGATGGATTTAACGAAGAATCCATTCCAACAGCCGATCGCAATGTGATTGACAGAAAGAGGGCGTTTGTGGGTGTCAACTGACCGTTTTCTGGGAGTGTTTGGAGAAAAAGCAGGTGTGTCCAAGTGTTTGCAGGGCGGGTGTCTGACGTCAATTCCGGGACCAAAAAGACTGAAGTGATAGCAGCAGCTGAGTAAGTCCAGAGCTACTCGGAAACTGCAAAAAAAAAGCGAAAATACACTCCCCCATAGGCGGCGACTATCTGATCGCAGCACAGCAAAAAGCTGCTAGCGAGTGATCAACTCGGAATGACCCCCAATGTGTACAATATAAAATCACAATCACAATATTAGATGCCTCTACTGTCTTTATAAGCAATTGCAGATGCACCCTAATATATATATGTATATATATATATATATATATATATATATATATATCTCCTATATAATAGCCCAGATCTGTGACTTTGTGACTCATTTGCTAACGCTGGGCGAAGTTAGTCAAATGAGTCACAGATCTGGGCAAATCTATAGGAGACTAGGAGCAGAAGCAGATGGTATGGGCATGGCACAGGCAGGGGTGCATACCTCCCAGCTTTCTTCAGGCAGAAGGAGGGACACACAGGCAGCGAAAAGGGGGCGTGGTTAATTAAAAGGGGCGTGGCTTCACAGGAGGGCCCACGTTTTTGTCAGTGAGGGGGCATGCCCAGCGCTCTGTGAGCTGCTGGCATGCCCCCAGGGGCGGATTATGAGTCCGGGGGGCCCAAAGCACTTGAAACAGGGGGTCCCTATCTCATTGCTGTGCCTGCTGTGGGTTTGGGGTGTGTGGCCTAATCGCGGGATTCGTGGTCACGCCCCCTTATGCAAATTCTGCATTATTTTTTTTAAATGGGATTTTAGCCCCTTAGCTAGGGGTAAATCCAGAGGGGGTGGTTGCTCTCCCCTACACACCCGCACAGGCAGAAGAAAGCAACACCACAGACCTGCCAACACGCAGCAGCGTGTGCTGACTGTAGCACAATGCTGCTGCTGTTGCTGGCAGGACGGGGGAGCTACAGAGCTGGGACAAAGCTACTCCAGCCCAGTGACGTGTGGTGAGGTCAATGGCTGGGGAGGCACTGGCCAGTGTGGGTGGTGCAATGATGCGATGAGTGAAGACAGAGAGAGAGGGTGTGGCTGGGGGATAGTGTTAAAGACAGGACAATGAGAGTGCGGTCACACACGGAGAGGAATAGGGGCAAAGAGAGGCGACTGGCTGAGCTAATAGAGTGTCAAAAACAGAACAATGACAGAGCAGTCACAAAGAGAGAGAGGCAGAGACAGGGCAGATGGAGAGACTGAAGGGAGCTTTAGTTGCGGGGTAATACAGTCAGAGACATGTAGTCACACATCGGGAGGAACAGGGGCAGAGAGAGGACGGGGGGCAGGGCCTGCAACCAAAATCTTGTACGTGGATAACTCTGCCCCCCACCCCCACCCGCCCACCCACACATCCCCCACCTCCTGCCGCTGTCACTACAATTCCTCTTAGGGGAGCAGATAGTGAGGGAGTGAGAGAGAGAGAGAGCGAAGTTATCATGGAGACAGAGAGGAGCAAAAGAGAGAAAGGGAGACAGGGTGAGAGAGAGAAGTAAGAAAGAAATGGAGAGAGACAGGGGGGGGTCAGGGATAGAGCAAAAGATAGAAAAGGTGTCAGCGGGAGAGAGAGGGGAGCGAGCGGGAGTGAGAGAGAGAGAGTGTCAGGGAGAAAGGGAGCGTGAGACAAAGAGTGGAGCAATTGAGAGTGTGTCAGGGAAAGAAAGAGGGAGAGAGAGTGTCTGGGAGGGAGAGACAGAGAGGGAGAGACAGTGAACCTTATTCAGAGATGGATGCAGATCGCGTCCATCTCCTCACATGCTGGGGACCGCCCAGCACAGGGCAAGGCCCCCCAGCATGTGTAGTGCCGCCTCACAATGTGTTCGCATTGCAGACGGAGCAAATTAAAGTTGACCCCTGACTGCGCTGTCAGGCGGCCCACCGTCATTTTTTAAAACTGAAAATGCTCCCGTTTGGCATGCCATGCCCCCCCCCCCCCCCCCAACGCTGGCAGAACACTGCCGCTGTCAATTATACTGTGGCTGCATCCTGTGTAAGGTAGTGCAGGTGTGATGCGGCTGCAGCACATGCGCAGTTTGCTGATGCTGACAAACTATGCTGCGAGCTGCTGATGTGGCCAACTCTGAATAAGGTCCAGTGTCAGGGAGAGAGTAACAGTGTCAGGGGGAGAGTGACAGTGTCAGGGGGAGAGTGACAGTGTCAGGGGGAGAGTGACAGTTTCAGGGGGAGAGAGAGTGTGAAGGAGACATAGTGTTAGGGAGACAGAGAGAAAGAGAGAGAGAGAGAGAGGAGCAAGTGGTGGAAGTGTTATGGAGAGAGAGAGGGGGTTAGGAAGAGGCAGCAAGCAGGAGAGACAGTGACACGACCTGATTATTACACAGCACTGAGGGAGACAGCCCTGATAGGGGGGAGGTTGGGGAGTGATGTGGGGTCGCAGCAGCCAGGTCTTACCTGTTCTATGAACCTGCAGGAAAGTAGAGGCCACCAGCAGCACTAGGCGGGGTCCGGTGTAGTCAAGGCAGCTGGTCCCTCACAGAGCTCCGGCACACACTACAGCAAAAGGGCACCGCTGGGAGGATCTAGCACTACAGGCAGCGTCATAGTCCCAGAGGAGCTGCATCACAGGGAGCCATCAGCCGATCCCCACCGGTGGAGCTACGTAAGGGGCAGATGTACAGGGGCTGCTCGGGCAGGAAACCAGATAGTGACGATAACCAGCATAGCCAAGCCTCCTTTTACAGGCATCCAATCAGGGAGTGTCAGGCAGCAGTGTCACGCCCCGTCTTGATCCATCCCTGCAGCCCTGTCACTGAGGCAGAATTAGAGATGCCTCATCTTCTTGTTTTTTTCAATGGGCTTTTCCTGCCCGTAGCCGTGGCCCTGCCCCCACTCGGTACAGTTTATAATGGTCAGTGGGAGGCAGCGCACTCGCTGCCTCATATCCAGGTATTTACAGGTTTTACTACAAAAAGAAGTAGATTAATATAAAGAAGTTATTTATAACACAGAGTCTGTATTCTAAATATCTTCTTTGTATTATTGTAATACTCAGATCGAAATTTGACAGGGGAGGCAGAGCCTCCCCTGCCTCCCCTGACTGCACGTCCCTGCTCCAGCCGGGAAGGCCCCTAAAACTGTGGGGCCCACGGTACGTACCCCCTGCCCCCCCTTAATCCGGCTCTGCTGCCGGAACCCCCCTTAATCCGTACCCCCTGATGCCCCCTCTACGCCTGTCTCCACTAACGCTGTGCGCATCTATTCACCGCTGCTCTGCTAAGCAGAACAGCGAGTTCAGGAGCTTCCCAACTGCCCCCCCCCCCCCCCCCCCCCCCACCGGGGGACACTGCGGCCCACGGGTGGGACAGCGGGACAGACCAAAAAAAAATGGGACTGTCCCGCGAAAATCGGGACAGTGGGGAGGAATGGGTGTGTGTGAGGGGTTATGCCGTACAGACAGACGGGCACCGACTCACTGTGTGCTTGACCCCCCCACATCAGCAAACTCAGCAGGGTCTCTCTGGCGCGGAGGAGCGTCACTTTCTGGCACACTCCACGCTTCTTAGCTGCAGTTTTGTGGGGCACCTGCCGCTGTGCAGGTTCCGTACTGCCTCTTTTATCTCCAGTCCCAGTGCGCCCAGCTCCTTCACACACTTTAGCTGGCGGGTAGCGCTGCAGAAGTCCGAGCTGTTTGCAGGCTCAGACCCCCTCCTCTCTCCAGCCGCAGCGTCTCCTGGGAGCTAACCAGTCACTCCCAGTCTCCCCTTTCCACAGTGCCCGGCAGCCGCGAGGTCCGCGCCACGTGTATGCTATGACCCCCTCCTCCCTCCAGCCGCAGCGTCTCCTGGGGACTAACCAGTCACTCCCTGTCTCCCCTTACCGCAGTGCCCGGCAGCCGCGCGAGGTCCGCGGTGTGTGACTGAGGAGGGGGTGAGGAATGCGGACGGGCAGAGGAAGCAGGACTCCAGCCTGAGAGAGTCAGCCATGCCAAGTCTCCACCAGCAGCAGATCCCAACAGGTTGGAGTGGAACAGCAGCAGCCAGCCCCTGTCACTCCTGTCCTGGCCCTGTCACCCCTGTTCTGACCCTGTCACCCCTGTCCTGGCCCTGTTACTGCATACCCTCCAACTACCTTTTTGGCAGGTACAGTACCCGCAGCGCCTCCAGACCCCTCCCCAATGCACCACACCTCCGTACCTTCCCCTCCCCTACATGCTGTGCCTCCAGACCCCCTACACCACCCACGGCTCCCACTCCCCCGCCCCTCCACCACCCACAGCACCTCCAGGCCCCCTCCACCATCCTCTCCCCATATATGTCTCCCCCCACACCTGCCCCCCCTCCACCGCAGCATCTGCAGACACCCTCCTCAATCCGTGGTCCCCTTCCTCACCCACCCCTCCCCCACCCACGGCACCCCCACACCCGCCCCTCTACCACCTGCAGCGCCTCGAGACCCCCTTCCCCATCCGCCGCACCACCTGTACCTGCTCCTCCCCCACCCATGGTGCCTCCGGACCCCTACCCCACTCCTGGCACCGCCGCCCCTTCCCATCCCACAGCACCTCTGGAACCCTTCACCCATCCACAACATCCCTGCACCTGCCACTCTCCCACCCATGGCACCCCTGCCCCTCCCCCACCTACAGTGCCTCCGGACCCCTCCCCCATCTGCAGCCCCCACTCCTCTGCCCCTCCCCCGTCCGCAGCACCTCCCGACCCTTCCCCATCCGGGCCCCCCCGCTTCCACCCCCCTCCACCCGCAGCATCTACAGACACCCTCCCCCATCCGCAGTCCCCCCCGCACCCGCTACATTTTGTACATCATGCTCTGCAGGTGCTGTTCACGCTGTCGCAAGGGGCTGCGCCTCCTTCACCATCGCACGCCCTTTCATTGTGCAATATTTAACCACTAACAAAGGAATGCAGGTAATACTCCATATAATACAAATATTGAACCCCAGAAAGGCATGCAAGGGTTAAGGGGGCGTAGCCCCTTGCGACGGTGTGAAGAGTGCCCGTAGGGCGCGATGAAGCACCTAGTATATATATATATATATATATATTCCTGATTTGGATTTATACAGTGCATAGATTTAGATTCCTAACCAAGCTGTTTTGTAAGGTACAGTATGGACGGTTTCCACCATAGTCTGCCTTTTGTATAGTAGCAGGTTTTTGTCAGAGCTTATTATAATATTTGGTACTGATCGTTCAGTATATATGAGGTATATTTTAATACAACTTTCCAGCACTGATGCTTGGCTTCAGGTGTTTTACTGTGATCACTTTGCAGAGAGATTCTTTTAGTGTCTTCATGTCTTCACACTGAAACGTGTAACACTTGCAACACTTATTGTACATTCAAACTTGCAACAGCAGCCTCAGGTGTCACAGCCAGCTAAATGTATCACATTACCATAAGCGCTTATTCAGTACTTGTACCGAGGGCTGCCTTCAGAAATTGTGTGGCCAAGTACAGATATACGTAACAGACAGGGCACCTCTTACCCTGTAATCAGGGATGTAACTCCTAGAGGCAATGGAGACACCTGCCGAAGGGGCACCTGCTTGTACAGAGGCACCTGTGTGGTTCACAGCGGGATTCAAATGTGACTGCTGCTCTTCCAATGGAGCTCTGCGGTGCACCTGCTGCAGCTGCTACATAGTTAATTGGCTCGATCCCAGGAGCCCTGCTAACACCTGCACTAGGGGACAGGACGGCTCCTGCCTGGTACCGCTCAGCCTGCAGTGCAGCAAGAGATGGTCCACCTGCCGCTGCTGTTGGACTGTGAGATGGGATCCACTGTTGAACACTGATTCTGCATGCTGCAGATGGCTGAATCTCATGTGCAGCTACACATCCAAACTCTGCAGCCACAACTTATATAGTTCAGCTCATTTGCAATCAGGGCCATAACTAGTGTGGTGCTGGAGGTGCCCTGCACACAGCACATATGCACTGTGGATGGAGAACCACGGGAAGCACTCACAGGGCCGTGTTGCACTATTGACCGCTGACCACTATAGCTAGTTGCAGCGCTGCCCGCAGGGGTGGGGTGCCGGCTCCTTCTCGCACTGTTAAATACATACAGATAGCCGGGCAGCGCTGCAGCTGCCCGCCCTTACTCTCCACCCCCTCCTGGTTTCCTCCTCTCTGGCTGCAGAGTCAGACCAACACAAGCCCAGACCCACTGTGCCCTGCATTGCGAAGAGCTGCAGCGTTTGGGCGCGAAAGAGAGAATGATGTTGAGCCACTGACTAAGCAGGAATCGAGACTCTGAGTAAGAGTCTTTCAGTGAGACTGCCCAGGACAAACAGGTCCAGCAATCAGGCAGGTTGGACCGCCCAGCCCGCAGCAGCACTGTGTTAATGTGTGCATGTATATATACTGTATGTATGTGTGTGTGTGTTTATGTATGTGTATGTGTATGTATGTATACTGTATGTGTATGTGTGTGTGTATTGTATGTGCATGTGTGTGTATATATGTGTGTGTACTGTATGTAAATGGTAAATGTGTGTGTTGGCCTGTCAGGGATGTTTAGTTACAATATTTGGTTTAGCCTACAAGTGCTTCACCCTGGGTAAGTAATTAGGCATTGTTACAATCAGCAAGTCCTCCTTCTATCCTGTATTTTTGGCCTTTCTCAATGGACCTCCTCCCCCACCCAATGTCTCGGCCACTTGATCTTTTTGCATAGGCACTACTACTGTGTGGGCATACATGTGTAAGGGACACTACTACTGTGTGGGCATACATGTGTAAGGGGCACTACTACTGTGTGGGTATACATGTGTAAGGGACACTACTACTGTGTGGGCATACATGTGTAAGGGACACTACTACTGTGTGGGCATACATGTGTAAGGGGCACTACTACTGTGTGGGTATACATGTGTAAGGGGCACTACTACTGTGTGGACATACATGTGTAAGGGGCACTACTACTGTGTGGGCATACATGTGTAAGGGGCACTACTACTGTGTGGGTATACATGTGTAAGGGACACTACTACTGTGTGGGTATACATGTGTAAGGGACACTACTACTGTGTGGGCATACATGTGTAAGGGGCACTACTACTGTGTGGGTATACATGTGTAAGGGACACTACTACTGTGTGGGCATACATGTGTAAGGGACACTACTACTGTGTGGGCATACATGTGTAAGGGGCACTACTACTGTGTGGGTATACATGTGTAAGGGGCACTACTACTGTGTGGGCATACATGTGTAAGGGGCACTACTACTGTGTGGGTATACATGTGTAAGGGACACTACTGCTGTGTGGGCATACATGTGTAAGGGACACTACTACTGTGTGGGTATACATGTGTAAGGGACACTACTACTGTGTGGGCATACATGTGTAAGGGACACTACTACTGTGTGGGCATACATTTGTAAGGGACACTACTACTGTGTGGGCATACATGTGTAAGGGACACTACTACTGTGTGGGCATACATGTGTAAGGGACACTACTACTGTGTGGGCATACATGTGTAAGGGACACTACTACTGTGTGGGCATACATGTGTAAGGGACACTACTACTGTGTGGGCATACATGTGTAAGGGGCACTACTACTGTGTGGCCATACATGTGTAAGGGACACTACTACTGTGTGGGCATACATGTGTAAGGGACACTACTACTGTGTGGGCATACATGTGTAAGGGACACTACTACTGTGTGGGCAGACATGTGTAAGGGACACTACTACTGTGTGGGTATACATGTGTAAGGGACACTACTACTGTGTGGGTATACATGTGTAAGGGACACTACTACTGTGTGGGCATACATGTGTAAGGGACACTACTACTGTGTGGGTATACATGTGTAAGGGACACTACTACTGTGTGGGCATACATTTGTAAGGGGCACTACTACTGTGTGGGCATACATGTGTAAGGGACACTACTACTGTGTGGGTATACATGTGTAAGGGACACTACTACTGCGTGGACATACATGTGTAAGGGGCACTACTACTGTGTGGGCATACATGTGTAAGGGGCACTACTACTGTGTGGGCATACATGTGTAAGGGACACTACTACTGTGTGGGTATACATGTGTAAGGGACACTACTATTGAGTGGGCTTAACGTGTGTAAGGGGTACTACTAGTGGCATAATGTGTATATAGGGTACTACTGTGTAGCGTAATGTAAATAAGGGACACTACTGTGCAGTTTAATGTGACGTAAGGGGCACTACTACGTGGAGTCATTTGAATTGGGGGTACTAGTGTGTGGCAAAGCCCTTCCCCACATGACCACACCCCTCTTTGGAGGGGACACCTTTGGCGCTTGATGTCCCTATTTAAAATATGCAGGGGCACCATTGCTCTTTCTGGCACACTGCATCAAATTGACTAGTTACGCCTCTGGTTGCAATCGTTATACTGACAATTACTTGCAAGTTGCTTCATATAGTTAGAATTTGCGGTATTCTTATGCAGGAACAAATAGCTTCATGTGTAAGGTGCTTGACTGCAATGTGAGAGGTCCTGGGTTCGTGTCCTGGGTATGAAATTATTTAGAAATGTGTTAGTTAAATATAGGATGTAACTGAAGGTGCACATACACTCTTATACTTACAGGAGTCTTCATGGCTGTCAGTCCCACTTCCCACACAGCAGCAGAACACTGGCCCCTTACTGACTAGGTGATATGATCTCAGAGATTCTGGCCCACAGACAAAGATGGATCTCCAGCTCCTGAAATGGTGTCAAAATGTCCGCAACAAGCCTATGAGTGACTGGAGCTCTGCCTTTTAGCACTTATAGAGGCCCATGTCCTAAGAGAGAGATAAAGTAGAGAGAGAGAATGTACCAACCAATCAGCTCCTAACTGTTATTTTTTCAACACAGTCTGTAACATGGCAGTTAGGAGCTGATTGGTTGGTACTTTATCTCCATCCATTTTATCTCTCTCCAAGGCTTAGTACATCTCTCCCATAGTGAGATCTTACCGAGCAGTCAATGCTACAGATGGTTGTACTGTGAATAATCACCCGGCATTATGCACAGGTTCACTATGATTTCCCATTGGATGGGGTGGTCAGAATACCAACAGCGGAATCCCGTCATCAGAATCCCAACAGCCCTCTCTAAAGTACCCTAATACTCCCCTGCCCCCTACCCCTCCATTGTGAGTGCCTAAATCTAACCCTCCCTGGTGGTGCCTAACCCAACCCTCCCTTCCCCGCTGCCTAACCCTAACCTACCCTTCTATGTACTTAAACCTAACCCTCCCTCCCCGGTTACTAACCCTAACCCTCCCTTCCCCGCTGCCTAAACCTAACCTCCCCCTTCTATGTGCTTATACCTAACCCTCCCTTCCCCGCTGCCTATCCCTAACCTCCCCTTCTATGTGCTTATACCTAACCCTCCCTTCCCCGCTGCCTAACCCTAAGCTCCCCTTCTATGTGCTTATACCTAACCCTCCCTCCCCGGTCACTAACCCTAACCCTCCCTTCCCCACTGCCTAACCCTAACCTCCCCTTCTATGTGCTTATACCTAACCCTTCCTCCCCAGTCAAAAACCCTAACCCTCCCTTCCCCGCTGCCTAACCCTAACCTCCCCCTCTATGTGCTTACACCTAACCCACCCTCCACGGTCACTAACCCTAACCCTCCCTTCCCCACTGCCTAACCTTAACCTCCCGCTCTATGTGCTTATACCTAACCCTCCCACCCCGGTCACTAACCCTAACCCTCCCTTCCCCACTGCCTAACCCTAACCTCCCCCTCTATGTGCTTATACCTAACCCTCCTTCCCCGGTCACTAACCCTAAGCCTCCGTTCCCCACTGCCTAACCCTAACCTCCCCTTCTATGTGCTTATACCTAACCCACACTCCCCAGTCACTAACCCTCCCTTCCCCACTGCCTAACCCTAACCTCCCCTTCTATGTGCTTATACCTAACCCTCCCTCACCGGTCACTAACCCTAACCCTCCCTTCCCCACTGCCTAACCCTAACCTCCCCTTCTGTGTGCTTATACCTAGCCCTCCCTCCCTCCCTCCCCGGACACTAACCCTCCCTTCCCCACTGCCTAACCCTAACCTCCCCTTCTATGTGCTTATACCTAACCCTCCCTCCCCGGTCACTAAACCTAACCCTCCGTTCCCCACTGCCTAACCCTAACCTCCCCTTCTATGTGCTTATACCTAACCCTCCCTCCCCGGTCACTAACCCTAACCCTCCCTTCCCCGCTGCCTAACCCTAACCTCCCCTTCTATGTGCTTATACCTAACCCTCCCCC
Source organism: Pseudophryne corroboree (assembly GCF_028390025.1). Lineage (NCBI taxonomy): Eukaryota > Metazoa > Chordata > Amphibia > Anura > Myobatrachidae > Pseudophryne > Pseudophryne corroboree. The sequence goes on from NC_086451.1 coordinate 468,750,921, forward strand.
CCTAGTCACTAACCCTAACCCTCCATTCCCCACTGCCTAAACCTAACCTCCCCTTCTATGTGCTTATACCTAACCCTCCCTCCCCGGTCACTAAACCTAACCCTCCGTTCCCCACTGCCTAACCCTAACCTCCCCTTCTATGTGCTTATACCTAACCCTCCCTCCCCGGTCACTAACCCTAACCCTCCCTTCCCCGCTGCCTAACCCTAACCTCCCCTTCTATGTGCTTATACCTAACCCTCCCCCCCTAGTCACTAACCCTAACCCTCCATTCCCCACTGCCTAAACCTAACCTCCCCTTCTATGTGCTTATACCTAACCCTCCCTCCCCAGTCACTAACCCTAACCCTCCCTTCCCCACTGCCTAACCCTAACCTCCCCTTCTATGTGCTTATACCTAACCCTCCCTCCCCGGTCACTAACCCTAACACTCCCTTCCCCGCTGCCTAACTCTAACCTCCCCTTCTATGTGCTTATACCTAACCCTCCCTCCCCGGTCACTAACCCTAACCCTCCCTTCCCCGCTGCCTAAACCTAACCTCACCTTCTATGTGCTTATACCTAACCCTCCCTCCCCGGTCACTAACCCTAACCCTCCCTTCCTCACTGCCTAACCCTAACCTCCCCCTCTTTGTGCTTACACCTAACCCACCCTCCACGTTCACTAACCCTAACCCTCCCTTCCCCACTGCCTAACCTTAACCTCCCGCTCTATGTGCTTATACCTAACCCTCCCTCCCCGGTCACTAACCCTAACCCTCCGTTCCCCACTGCCTAACCCTAGCCTCCCCTTCTATGTGCTTATACCTAACCCACCCTCCACGGTCACTAAACCTAACCCTCCCTTCCCCACTGCCTAACCTTAACCTCCCGCTCTATGTGCTTATACCTAACCCTCCCTCCCCGGTCACTAACCCTAACCCTCCGTTCCCCACTGCCTAACCCTAACCTCCCCCTCTATGTGCTTATACCTAACCCTCCCTCCCCGGTCACTAACCCTAACCCTCCCTTCCCCGCTGTCTAAACCTAACCTCACCTTCTATGTGCTTATACCTAACCCTCCCTCCCCAGTCACTAACCCTAACCATCCCTTCCCCACTGCCTAACCCTAACCTCCCCCTCTATGTGCTTATACCTAACCCCCCCTCCCCGGTAACTAACCCTAACCCTCCCTTCCCCACTGCCTAACCCTAACCTCCCCTTCTATGTGCTTATACCTAAGCCTTCCTCCCCAGTCACTAACCCTAACCGTCCCTTCCCCACTGCCTAACCCTAACCACCCCTCTATGTGCTTATACCTAACCCTCCCTCCCCAGTCACTAACCCTAACCATCCCTTCCCCACTGCCTAACCCTAACCTCCCCCTCTATGTGCTTATACCTAACCCCCCCTCCCCGGTAACTAACCCTAACCCTCCCTTCCCCACTGCCTAACCCTAACCTCCCCTTCTATGTGCTTATACCCAACCCACCCTCCCCAGTCACTAACCCTAACCCTCCCTTCCCCACTGCCTAACCCTAACCACCCCTCTATGTGCTTATACCTAACCCTCCCTCCCCGGTCACTAACCCTAACCCTCCCTTCCCCACTGCCTAACCCTAACCTCCCCTTCTATGTGCTTATACCTAACCCTTCCTCCCCAGTCACTAACCCTAACCCTCCCTTCCCCGCTGCCTAACCCTAACCTCCCCTTCTATGTGCTTAAACCTAACCCTCCCTCCCCGGTCATTAACCCTAACCCTCCCTTCCCCACTGCCTAACCCTAACCTCCCCCTCTATGTGCTTACACCTAACCCACCCTCCACGGTCACTAACCCTAACCCTCCCTTCCCCACTGCCTAACCTTAACCTCCCGCTCTATGTGCTTATACCTAACCCTCCCTCCCCGGTCACTAACCCTAACCCTCCGTTCCCCACTGCCTAACCCTAACTTCCCCCTCTATGTGCTCTTACCTAACCCTCCCTCCCCGGTCACTAACCCTAACCCTCCCTTCCCCACTGCCTAACCCTAACCTCCCCCTCTATGTGCTTATACCTAACCCTCCCTCCCCGGTCACTAACCCTAACCCTCCCTTCCCCACTGCCTAACCCTAACCTCCCCCTCTATGTGCTTATACCTAACCCTCCTTCCCCGGTCACTAACCCTAAGCCTCCGTTCCCCACTGCCTAACCCTAACCTCCCCTTCTATGTGCTTATACCTAACCCACACTCCCCAGTCACTAACCCTCCCTTCCCCACTGCCTAACCCTAACCTCCCCTTCTATGTGCTTATACCTAACCCTCCCTCACCGGTCACTAACCCTAACCCTCCCTTCCCCACTGCCTAACCCTAACCTCCCCTTCTGTGTGCTTATACCTAGCCCTCCCTCCCTCCCCGGACACTAACCCTCCCTTCCCCACTGCCTAACCCTAACCTCCCCTTCTATGTGATTATACCTAACCCTCCCTCCCCGGTCACTAAACCTAACCCTCCGTTCCCCACTGCCTAACCCTAACCTCCCCTTCTATGTGCTTTTACCTAACCCTCCCTCCCCGGTCACTAACCCTAACCCTCCCTTCCCCGCTGCCTAACCCTAACCTCCCCTTCTATGTGCTTATACCTAACCCTCCCACCCCAGTCACTAACCCTAACCCTCCATTCCCCACTGCCTAAACCTAACCTCCCCTTCTATGTGCTTATACCTAACCCTCCCTCCCCAGTCACTAACCCTAACCCTCCCTTCCCCACTGCCTAACCCTAACCTCCCCTTCTATGTGCTTATACCTAACCCTCCCTCCCCGGTCACTAACCCTAACCCTCCCTTCCCCGCTGCCTAACTCTAACCTCCCCTTCTATGTGCTTATACCTAACCCTCCCTCCCCGGTCACTAACCCTAACCCTCCCTTCCCCGCTGCCTAAACCTAACCTCACCTTCTATGTGCTTATACCTAACCCTCCCTCCCCGGTCACTAACCCTAACCCTCCCTTCCTCACTGCCTAACCCTAACCTCCCCCTCTATGTGCTTACACCTAACCCACCCTCCCCGGTAACTAACCCTAACCCTCCCTTCCCCACTGCCTAACCCTAACCTCCCCTTCTATGTGCTTATACCTAACCCTCCCTCCCCGGTCACTAACCCTAACCCTCCGTTCCCCACTGCCTAACCCTAGCCTCCCCTTCTATGTGCTTATACCTAACCCACCCTCCACGGTCACTAAACCTAACCCTCCCTTCCCCACTGCCTAACCTTAACCTCCCGCTCTATGTGCTTATACCTAACCCTCCCTCCCCGGTCACTAATCCTAACCCTCCGTTCCCCACTGCCTAACCCTAACCTCCCCCTCTATGTGCTTATACCCAACCCTCCCTCCCCGGTCACTAACCCTAACCCTCCCTTCCCCGCTGTCTAAACCTAACCTCACCTTCTATGTGCTTATACCTAACCCTCCCTCCCCAGTCACTAACCCTAACCATCCCTTCCCCACTGCCTAACCCTAACCTCCCCCTCTATGTACTTATACCTAACCCCCCCTCCCCGGTAACTAACCCTAACCCTCCCTTCCCCACTGCCTAACCCTAACCTCCCCTTCTATGTGCTTATACCTAAGCCTTCCTCCCCAGTCACTAACCCTAACCCTCCCTTCCCCACTGCCTAACCCTAACCTCCCCTTCTATGTGCTTATACCCAACCCACCCTCCCCAGTCACTAACCCTAACCCTCCCTTCCCCACTGCCTAACCCTAACCTCCCCCTCTATGTGCTTATACCTAACCCTCCCTCCCCGGTCACTAACCCTAACCCTCCCTTCCCCACTGCCTAACCCTATCCTCCCCTTCTATGTGCTTATACCTAACCCTTCCTCCCCAGTCACTAACCCTAACCCTCCCTTCCCCGCTGCCTAACCCTAACCTCCCCTTCTATGTGCTTAAACCTAACCCTCCCTCCCCGGTCATTAACCCTAACCCTCCCTTCCCCACTGCCTAACCCTAACCTCCCCCTCTATGTGCTTACACCTAACCCACCCTCCACGGTCACTAACCCTAACCCTCCCTTCCCCACTGCCTAACCTTAACCTCCCGCTCTATGGCCCTCATTCCGAGTTGATCGGTCGCAAGGCGAATTTAGCAGAGTTACACACGCTAAGCCTACGCCTACTGGGAGTGTATCTTAGCTTCTTAAAATTGCGACCGATGTATTCGCAATATTGCGATTACAAACTACTTTGCAGTTTCTGAGTAACTTCAACCTTACTCTGCCTGTGCGATCAGTTCAGTGCTTGTCGTTCCTGGTTTGACGTCACAAACACACCCAGCGTTCGCCCAGCCACTCCTCCGTTTCTCCAGCCACTCCTGCGTTTTTTCCGGAAACGGTAGCGTTTTCATCAACACGCCCATAAAACGCCGTGTTTCCGCCCAGTAACACCCATTTCCTGTCAATCACATTACGATCGCCGGAGCGATGAAAAAGCCGTGAGTAAAAATACTATCTTCATTGTTAAATTACTTGGCGCAGTCGCAGTGCGAATATTGCGCATGCGTACTAAGCGGATTTTCATTGCGATGCGATGAAAAATACCGACCGATCAACTCGGAATGAGGGCCTATGTGCTTATACCTAACCCTCCCTCCCCGGTCACTAACCCTAACCCTCCGTTCCCCACTGCCTAACCCTAACTTCCCCCTCTATGTGCTCTTACCTAACCCTCCCTCCCCGGTCACTAACCCTAACCCTCCCTTCCCCACTGCCTAACCCTAACCTCCCCCTCTATGTGCTTATACCTAACCCTCCCTCCCCGGTCACTAACCCTAAGCCTCCGTTCCCCACTGCCTAACCCTAACCACCCCTTCTATGTGCTTATACCTAACCCACACTCCTCAGTCACTAACCCTCCCTTCCCCACTGCCTAACCCTAACCTCCCCTTCTATGTGCTTATACCTAACCCTCCCTCCCCGGTCACTAACCCTAACCCTCCCTTCCCAACTGCCTAACCCTAACCTCCCCTTCTATGTGCTTATACCTAACCCTCCCTCCCCGGTCACTAACCCTAACCCTCCCTTCCCCGCTGTCTAAACCTAACCTCACCTTCTATGTGCTTATACCTAACCCTCCCTCCCCAGTCACTAACCCTAACCATCCCTTCCCCACTGCCTAACCCTAACCCCCCCCTCTATGTGCTTATACCTAACCCCCCCTCCCCGGTAACTAACCCTAACCCTCCCTTCCCCACTGCCTAACCCTAACCTCCCCTTCTATGTGCTTATACCTAAGCCTTCCTCCCCAGTCACTAACCCTAACCGTCCCTTCCCCACTGCCTAACCCTAACCTCCCCTTCTATGTGCTTATACCCAACCCACCCTCCCCAGTCACTAACCCTAACCCTCCCTTCCCCACTGCCTAACCCTAACCACCCCTCTATGTGCTTATACCTAACCCTCCCTCCCCGGTCACTAACCCTAACCCTCCGTTCCCCACTGCCTAACCCTAACTTCCCCCTCTATGTGCTCTTACCTAACCCTCCCTCCCCGGTCACTAACCCTAACCCTCCCTTCCCCACTGCCTAACCCTAACCTCCCCCTCTATGTGCTTATACCTAACCCTCCCTCCCCGGTCACTAACCCTAAGCCTCCGTTCCCCACTGCCTAACCCTAACCACCCCTTCTATGTGCTTATACCTAACCCACACTCCTCAGTCACTAACCCTCCCTTCCCCACTGCCTAACCCTAACCTCCCCTTCTATGTGCTTATACCTAACCCTCCCTCCCCGGTCACTAACCCTAACCCTCCCTTCCCAACTGCCTAACCCTAACCTCCCCTTCTATGTGCTTATACCTAACCCTCCCTCCCCGGTCACTAACCCTAACCCTCCCTTCCCCGCTGTCTAAACCTAACCTCACCTTCTATGTGCTTATACCTAACCCTCCCTCCCCAGTCACTAACCCTAACCATCCCTTCCCCACTGCCTAACCCTAACCTCCCCCTCTATGTGCTTATACCTAACCCCCCCTCCCCGGTAACTAACCCTAACCCTCCCTTCCCCACTGCCTAACCCTAACCTCCCCTTCTATGTGCTTATACCTAAGCCTTCCTCCCCAGTCACTAACCCTAACCGTCCCTTCCCCACTGCCTAACCCTAACCTCCCCTTCTATGTGCTTATACCCAACCCACCCTCCCCAGTCACTAACCCTAACCCTCCCTTCCCCACTGCCTAACCCTAACCACCCCTCTATGTGCTTATACCTAACCCTCCCTCCCCGGTCACTAACCCTAACCCTCCCTTCCCCACTACCTAACCCTAACCTCCCCTTCTATGTGCTTATACCTAACCCTTCCTCCCCAGTCACTAACCCTAACCCTCCCTTCCCCGCTGCCTAACCCTAACCTCCCCTTCTATGTGCTTAAACCTAACCCTCCCTCCCCGGTCATTAACCCTAACCCTCCCTTCCCCACTGCCTTACCCTAACCTCCCCCTCTATGTGCTTACACCTAACCCACCCTCCACGGTCACTAACCCTAACCCTCCCTTCCCCACTGCCTAACCTTAACCTCCCGCTCTATGTGCTTATACCTAACCCTCCCTCCCCGGTCACTAACCCTAACCCTCCGTTCCCCACTGCCTAACCCTAACTTCCCCCTCTATGTGCTCTTACCTAACCCTCCCTCCCCGGTCACTAACCCTAACCCTCCCTTCCCCACTGCCTAACCCTAACCTCCCCCTCTATGTGCTTATACCTAACCCTCCCTCCCCGGTCACTAACCCTAACCCTCCCTTCCCCACTGCCTAACCCTAACCTCCCCCTCTATGTGCTTATACCTAACCCTCCTTCCCCGGTCACTAACCCTAAGCCTCCGTTCCCCACTGCCTAACCCTAACCTCCCCTTCTATGTGCTTATACCTAACCCACACTCCCCAGTCACTAACCCTAACCCTCCCTTCCCCGCTGCCTAACCCTAACCTCCCCTTCTATGTGCTTAAACCTAACCCTCCCTCCCCGGTCATTAACCCTAACCCTCCCTTCCCCACTGCCTAACCCTAACCTCCCCCTCTATGTGCTTACACCTAACCCACCCTCCACGGTCACTAACCCTAACCCTCCCTTCCCCACTGCCTAACCTTAACCTCCCCTTCTATGTGCTTATACCTAACCCTCCCTCCCCGGTCACTAAACCTAACCCTCCGTTCCCCACTGCCTAACCCTAACCTCCCCTTCTATGTGCTTTTACCTAACCCTCCCTCCCCGGTCACTAACCCTAACCCTCCCTTCCCCGCTGCCTAACCCTAACCTCCCCTTCTATGTGCTTATACCTAACCCTCCCACCCCAGTCACTAACCCTAACCCTCCATTCCCCACTGCCTAAACCTAACCTCCCCTTCTATGTGCTTATACCTAACCCTCCCTCCCCAGTCACTAACCCTAACCCTCCCTTCCCCACTGCCTAACCCTAACCTCCCCTTCTATGTGCTTATACCTAACCCTCCCTCCCCGGTCACTAACCCTAACCCTCCCTTCCCCGCTGCCTAACTCTAACCTCCCCTTCTATGTGCTTATACCTAACCCTCCCTCCCCGGTCACTAACCCTAACCCTCCCTTCCCCGCTGCCTAAACCTAACCTCACCTTCTATGTGCTTATACCTAACCCTCCCTCCCCGGTCACTAACCCTAACCCTCCCTTCCTCACTGCCTAACCCTAACCTCCCCCTCTATGTGCTTACACCTAACCCACCCTCCACGTTCACTAACCCTCCGTTCCCCACTGCCTAACCTTAACCTCCCGCTCTAAGTGCTTATACCTAACCCTCCCTCCCCGGTCACTAACCCTAACCCTCCGTTCCCCACTGCCTAACCCTAGCCTCCCCTTCTATGTGCTTATACCTAACCCACCCTCCACGGTCACTAAACCTAACCCTCCGTTCCCCACTGCCTAACCTTAACCTCCCGCTCTATGTGCTTATACCTAACCCTCCCTCCCCGGTCACTAACCCTAACCCTCCGTTCCCCACTGCCTAACCCTAACCTCCCCCTCTATGTGCTTATACCTAACCCTCCCTCCCCGGTCACTAACCCTAACCCTCCCTTCCCCGCTGTCTAAACCTAACCTCACCTTCTATGTGCTTATACCTAACCCTCCCTCCCCAGTCACTAACCCTAACCATCCCTTCCCCACTGCCTAACCCTAACCTCCCCCTCTATGTGCTTATACCTAACCCCCCCTCCCCGGTAACTAACCCTAACCCTCCCTTCCCCACTGCCTAACCCTAACCTCCCCTTCTATGTGCTTATACCTAAGCCTTCCTCCCCAGTCACTAACCCTAACCCTCCCCCACTGCCTAACCCTAACCTCCCCTTCTATGTGCTTATACCCAACCCACCCTCCCCAGTCACTAACCCTAACCCTCCCTTCCCCACTGCCTAACCCTACCCTCCCCCTCTATGTGCTTATACCTAACCCTCCCTCCCCGGTCACTAACCCTAACCCTCCCTTCCCCGCTGCCTAACTCTAACCTTGTCACGACGGGTATCTGGACGCCATTTCTTACCCATCAGATGCCTCCTAAGGCTGGCTCAGCGCTCCAGGACCGGATCCCATCTGTTATCCTGATGTGTACATTCCTGTATCCTCTCCTGTCACTCTGGGACGCTGTCACAGTAAACGCCATATTACACCTGGCATGGCGTCTCCCGCGGCCTCCGCCGCCGTCCCTGAACTTCTGCATGCAGAGTGTCTGAGTGGAGATTACGTCTGCCGCGGCCTCCGCTGTGTCCGCGTGGTTGGATGTGCATCTGTCAGCCTGGCGCCTCCTGTCTCCGGTGGCCGGCGCCGCCATTACTGTTTTCATTACCACATGGATTACAAACCAAACTTCCCTCCAAGTGTCTGCATGGGCGCAGCCATCTTGGATTCTGTCAGCTGATCATTTCCACCAATCTGTTCTCAGTATTGATAATCTGCATAATTGCCTAGCCAATCCCTTCCTTGCTGCAGGTATAAATACACTGTGCCTGAGCAAGGAAGGCGTCAGTGCTTTGGTTGTCAAACCTAGTTCCTGTTTGTCTCTCTCCTGTGATTGTCTTCCAGGTTCCAGCTCCTGTCTCAAGACTTCCACCATAGAGACCCGCACCAGCATTCCACCTGCGGTGTAGCCTGACTCTCCAATCCATTGTGGATTCATCTGTTTCCAGCTACAACATTACCTGCTTCCAGCTCAGCTTCCAGCAGAGTACAGCTTCCCTTAAAGGGCCGGTGTCCTTTCTACACTTTACCACTCTCCACCGGTATTATTATTTCTCCGCTCTCAAGTTCTACATTTCAGTTCATATTTCATCGCTCCCAAGTTCATTTATTATTTAACTGGTTCCAGCCAGTATCCACTCCGTGCTAACAACAGTCTGGTTCCAGCCAGTATCCACAGCAGCTGTTTTATCTTCAGCAACCCAGCTTTTCCTGGAACACCAGCTGGCACAATCCTGGGTTATCTCCATTGCTACAGTCGGGCCTGGTAAGGACTTTCCATCTAGAAGATTATAAGAACTATCTCACACTACCAGTGCCCTGTGGCTCCTGCCATCCTGTAGTACCCAGGAACTGTATTTATTCTTTGCTGACTTTTACGTTTTCTTTTACTGCTGCTGTGTTGCGGAGTTGTCATAATAAAATAAGAATTTACTTACCGATAATTCTATTTCTCGTAGTCCGTAGTGGATGCTGGGGACTCCGTCAGGACCATGGGGAATAGCGGCTCCGCAGGAGACAGGGCACAAAAGTAAAAGCTTTAGAATCAGGTGGTGTGCACTGGCTCCTCCCCCTATGACCCTCCTCCAAGCCTCAGTTAGGATACTGTGCCCGGACGAGCGTACACAATAAGGAAGGATTTTGAATCCCGGGTAAGACTCATACCAGCCACACCAATCACACTGTACAACCTGTGATCTGAACCCAGGTAACAGCATGATAACAGCGGAGCCTCTGAAAAGATGGCTCATAACAATAATAACCCGATTTTTGTAACAATAACTATGTACAAGTATTGCAGACAATCCGCACTTGGGATGGGCGCCCAGCATCCACTACGGACTACGAGAAATAGAATTATCGGTAAGTAAATTCTTATTTTCTCTAACGTCCTAAGTGGATGCTGGGGACTCCGTCAGGACCATGGGGATTATACCAAAGCTCCCAAACGGGCGGGAGAGTGCGGATGACTCTGCAGCACCGAATGAGAGAACTCCAGGTCCTCCTCAGTCAGGGTGTGCCCCTGACCAAGTATCAGCTCGGCAAAGTTGTAAAGCCGAGAGCCCTCGGGCAGCCGCCCAAGATGAGCCCACCTTCCTTGTGAAATGGGCATTTACATATTTTGGCTGTGGCAGGCCTGCCACAGAATGTGCAAGCTGAATTGTACTACACATCCAACTAGCAATCGTCTGCTTAGAAGCAAGAGCACCCAGTTTGTTGGGTGCATACAGGATAACAGCAAGTCAGTTTTCCTGACTCCAGTCGTCCTAGAAACTATATTTTCAGGGCCCTGACAACATCTAGCAACTTGGAGTCCTCCAAGTCCCTAGTAGCCGCAGGTACCACAATAAGCTGGTTCAGGTGAAACACTGACACCACCTTAGGGAGAAACTGGGGACGAGTCCGCAGCTCTGCCCTGTCCGAATGGACAATCAGATATGGGCTTTTGTGAGACAAACGCCGCCAATTCTGACACTCGCCTGGCCGAGGCCAGGGCCAACCGCATGGTCACTTTCCCTGTGAAATATTTCAAATCCACAGATTTGAGCGGTTTAAACCAATGTGATTTGAGGAATCCCAGAACTACGTTGAGATCCCACAGTGCCACTGGAGGCACAAAAGGGGGTTGTATATGCAGCACTCCCTTGACAAACTTCTGGACTTCAGGAACTGAAGCCAATTCTTTTTTGGAAGAAAATCGACAGGGCCGAAATTGGAACCTTAATGGACCCCAATTTGAGGCCCATAGACACTCCTGTTTGCAGGAATGCAGGAAACGACCGAGCTGAAATTTCTTCGTGGGGCCTTCCTGGCCTCACACCACGCAACATATTTTCGCCACATGTGGTGATAATGTTGTGCGGTCACCTCCTTCCTGGCTTTGACCAGGGTAGGAATGACCTCTTCCGGAATGCCTTTTTCCCTTAGGATCCGGCGTTCAACCGCCATGCCGTCAAACGCAGCCACGGTAAGTCTTGGAACAGACATGGTACTTGCTGAAACAAGTCCCTTCTTAGCGGCAGAGGCCATGAGTCCTCTGTGAGCATCTCTTGAAGTTCCGGGTACCAAGTCCTTCTTGGCCAATCCGGAGCCACGAGTATAGTTCTTACTCCTCTACGTCTTATAATTCTCAATACCTTGGGTATGAGAAGCAGAGGAGGTAAGACATACACCGACTGGTACACCCACGGTGTTACCAGAACGTCCACAGCTATTGCCTGAGGGTCTTTTGACCTGGCGCAATACTTGTCCAGTTTTTTGTTCAGGCGGGACGCCATCATGTCCACCTTTGGTCTTTCCCAACGGTTCACAATCATGTGGAAGACTTCCCGATGAAGTCCCCACTCTCCCGGGTGGAGGTTGTGCTGAGGAAGTCTGTTTCCCAGTTGTCCACTCCCGGAATGAACACTGCTGACAGTGCTATCACATGATTTTCCGCCCAGCGAAAAATCCTTGCAGTTTCTGCCATTGCCCTCCTGCTTCTTGTGCCGCCCTGTCTGTTTACGTGGGCGACTGCCGTGTTGTTGTCCCACTGGATCAATACCGGCTGACCTTGAAGCAGAGGTCTTGCTAAGCTTAGAGCATTGTAAATTTCCCTTAGCTCCAGTATATTTATGTGGAGAAAAGTCTCCAGACTTGATCACACTCCCTGGAAATTTTTTCCTTGTGTGACTGCTCCCCAGCCTCTCAGGCTGGCCTCTGTGGTCACCAGCATCCAATCCTGAATGCCGAATCTGCAGCCCTCTAGAAGATGAGCACTCTGTAACCACCACAGGAGAGACACCCTTGTCCTTGGAGATAGGGTTATCCGCTGATGCATCTGAAGATGCGATCCGGACCATTTGTCCAGCAGATCCCACTGAAAAGTTCTTGCGTGGAATCTGCCGAATGGAATCGCTTCGTAATAAGCCACCATTTTTCCCAGGACTCTTGTGCAATGATGCACTGACACTTTTCCTGGTTTTAGGAGGTTCCTGACTAGCTCGGATAACTCCCTGGCTTTCTCCTCCGGGAGAAACACCTTTTTCTGGACTGTGTCCAGAACCATCCCTAGGAACAGCAGACGTGTCGTCGGAAACGGCTGCGATTTTGGATATTTAAAATCCACCCGTGCTGTCGTAGAACTACTTGAGATAGTGCTACTCCGACTTCCAACTGTTCTCTGGACCCTGCCCTTATCAGGAGATCGTCCAAGTAAGGGATAATTAAGACGCCTTTTCTTTGAAGAAGAATCATCATTTCGGCCATTACTTTGGTAAAGACCCGGGGTGCCGTGGACAATCCAAACGGCAGCGTCTGAAACTGATAGTGACAGTTCCGTACCACGAACCTGAGGTACCCTTGGTGAGAAGGGCAATTTGGGACATGGAGGTAAGCAACCTTGATGTCCAGGGACACCCTATTGGTTCGCTATCACTGCTCTGAGTGACTCCATCTTGATTTGAACCTTTGTATGTAAGTGTTCAAAGATTATCCATTTAGAATAGGTCTCACCGAGCCGTCCGGCTTCAGTACCACAATATAGTGTGGAATAATACCCCTTTCCTTGTTGTAGGAGGGGTACTTTGATTATCACCTGCTGGGAATACAGCTTGTGAATTGTTTCCAATACTGCCTCCCTGTCGGAGGAAGACGTTGGTAAAACAGACATCAGGAGCCTGCGAGGGGGAGACGTCTCGAATTTCCAATCTGTACCCCTGGGATCCTACTTGTAGGATCCAGGGGTCCACTTGCGAGTGAGCCCACTACGCGCTGAAACTCTTGAGACGACCCCCCACCGCACCTGAGTCCGCTTGTACGGCCCCAGCGTCATGCTGAGGACTTAGTAGAAGCGGTGGAGGGCTCTGTTCCTGGGAATGGGCTGCCTGCTGCAGTCTTCTTCCCTTTCCTCTATCCCTGGGCAGATATGACTGGCCTTTTGCCCGCTTGCCCTTATGGGGACGAAAGGACTGAGGCTGAAAAGACGGTGTCTTTTTCTGCTGAGATGTGACTTGGGGTAAAAAAGGTGGATTTTCCAGCTGTTGCCGTGGCCACCAGGTCCGATGGACCGACCCCAAATAACTCCTCCCCTTTATACGGCAATACTTCCATGTGCCGTTTGGAATCTGCATCACCTGACCACTGTCGTGTCCATAAACATCTTCTGGCAGATATGGACATCACACTTACTCTTGATGCCAGAGTGCAAATATCCCTCTGTGCATCTCGCATATATAGAAATGCATCCTTTAAATGCTCTATAGTCAATAAAATACTGTCCCTGTCAAGGGTATCAATATTTTCAGTCAGGGAATCCGACCAAGCCACCCCAGCGCTGCACATCCAGGTTGAGGCGATCGCTGGTCGCAGTATAACACCAGTATGTGTGTATATACCTTTTTAGGATATTTTCCAGCCTCTCAGCTGGCTCCTTGAGGGCGGCCCTATCTGGAGACGGTACCGCCACTTGTTTTGATAAGCGTGTAAGCGCCTTATCCACCCTAAAGGGTGTTTCTGGCGGGAAAGGGTATACCGCCAATAATTTTCTATCGGGGGAAACCCACTCATCATCACACACTTCATTTAATTTATCTGATTCAGGAAAAACTACAGGTAGTTTTTTCACACCCCACATAATACCCTTCTTTGTGGTACTTGTAGTATCAGAAATATGTAACACCTCCTTCATTGCCCTTAACATGTAACGTGTGGCCCTAAAGGAAAATACGTTTGTTTCTTCACCGTCGACACTGGAGTCAGTGTCCGTGTCTGTGTCTGTGTCGACCGACTGAGGTAAATGAGCGTTTTACAGCCCCTGACGGTGTTTGAGACGCCTGGACAGGTACTAATTTGTTTGCCGGCCATCTCATGTCGTCAACCGACCTTGCAGCGTGTTGACATTATCACGTAATTCCTTAAATAAGCCATCCATTCCGGTGTCGACTCCCTAGAGAGTGACATCACCATTTCAGGCAATTGCTCCGCCTCCTCACCAACATCGTCCTCATACATGTCGACACACACGTACCGACACACAGCACACACACAGGGAATGCTCTGATAGAGGACAGGACCCCACTAGCCCTTTGGGGAAACAGAGGGAGAGTTTGCCAGCACACACCAAAAACGCTATAATTATACAGGGACAACCTTTATATAAGTGTTTTTCCCTTATAGCATTTTAATATATATATACATATCGCCAAATAAGTGCCCCCCCTCTCTGTTTTAACCCTGTTTCTGTAGTGCAGTGCAGGGGAGAGCCTGGGAGCCTTCCCACCAGCATTTCTGTGAGGGAAAATGGCGCTGTGTGCTGAGGAGAATAGGCCCCGCCCCCTTTTCGGCGGGCTTCTTCTCCCGTTTTTCTGAGACCTGGCAGGGGTTAAATACATCCATATAGCCCCCAGGGGCTATATGTGATGTATTTTTAGCCAGAATAAGGTACTATCATTGCTGCCCAGGGCGCCCCCCCCAGCGCCCTGCACCCTCAGTGACCGCTGCTATGAAGTGTGCTGACAACAATGGCGCACAGCTGCAGTGCTGTGCGCTACCTTATGAAGACTGAAGAGTCTTCTGCCGCCGGTTTCTGGACCTCTTCACTTTTCGGCATCTGCAAGGGGGTCGGCGGCGCGGCTCCGGGACGAACCCCAGGGTGAGACCTGTGTTCCGACTCCCTCTGGAGCTAATGGTGTCCAGTAGCCTAAGAAGCCAATCCATCCTGCACGCAGGTGAGTTCACTTCTCTCCCCTAAGTCCCTCGTAGCAGTGAGCCTGTTGCCAGCAGGACTCACTGAAAATAAAAAACCTAACAAAACTTTTACTCTAAGCAGCTCTTTAGGAGAGCCACCTAGATTGCACCCTTCTCGGCCGGGCACAAAATCTTAACTGAGGCTTGGAGGAGGGTCATAGGGGGAGGAGCCAGTGCACACCACCTGATCCTAAAGCTTTTACTTTTGTGCCCTGTCTCCTGCGGAGCCGCTATTCCCCATGGTCCTGACGGAGTCCCCAGCATCCACTTAGGACGTTAGAGAAACATCATTGACTTTTATCCAAGTTGTCGTGGTCACGCCTTCGGGCAGTTATTATTCATGTTACTTACATGTCCAGGGGTCTGATACAACCTCCCAGGTTCCGGTACATCTCAGCCCCTACAACTGAGGCTGCCTCCCGTCAGCTCAGGCCCTCAGTTGTGACAGTAAGCACTGACCTAATGAATCCAGCCGGAGACCAGGATCAAGTGGCCAGGCCGATGCAAGAACTGGCAGCCCGACTAGAACATCAGGAGGCTGCACAGGGCCACATCATCCGCTGTCTCCAGGATCTCTCTACTCGGCTGGATGGGATTCAGACAACTCTCCGTGGATCAGGCGCGTCTGGTGCGTCAACCACAGTGACTCCAGCTATAACCCCACCCACCTTACCCATTTCTGCTCCACGTCTTCATCTTCCAACGCCAGCAAAATTTGACGGATCTCCAAGATTCTGCAGGGGATTTCTCAACCAATGTGAGATTCAGTTTGAGCTACAACCTGGCAATTTTCCCAGTGACCGTACAAAAATTGCCTACATTATTTCTCTTCTCAGTGGCTCAGCCCTTGATTGGGCATCACCGTTATGGGAGAGGTCCGACACCCTGCTATCTTCCTTCACTGCCTTCGTGTCAACATTCAGGCGCATCTTCGACGAGCCAGGCCGGGTAACCTCAGCTTCATCCGAGATTCTCCGTTTACGCCAGGGGTCACGTACTGTAGGACAATATCTGATACAGTTCCAGATCCTGGCATCCGAACTGGCATGGAACGACGAGGCCCTGTATGCTGCATTCTGGCATGGCTTATCTGAGCGTATTAAAGATGAGTTAGCTACCAGAGACTTACCTTCTAAGTTAGATGAGCTAATCTCACTCTGCACGAAAGTTGATTTACGTTTCAGAGAGAGAGCAACTGAGCGTGGAAGATCATCTGCTCCAAAATCTTCTGCTCCTCCTCCTCGTCAACTGTCACCATCTAAAGATGAGCCCATGCAACTTGGCCGTTCCCGTTTAACTCCTGCTGAGCGCCGAAGACGTCTCTCTGAGTCTCTTTGCCTTTACTGTGCAGCTCCGTCTCACACCATCAATGCCTGTCCCGAACGTCCGGGAAAACTCCAAACCCTAGCTCGCCCAGGAGAGGGCCGGCTAGGAATAATGATCTCCTCTCCATCTCCTCATGATTGTAATCTCCCAGTGTCGCTCCAAATTGCTCAACGTTATCGGAACGTCATTGCCCTCCTTGATTCCGGAGCAGCTGGGAACTTTATTACCGAAGCCTATGTTAAACGGTGGTCCCTACCCACCGAGAGACTTCCTTCGTCCATCTCCTTAACTGCCGTGGATGGCAGTAAAATTTTTGATACAGTTATTGCTCTAAGGACTCTACCAGTTCGTCTGAGAGTGGGAGTTCTTCATTCCGAACTTATTTCACTTTTAGTGATTCCAAGAGCCACACATCCTGTGGTCCTGGGCCTTCCATGGCTCCGTCTTCACAATCCTACAATTGATTGGACGACTACGCAAATCCTGGCATGGGGTTCCTCCTGTGCTGAGACATGTTTGTTTAAAGTATTGCCTGTCTGTTCTTCCTCCCCCAGGTCGTCTGATGTTCCACCTCCTCCATATCAAGATTTCACGGATGTGTTCAGTAAAGCTTCTGCTGATATCCTTCCTCCTCATAGAGAATGGGACTGTCCGATTGATCTCGTTCCAGGGAAGGTTCCACCTCGAGGCCGAACTTATCCGTTGTCTCTGCCTGAGACGCATTCTATGGAGGAATATATTAAAGAGAACCTAGCAAAGGGGTTCATTCGACCTTCTTCTTCTCCAGCCGGCGCAGGCTTCTTTTTTGTAAAAAAGAAAGATGGTGGTCTGCGGCCGTGCATCGACTACAGAGGTTTGAACGACATTACCATCAAGAACCGTTATCCTTTACCCCTGATTACTGAGCTCTTTGACAGAGTTAGCGGAGCTACCATCTTTACAAAGCTGGACTTGCGAGGTGCATACAATCTCATCCGGATCCGTGAGGGTGACGAGTGAAAGACCGCCTTTAACACCCGTGACGGACATTATGAGTACCTCGTCATGCCCTTCGGATTGAGCAATGCTCTAGCTGTCTTCCAGCATTTTGTCAATGAGATCTTCAGAGACATTCTATACCGTCATGTCGTGGTCTATCTAGACGATATCCTCATTTTTGCCAACGATTTAGAGGAACATCGTTTTTGGGTTAAAGAGGTTCTGTCCCGTCTCCGTGTCAATCATCTCTATTGCAAATTAGAAAAATGCGTCTTTGAAGTCAAGTCCATTCCGTTTCTAGGGTACATTGTGTCCGGTTCCGGACTAGAGATGGATCCTGAGAAACTACAAGCAATCCAAAATTGGCCGGTACCCTTAACCCTCAAAGGGGTCCAGAGGTTCTTAGGGTTCGCCAACTATTACCGAAAGTTTATACGAGACTTTTCCACCATTGTGACGCCTATTACTGCTTTCACTAAGAAGGGTGCTAACCCGTCCAAGTGGTCTGAAGAAGCCATGCAAGCATTTCATCTTTTAAAACAAAGGTTCATCTCTGCGCCTGTTCTGAAACAGCCTGACATCGACTCTCCTTTCATCTTAGAGGTGGATGCCTCCTCAATTGGAGTAGGAGCGGTGTTATCTCAGAGGGCTAAAGATGGCCATTTACACCCTTGCAGTTTCTTCTCCCGGAAGTTCTCCCCAGCTGAGCGCAACTATGCCATTGGCGACCAGGAGTTGCTAGCCATCAAGCTCGCTCTAGAAGAGTGGAGGTATCTGTTGGAGGGAGCTTCTCATTCAATCACCATACTTACAGACCACAAGAACCTTTTATACCTGAAGGGCGCACAATGTCTCAACCCTCGTCAGGCCAGATGGGCACTTTTCTTTTCCAGGTTCGACTTTAAACTCCAGTTCTGTCCGGGCTCTCAGAATCGCAAGGCCGATGCCCTTTCCCGCTCATGGGAGCAAGAAAATGAGTCAGAGTCTTCAGACAAGCATCCTATTATAAATCCGTTGGCATTCTCCACGGTAGGGATGGACTCTACGCCCCCATCAGGGAAAAGTTTTGTGAAGCCGATGCTAAGGAAGAAGCTCATGCATTGGGCCCATGCTTCCCGTTTTGCCGGACATACAGGTATCCAAAAAACCCTGGAGTTTATCTCTAGGTCCTATTGGTGGCCAACTCTGAAAAAGGACGTCTTGGAGTTTATTGCATCTTGCCCAAAGTGTGCCCAACATAAAGTATCCCGCCAGTCGCCTGCGGGGCAACTGGTTCCACTATCCGTTCCCCGTCGACCATGGACCCACTTGTCGATGGATTTCATTACAGACTTACCCATGTGCAACAAGTTCAATACCATCTGGGTGGTAGTTGACCGGTTCACCAAGATGGCACACTTCATTCCTCTCACCGGTCTTCCGTCAGCTTCCAAGTTGGCTCAAGTATTCATACAAGAGATCTTCCGACTCCACGGTCTTCCTGAAGAAATTATCTCAGATCGAGGAGTTCAATTCACAGCCAAATTCTGGCGAAGTTTATGTCAAGTCCTCCAAGTCAAGCTAAAGTTTTCCACGGCTTACCATCCTCAGACCAATGGTCAAACCGAGAGGGTGAATCAGGACTTGGAGGCCTTCCTCCGCATCTATGTGTCCTCCTCTCAAGATGACTGGGTTCAATTACTTCCCTGGGCCGAGTTCTGTCATAACAACCAGTATCATTCTTCATCTGCTTCAACACCATTCTTCACTAACTTTGGATTCCACCCTAAAGTCCCTGAGTTCCAACCGCTTCCAGCAACTTCTGTTCCCGCAGTGGATATCACCTTGCATCAGTTTGCCAATATCTGGAAGAGCGTACGATCAGCTCTGCTCAAGGCATCGTTCAGGTACAAGAAGTTTGCGGATAAGAAGCGTCGAGCAGTTCCTGCTCTCAAGGTGGGTGATCTGGTATGGTTATCCACGAAGAATTTGAGGTTAAGAGTTCCCAGTATGAAGTTTGCACCTCGCTATATCGGTCCTTTCAAGATTGAACAAGTCATCAATCCTGTTGCTTACAGACTCCAGTTGCCTCCCTTCTTAAAAATACCCAGGACATTCCATGTTTCCCTGTTGAAACCTCTGATCTTGAATCGGTTTCATTCCTCACTTCCTCCAACTCCGAAAGTCCAAACTCAACGAGGCGTTGAGTATGAAGTGGCCAAGATCCTGGACTCACGTCACCGTTACGCGGTCAACTACAATATCTTATTGACTGGAAGGGTTATGGTCCTGAGGAACGTTCATGGACCAATGCTTCTGATGTCCATGCTCCTGCCTTGGTCCGGAGATTCCATTCCAAGTTTCCTCAAAAGCCAAAGAAGTGTCCTGGGGCCACTCCTAAAGGGGGGGGTGCTGTCACGATCCGGGTATCTGGACGCCATTTCTTACCCATCAGATGCCTCCTAAGGCTGGCTCAGCGCTCCAGGACCGGATCCCATCTGTTATCCTGATGTGTACATTCCTGTATCCTCTCCTGTCACTCTGGGACGCTGTCACAGTAAACGCCATATTACACCTGGCATGGCGTCTCCCGCGGCCTCCGCCGCCGTCCCTGAACTTCTGCATGCAGAGTGTCTGAGTGGCGATTACGTCAGCCGCGGCCTCCGCTGTGTCCGCGTGGTTGGATGTGCATCTGTCAGCCTGGCGCCTCCTGTCTCCGGTGGCCGGCGCCGCCATTACTGTTTTCATTACCACATGGATTACAAACCAAACTTCCCTCCAAGTGTCTGCATGGGCGCAGCCATCTTGGATTCTGTCAGCTGATCATTTCCACCAATCTGTTCTCAGTATTGATAATCTGCATAATTGCCTAGCCAATCCCTTCCTTGCTGCAGGTATAAATACACTGTGCCTGAGCAAGGAAGGCGTCAGTGCTTTGGTTGTCAAACCTAGTTCCTGTTTGTCTCTCTCCTGTGATTGTCTTCCAGGTTCCAGCTCCTGTCTCAAGACTTCCACCATAGAGACCCGCACCAGCATTCCACCTGCGGTGTAGCCTGACTCTCCAATCCATTGTGGATTCATCTGTTTCCAGCTACAACATTACCTGCTTCCAGCTCAGCTTCCAGCAGAGTACAGCTTCCCTTAAAGGGCCGGTGTCCTTTCTACACTTTACCACTCTCCACCGGTATTATTATTTCTCCGCTCTCAAGTTCTACATTTCAGTTCATATTTCATCGCTCCCAAGTTCATTTATTATTTAACTGGTTCCAGCCAGTATCCACTCCGTGCTAACAACAGTCTGGTTCCAGCCAGTATCCACAGCAGCTGTTTTATCTTCAGCAACCCAGCTTTTCCTGGAACACCAGCTGGCACAATCCTGGGTTATCTCCATTGCTACAGTCGGGCCTGGTAAGGACTTTCCATCTAGAAGATCATAAGAACTATCTCACACTACCAGTGCCCTGTGGCTCCTGCCATCCTGTAGTACCCAGGAACTGTATTTATTCTTTGCTGACTTTTACGTTTTCTTTTACTGCTGCTGTGTTGCGGAGTTGTCATAATAAACATCATTGACTTTTATCCAAGTTGTCGTGGTCACGCCTTCGGGCAGTTATTATTCATGTTACTTACATGTCCAGGGGTCTGATACAACCTCCCAGGTTCCGGTACATCTCAGCCCCTACAACTGAGGCTGCCTCCCGTCAGCTCAGGCCCTCAGTTGTGACAAACCTCCCCTTCTATGTGCTTATACCTAACCCTCCCTCCCCGGTCACTAACCCTAACCCTCCCTTCCCCGCTGCCTAAACCTAACCTCACCTTCTATGTGCTTATACCTAACCCTCCCTCCCCGGTCACTAACCCTAACCCTCCCTTCCTCACTGCCTAACCCTAACCTCCCCCTCTATGTGCTTACACCTAACCCACCCTCCACGTTCACTAACCCTCCCTTCCCCACTGCCTAACCTTAACCTCCCGCTCTATGTGCTTATACCTAACCCTCCCTCCCCGGTCACTAACCCTAACCCTCCGTTCCCCACTGCCTAACCCTAGCCTCCCCTTCTATGTGCTTATACCTAACCCACCCTCCACGGTCACTAAACCTAACCCTCCCTTCCCCACTGCCTAACCTTAACCTCCCGCTCTATGTGCTTATACCTAACCCTCCCTCCCCGGTCACTAACCCTAACCCTCCCTTCCCCGCTGTCTAAACCTAACCTCACCTTCTATGTGCTTATACCTAACCCTCCCTCCCCAGTCACTAACCCTAACCATCCCTTCCCCACTGCCTAACCCTAACCTCCCCCTCTATGTACTTATACCTAACCCCCCCTCCCCGGTAACTAACCCTAACCCTCCCTTCCCCACTGCCTAACCCTAACCTCCCCTTCTATGTGCTTATACCTAAGCCTTCCTCCCCAGTCACTAACCCTAACCCTCCCTTCCCCACTGCCTAACCCTAACCTCCCCTTCTATGTGCTTATACCCAACCCACCCTCCCCAGTCACTAACCCTAACCCTCCCTTCCCCACTGCCTAACCCTAACCTCCCCCTCTATGTGCTTATACCTAACCCTCCCTCCCCGGTCACTAACCCTAACCCTCCCTTCCCCACTGCCTAACCCTAACCTCCCCTTCTATGTGCTTATACCTAACCCTTCCTCCCCAGTCACTAACCCTAACCCTCCCTTCCCCGCTGCCTAACCCTAACCTCCCCTTCTATGTGCTTAAACCTAACCCTCCCTCCCCGGTCATTAACCCTAACCCTCCCTTCCCCACTGCCTAACCCTAACCTCCCCCTCTATGTGCTTACACCTAACCCACCCTCCACGGTCACTAACCCTAACCCTCCCTTCCCCACTGCCTAACCTTAACCTCCCGCTCTATGGCCCTCATTCCGAGTTGATCGGTCGCAAGGCGAATTTAGCAGAATTACACACGCTAAGCCTACGCCTACTGGGAGTGTATCTTAGCTTCTTAAAATTGCGACCGATGTATTCGCAATATTGCGATTACAAACTACTTTGCAGTTTCTGAGTAACTTCAACCTTACTCTGCCTGTGCGATCAGTTCAGTGCTTGTCGTTCCTGGTTTGACGTCACAAACACACCCAGCGTTCGCCCAGCCACTCCTCCGTTTCTCCAGCCACTCCTGCGTTTTTTCCGGAAACGGTAGCGTTTTCATCCACACGCCCATAAAACGCCGTGTTTCCGCCCAGTAACACCCATTTCCTGTCAATCACATTACGATCGCCGGAGCGATGAAAAAGCCGTGAGTAAAAATACTATCTTCATTGTTAAATTACTTGGCGCAGTCGCAGTGCGAATATTGCGCATGCGTACTAAGCGGATTTTCATTGCGATGCGATGAAAAATACCGACCGATCAACTCGGAATGAGGGCCTATGTGCTTATACCTAACCCTCCCTCCCCGGTCACTAACCCTAACCCTCCGTTCCCCACTGCCTAACCCTAACTTCCCCCTCTATGTGCTCTTACCTAACCCTCCCTCCCCGGTCACTAACCCTAACCCTCCCTTCCCCACTGCCTAACCCTAACCTCCCCCTCTATGTGCTTATTCCTAACCCTCCCTCCCCGGTCACTAACCCTAAGCCTCCGTTCCCCACTGCCTAACCCTAACCTCCCCTTCTATGTGCTTATACCTAACCCACACTCCTCAGTCACTAACCCTCCCTTCCCCACTGCCTAACCCTAACCTCCCCTTCTATGTGCTTATACCTAACCCTCCCTCCCCGGTCACTAACCCTAACCCTCCCTTCCCAACTGCCTAACCCTAACCTCCCCTTCTGTGTGCTTATACCTAGCCCTCCCTCCCTCCCCGGACACTAACCCTCACTTCCCCACTGCCTAACCCTAACCTCCCCTTCTATGTGCTTATACCTAACCCTCCCTCCCCGGTCACTAAACCTAACCCTCCGGTCCCCACTGCCTAACCCTTCTATGTGCTTATACCTAACCCTCCCTCCCCGGTCACTAACCCTAACCCTCCCTTCCCCGCTGCCTAACCCTAACTTCCCCTTCTATGTGCTTATACCTAACCCTCCCTCCCCAGTCACTAACCCTAACCCTCCCTTCCCCACTGCCTAAACCTAACCTCCACTTCTATGTGCTTTTACCTAACCCTCCCTCCCCAGTCACTAACCCTAACCCTCCCTTCCCCGCTGCCTAAGCCTAACCTCACCTTCTATGTGCTTATACCTAACCCTCCCTCCTCAGTCACTAACCCTAACCCTCCCTTCCCCACTGCCTAACCCTAACCTCCCCCTCTATGTGCTTACACCTAACCCACCCTCCACGTTCACTAACCCTAACTTCCCCACTGCCTAACCTTAACCTCCCGCTCTATGTGCTTATACCTTACCCTCCCTCCCCGGTCACTAACCCTTACCCTCCGTTCCCCACTGCCTAACCCTAACCTCCCCTTCTATGTGCTTATACCTAACCCAACCTCCACGGTCACTAACCCTAACCCTCCCTTCCCCACTGCCTAACCTTAACCTCCCGCTCTATGTGCTTATATCTAACCCTCCCTCCCCGGTCACTAACCCTTACCCTCCGTTCCCCACAGCCTAACCCTAACCTCCCCCTCTATGTGCTTATACCTAACCCTCCCTCCCCGGTCACTAACCCTAACCCTCCCTTCCCAACTGCCTAACCCTAACCTCCCCTTCTGTGTGCTTATACCTAGCCCTCCCTCCCTCCCCGGACACTAACCCTCCCTTCCCCACTGCCTAACCCTAACCTCCCCTTCTATGTGCTTATACCTAACCCTCCCTCCCCGGTCACTAACCCTAACCCTCCCTTCCCCACTACCTAACCCTAACCTCCCCCTCTATTTGCTTATACCTAACCCTCCCTCCCCGGTCACTAACCCTAACCCTCCCTTCCCCACTGCCTAACCCTAACCTCCCCTTCTATGTGCTTATACCTAACCCACCCTCCCCGGTCACTAACCCTAACCCTCCCTTCCCCACTGCCTAACCCTAACCTCCCCCTCTATGTGCTTATACCTAACCCTCCCTCCCCGGTCACTAACCCTAACCCTCCCTTCCCCACTGCCTAACCCTAACCTCCCCTTCTATGTGCTTATACCTAACCAACCCTCCCCAGTCACTAACCCTAACCCTCCCTTCCCCACTGCCTAACCCTAACCTCCCCTTCTATGTACTTATACCTAACCCTCCCTCCCCAGTCACTAACCCTAACCCTCCCTTCCCCACTGCCTAACCCTAACCTCCCCTTCTATGTGCTTATATCTAACCCTCCCTTCCCGGTCACTAACCCTAACCCTCCCTTCCCCACTGCCTAACCCTAACCTCCCCTTCTATGTGCTTATACCTAACCCTCCCTCCCCGGTCACTAACCCTCCCTTCCCGGTCACTAACCCTAACCTCCCCTTCTGTGTGCTTATACCTAACCCTCCCTCCCCAGTCACTAACCCTAACCCTCCCTTCCCCACTGCCTAACCCTAACCTCCCCTTCTATGTGCTTATACCTAACCCTCCCTCCCCGGTCACTAACCCTAAGCCTCCCTTCCCCACTGCCTAACCATAACCTCCCCTTCTGTGTGCTTATACCTAACCCACCCTCCCCGGTCACTAACCCTAACCCTCCCTTCCCCGCTGCCTAACTCTAACCTCCCCTTCTATGGGCTTATACCTAACCCTCCCTCCCCGGTCACTAACCCTAACCCTCCCTTCCCCACTTCCTAACCCTAACCTACCCTTCTATGGGCTTATACCTAACCCTCCCTCCCCGGTCACTAACCCTAACCCTCCCTTCCCCACTGCCTAACCCTAACCTCCCCTTCTATGTGCTTATACCTAACCCACACTCCCCAGTCACTAACCCTAACCCTCCCTTCCCATCTGCCTAACCCTAACCTCCCCTTCTATGTGCTTATACCTAACCCTCCCTCCCCGGTCACTAACCCTAACCCTCCCTTCCCCACTGCCTAACCCTAACCTCCCTCTCTATGTGCTGATACCTAACCCTCCCTCCCCGGTCACTAACCCTAACCCTCCCTTCCCCACTGCCTAACCCTAACCTCCCCTTCTATGTGCTTATACCTAACCCTCCTTCCCCAGTCACTAACCCTAACCCTCCCTTCCCCACTGCCTAACCCTAACCTCCCCTTCTATGTGCTTATACCTAACCCTCCCTTCCCGGTCACTAACCCTAACCCTCCCTTCCCCACTGCCTAACCCTAACCTCCCCTTCTATGTGCTTATACCTAACCCTCCCTCCCCGGTCACTAACCCTAACCCTCCCTTCCCCGCTGCCTAACTCTAACCTCCCCTTCTATGGGCTTATACCTAACCCTCCCTCCCCGGTCACTAACCCTCCCTACCCGGTCACTAACCCTAAACTCCCCTTCTGTGTGCTTATACCTAACCCTCCCTCCCCAGTCACTAACCCTAACCCTTCCTTCCCCACTGCCTAACCCTAACCTCCCCTTCTATGTGCTTATACCTAACCCTCCCTCCCCGGTCACTAACCCTAAGCCTCCCTTCCCCACTGCCTAACCCTAACCTCCCCTTCTATGTGCTTATACCTAACCCACCCTCCCCGGTCACTAACCCTAACCCTCCCTTCCCCGCTGCCTAACTCTAACCTCCCCTTCTATGGGCTTATACCTAACCCTCCCTCCCCGGTCACTAACCCTAACCCTTCCTTCCCCACTGCCTAACCCTAACCTCCCCTTCTATGTGCTTATACCTAACCCTCCCTCCCCGGTCACTAACCCTAAGCCTCCCTTCCCCACTGCCTAACC
Source organism: Pseudophryne corroboree (assembly GCF_028390025.1). Taxonomy (NCBI): domain Eukaryota; kingdom Metazoa; phylum Chordata; class Amphibia; order Anura; family Myobatrachidae; genus Pseudophryne; species Pseudophryne corroboree. Next base: position 468,776,933 of record NC_086451.1, read on the forward strand.
CTAACCTCCCCTTCTATGTGCTTATACCTAACCCACCCTCCCCGGTCACTAACCCTAACCCTCCCTTCCCCGCTGCCTAACTCTAACCTCCCCTTCTATGGGCTTATACCTAACCCTCCCTCCCCGGTCACTAACCCTCCCTACCCGGTCACTAACCCTAAACTCCCCTTCTGTGTGCTTATACCTAACCCTCCCTCCCCAGTCACTAACCCTAACCCTTCCTTCCCCACTGCCTAACCCTAACCTCCCCTTCTATGTGCTTATACCTAACCCTCCCTCCCCGGTCACTAACCCTAAGCCTCCCTTCCCCACTGCCTAACCCTAACCTCCCCTTCTATGTGCTTATACCTAACCCACCCTCCCCGGTCACTAACCCTAACCCTCCCTTCCCCGCTGCCTAACTCTAACCTCCCCTTCTATGGGCTTATACCTAACCCTCCCTCCCCGGTCACTAACCCTAACCCTTCCTTCCCCACTGCCTAACCCTAACCTCCCCTTCTATGAGCTTATACCTAACCCTCCCTCCCCGGTCACTAACCCTAAGCCTCCCTTCCCCACTGCCTAACCCTAACCTCCCCTTCTATGTGCTTATACCTAACCCACCCTCCCCGGTCACTAACCCTAACCCTCCCTTCCCCGCTGCCTAACTCTAACCTCCCCTTCTATGGGCTTATACCTAACCCTCCCTCCCCGGTCACTAACCCTAACCCTCCCTTCCCCACTTCCTAACCCTAACCTCCCCTTCTATGGGCTTATACCTAACCCTCCCTCCCCGGTCACTAACCCTAACCCTCCCTTCCCCACTTCCTAACCCTAACCTCCCCTTCTATGGGCTTATACCTAACCCTCCCTACCCGGTCACTAACCCTAACCCTCCCTTCCCATCTGCCTAACCCTAACCTCGCCTTCTATGTGCTTATACCTAACCCTCCCTCCCCGGTCACTAACCCTAACCCTCCCTTCCCCACTGCCTAACCCTAACCTCCCCTTCTATGTGCTTATACCTAACCCACCCTCCCCGGTCACTAACCCTAACCCTCCCTTCCCGGTCACTAACCCTCCCTTCCCGGTTACTAACCCTAACCTTCCCGGCCCTGCGCCCTAACCCCCCTTCTTTTTCCTAAACCTAACCTCTGCCCCTCCCCCGCTTCAGGATGCCAGCACATGCCGATGGATGGAAGTGCAGGATTCAGTCTGTCGTTATTGTGACGCCGGTAAACCAAGCGTCACATTGCGGTGTCCTTCGGGATCCCGGCGTCGATATATCGCCCACCGCGATCCCGTTCATCGGAAACCTAACTGCATCCCTTATGCACAACTAAAGAACATTTGGCTGAGACATCGGCTACTGTCCTTTTGCTTGTTGCTCTGCCATGGACTGAATATTGGACTTACCTGCTGATCACCCCTGAACTGTGTACCACTTATGGGCTCTCTGCACCACAAAACAGGTGAGCAACCTACTGTGCATCATTGTGGACTTCCGTATTTATGCTAGTTTATAACTGATAAAAAGAAGAAAGAAAGTATAGCAGGAATTGATGGGGACCTTGTATATGGGATGCAGTTACAATGCCAGCTGTTGGGATTCCAGCGTTTAGGATACCAACGCCAGATTCAATGGATTCACAAGCCTGATAAATGGGAAGGTGGGGGGTTGTACCTCCCAGCCAGTGCCGTTTCCTGTGGCGGGCGAGCCGTGCAACCGCACGGGGCGCCCGCCGCGGCACTTCCTGAGTACTTTCAAACCCCCTCCCCTCTCCTCCCGAGTGCCCAGCTCGGGGAGCGGGGTTTCGCGGAATAACGCGTTTGCGCCGTGACGTCACGACGCAAACGTGTTATTCCACGAAACCCCGCCCCCCGAGCTGGGCACTCGGGAGGAGGGAGAAGGGGGAGCCAAGACGGCCAGCGCTGCGCAGATGAGGGAGAGGCGGCTGAAGAGCGTGAAGAACCGCTTCAAGTATTAGTCAGCCCCTCTCCCTCTCTCTCTCTCCCTCCCCCCCCCCACCTGCCGTACTGTATAAAATGGGGACACTTTCCTGCCGCAATGTGTAAAATGGGGGCACGAGCCTGCCGCAATGTGTAAAATGGGGACACTTTCCTGCCGCAATGTGTAAAATGGGGACACTTGCCTGTTGTACTATGTAAAATGGGGGCACGTGCCTGCCGTAATGTGTAAAATGGGGACACTTGCCTGCCGGAATGTGTAAAATGGGGGCACGTGCCTGCCGCAATGTGTAAAATGGGGACACTTTCCTGCCGCAATGTGTAAAATGGGGACACTTTCCTGCCGCAATGTGTAAAATGGGGGCACATGCCTGCCGCAATGTGTAAAATGGGGACACTTGCCTGCCATGCTGTGTAAAATGGGGGCACGTGTCTGCCTCAATGTGTAAAATGGGGACACTTGCCTGCCATGCTGTGTAAAATGGGGGCACGTGCCTGCCGCAATGTGTAAAATGGGGACACTTTCCTGCCGCAATGTGTAAAATGGGGACACTTTCCTGCCGCAATGTGTAAAATGGGGGCACATGCCTGCCGCAATGTGTAAAATGGGGACACTTTCCTGCCGCAATGTGTAAAATGGGGACACTTTCCTGCCGCAATGTGTAAAATGGGGGCACATGCCTGCCGCAATGTGTAAAATGGGGACACTTGCCTGCCATGCTGTGTAAAAGGGGACACTTGCCTGCTGTAATGTGTAAAATGAGGACTTCTTTTTTATCCTGTGGTGGCCGTGATGATGAGATCAGATGAGGCCACGCCCATCTTAACAAAGCCACACCCATTTTAATGAGGTCACGCCCCTTGTCGGAAGCGCGCACATACTTTTCCTTTTTATATCTAAGGGGGGGGGGGGGGGGGGGGGGGGGCGCATTTTTTCTTATGTGAATGGGGGGGGGGGGCGCATTTTTAAATCTCGCACTGGGAGCCAAATTGGCTAGAAACTGCCCTGCTCCCAGCAGAGGTGTAGCTAGGTGCCATGGTGCCAAGGGTGTGTTTTGGCACCCCCTCCCCTGTACTGAAATGTCACATTTGAAAAGAAAAAATATTTAATAATCCTAAATTGGTGACAGGGCCGGTTCCAGACCTTGTAGATCTCAGGGCAAAAGTTTCCTTTGGGCATCCCCCGTGTTTAAAATAGGGACAGTGCATTGCGAAGGCGAGCAACAAATATATAGGGACGTGGCTTCATGGGGAAGGGGCGTGGCCAAAAAGTACCAATTCTGATTACAACTCACAGTAGTGTCTGTTATTCACATGACACCAGTAGTGTCTGTTATTCACATTACACCACACAGTAGTACCCCTTATACACTTTACGCCACACAGTAGAGCCCCTTATACATGTTACGCCACACGGGAGAGCCCCTTAAACACGTTACGCCACATAGCAGAGCCCCTTATACACATTACCCAACACAGCAGAGACCCTTATACACATTACCCAACACAGCAGAGCCGCTTATACACATTACACAACACAGTAGAGCCGCTTATACACGTTACACCACATTAGAGCCATTTATACACGTTACACCACAGTAGAGCCGTTTATACACATTACACCACAGTAGAGCCGTTTATACACGTTACACCACAGTAGAGCCGTTTATTCACATTACTCCACAGTAGAGCCGTTTATACACGTTACCCCACAGTAGAGACGTTTATACACGTTAGACCACAGTAGAGCCGTTTATACACGTTACATCACTGTAGAGCCGTTTATTCACATTACACCACAGTAGAGTCGTTTATTCACATTACACCACAGTAGAGCCGTTTATACACGTTACACCACAGTAGAGCCGTTTATACACGTTACACCACAGTAGAGCCGTTTATACACGTTACACCACAGTAGAGCCGTTTATACACGTTACACCACAGTAGAGCCGTTTATACACATTACACCACAGTAGAGCCGTTTATACACGTTACACCACAGTAGTGCCGTTTATACACGTTACACCACAGTAGAGCCGTTTATTCACATTACACCACAGTAGAGCCGTTTATTCACATTACACCACAGTAGAGCCGTTTATACACATTACACCACAGTAGAGCCGTTTATACACGTTACACCACAGTAGAGCCGTTTATTCACATTACTCCACAGTAGAGCCGTTTATACACGTTACCCCACAGTAGAGACGTTTATACACGTTAGACCACAGTAGAGCCGTTTATACACGTTACATCACTGTAGAGCCGTTTATTCACATTACACCACAGTAGAGTCGTTTATTCACATTACACCACAGTAGAGCCGTTTATACACGTTACACCACAGTAGAGCCGTTTATACACGTTACACCACAGTAGAGCCGTTTATACACGTTACACCACAGTAGAGCCGTTTATACACGTTACACCACAGTAGAGCCGTTTATACACATTACACCACAGTAGAGCCGTTTATACACGTTACACCACAGTAGAGCCGTTTATACACGTTACACCACAGTAGTGCCGTTTATACACGTTACACCACAGTAGAGCCGTTTATTCACATTACACCACAGTAGAGACACAATAGAGCTGCTTATATATATTATACTCCAGCTTCTAATGCAGAGAGAGGTGCTGCAGCAGCAGCTGCAGCTGGGACAGAGAGAGGTGCTGCAGCAGTCAGGGCAGAAAGAGGTGCTGCAGCAGCCGAGGCAGAGAGTTATGTAGCTGGACAGAAGTAAGCCTGCTGCACAAGTACAAACAGACAATGAGACATAAAAAGAGTGCGGCAGAGCTCTGGCATGTTCTGGTTGTCTGTGTCTCCTGCTGTCACCTCTGGCCTGCCCTGATCCCTACCCAGTTTCTGAGTCAGTGTGTGCCCCTCTGCTTCTCCTCTTGCTCTGCGGTTGTCTGTACAGTGACTTTCGGTATAGTGGAGGGAGGGGGTGGCGGGCGCCCTCTAACTTTTATGGGGCCCAGAGCCACTCTCGCTACACCCCTGCCTCCCAGATGTAATTGGTGCTCTGCTATATGTTCTTCTCTTCTTCACCATAGCTGTGCTAGCGGTTTCTGATGTCACTTTGTTATGTTTAGCAATTTATGAAATAAGCCATTTTCAGCGGTTTGCCTCTCTCTGCTTATGGAAATGTGTTTTCTAGGTACTGCACAGGAACATAATAAGCTGTAATAGATACGTTTCATAATAAGCATAATTGAACAATAGAAATTGCCGAACGTTAGCTTTTTAACATCTCACATAAAGACTTCCCCGCAGGAAAAAATATCTCTCTACGTAAGTAGTGTGCGGATAATCGGGGTTCTGTCATTGCCAGGGCATCACATGCTTTTCAGAGCTGAGTAAATTAATATAATGCCATTTACTAAGTAACAATCGCTCACTGGCAGTCAGGAGCGAGTTGGTTTAAGTGTACCAACTCGCTCCTGACTTTTCCTGTGGCGCTAACAGTGTACACAGCGCTTTGAAATATAAGAATACAAATAAATTCAAATACTGCACAAGGGAACCATGAGACAATAATGGGATAAGAGCAGCAGGAGGGACGAGGCGGAGGAGCCGGGATATTGGGTAAAGAAGATGATTCCGTCTAATAAGTAATACCTGAGAAAAGGAAGACTTCACAAGGATATCCTGTTACACCGTCATGCAGTTTGGGAGAGTACTGGGGCTAATAGGTTTATCTAGGCAATTGATACACATAATTATGTAATGTGGCTGCCTGCTGGTGCCTAAGGATTTATGGGGGTCATTCCGAGTTGATCACTCGCTAGCTGTTTTTAGCAGCCGTGCAAACGCTATGCCGCCTCCCACTGGCAGTGTATTTTAGCAGTGCAGAAGTGCGAACGAAAGGATCGCAGAGCGGCTACAAAGTTTATTTGTGCAGTTTCAGAGTAGCTCAAAACCTACTCAGCGCTTGCGATGACTTCAGACTGTTCAGTTCCTGTTTTGACGTCACAAACACGCCCTGCGTTCGACCAGCCACGCCTGTGTTTTTCCTGGCACACCTGCGTTTTTTTCGAACACTCCCTGAAAACGGTCAGTCGACACCCAGGAGCGCCCACTTCATGTCAATCACTCTGCGGCCAGCAGTGCGACTGAAATGCTTTGATAGACCCTGTGTGAAACTACATCGGCCGTTGTAATAGTACGTCGCGCGTGCGCATTGCGCCGCATACGCATGTGCAGAAGTGCCATTTTTTTGCCTCATCGCTGCACAGCGAACGAATGCAGCTAGCGAACAACTCGGAATGACCACCTATATTCAGCACCTAACAAACCAAAGTCAACCTTTGGGTGATGTTTGTGAAATACACTGTGAATTCCTACTACGTGCAGCGTATCCTGTGAGACAACACAGGAATAAGTACTTTATACTGTAGTTGTTGGGTACAAGTGAATTGAATTTCCAACCTCAGACAGATTTCTTTTAATAGTTTGTACTTGTTCTCTTGCGACTTTCAATTTATGCGTGGCTGTATTTTTGTGTCTCTGGCAGTGTTTTTCACCAAGCCTCTTACAGCATCTGGACAGATATAGGGTCTAATTCGAAGCTGATTGCTGTTGTGCGAAATTGCAAGGCAGACGATTATCGAACGACTGCGCATACGTACGGATCGTAGTGCGCAGGTGCGAGGCCAAACTGCGAAATAATTCAGAATTTTTTTTTATCGCTAGGCTTTCGCAGGTTGAGTGACGGAAAGCGGGCGTTTGGGGGTGGTAACTGCTGTTATCTGGGAATGCCAGGAAAAATGCAGGCATTGCAGTGAAGAGGACCGATCTACACTGGATTAGGTGAGTATATATATATATATATTTTGTTTTACAGGTACCCGTGGATTCTACTGGACAAGGGACGTAACTGGCTGCGTGGGATGTAGGTAAGTATTTTTAAGTGTTTATGAGTGTGTAAGTGTGTGTTAATAAAATTTTACTTTCGTGGTGTGTGTTTATTGTAATATTTATTTTCTTGTGGAACTACAGGTACCAATGGGCCTGTTTATGCCCCACATGCTGGTTCTTCTGGTTCCCAAAGTACCAGAATGTGGAGCAGGCTTGGTGGGACCTGTAGTTCCACAACAAAAGACAATATTTATTTATTTCTAAATTTGACACATTTTATGGCTACCAGCCTGCCACCCACTGCCCACGGGTGCCAGGGAGAGCCTCAAGCTTAATCCCTGGCCCTTTGGTGCCTGAAGGAGGGTACCCCTTTATTATAGGGGTCCCCACTCCCCCAGGGAACCCAAGCCAGGGGTGACTAGTTGGGGAGTTAATGCCACGGACGCAGGGACCTACATAAAAGTGTCCCCCGGCTGTGGCATTATCTCCCTGGCTAGTGGAGCCCAGAGCTGGTTTAAAAAATACGGCAGACCCCTACGTCCTTTTTCCCCCCGTATTTGGAACAAGGACCGGTCCAAGAGCCCGATGCTTGTTGATAAAATACAGGGAACCCCTATGCAATTTTTCCCTGGTATTTTAACAACCACGACCGGCTCAAAGAGACCATTGCCGGTTATGCTTAGTAGGGTGGACCGCACGCAATTTTTATTTTATTTTAACTATTTCACACACTTTTATACAGAGAAGCATGCACGGCTCTCACTGATGCGTGCATGATTCTCCAAACACGCCAGCCAAAAGCAGGTCTAGTTGAAAGTTCTGTTTCTGTACGAATTCCATGCTTTCCCGGCAGTGTTTGGCTGTTGTCGGCAGTGACTGAGAACACAAATTCTTAGTAAATTCCCGTGTTGTATGAGGTGTATGTGAAAAAAACAACCGTGTTTGACCGATGGTCTATTGATTCGTATTTGTGTGGGTGGCAGTGTACCTCAATACGAATTGCCCCAACACTGCCGTGATTTGTGTTTAGTAAATGTCCGAGTCGCATTTTTGTATAAAAACACAAATTCGAATCAAATTGGGACCTTAGTAAATTTCCACCATAATTCAGAGTTGTATGCTATTTTGCCAATGTTTTTGCAATTGAGCGATTGTTGGCATACTTAACATATGCTGCGACCACACTGCGCATGTGTAAAGGTGCCTTTAGCGATTCAGCTCACAGTGAAGTGTCTCATTTAATTTCCGGATGGCAGCTTCACTTAACATCAGCAGTTCCATAGCCTAGAGAATCGCATTACCGTACCACTCTAAATCGGGCCTACTGTCAATATCTCAGGAAAACATTTGCTCGAAAAAAAAAAAAAAATCCCTGTAAATTATTTTCCAATGCAAATTTTCTTATGGCGCGATTAGTATGCCGTGCACTTCCTACTGTACAATTAATTTGGGAGTTTAATTAAATCTTTTAATGTATTAAATTAAATGAGTCATGAAGTTTCAATGGACAAAGCGGAGAATTATTTCAGCTTGATTGTGTGTAAGCGAGTCGGGTTCCCAGCTCAACAATACATCATAGGAAATATTTATCTGAACCACTTCAGCGCAACGGAGAGGCGCTCCTCATTCCCACACAATTATCCGCCGGCCCCGGTGACACTCGGAAGGTTAATCTGCCTGCGCACTACCGTGTGCAATATTGTAATGCCTCAGAACTGAGACAATCATTAGGTCATTAGAGACAGCCCAGGGTTTTACTACAGTGTCACCAATATTTTCTTCTACGACTTACACTGAATTTCTAATATGTATTATTCCGCACTTACTTAGATGATGATACCAGTTACTATGAACGCAGGATACTCTGTAGCTTGTATATGCTGGCAGTCACATTAAAGCCAGATGCTGGTTTGAAGTCATTGCTTCACCTTCAAAAGACCATCGATCTGTTTACACTAGGACTTTGGTGGATATCCTCTTCTACTATAGTTGTGTACTGGGACTTTCAATTGGGTGTTGGGCTCTTTATTTGGGTACCACTGTGACTTCAAATTGATTTATGGAAGATGACCTGCAGATGGCGACACTAGCCATAAGTACAGTGTGGCTTCAAAAAGAGGGACAAAAAAGAACCTTATAAAAACATGAGGGAGGTGTAATGTTAAAATGTATATATATAGCGGTATATACCATTCTATTGATCCCTGGGTCTACATAATAGAGACCTAGCATTTTCCCAGTGTAAATGCCCCATTTGTTCCAACTTCCAAAGGCCAAAACCCACACACACGTTTGCTCAATCTTATAATAACATTTTCCCACCTCCTAAAAATTCCCAGTTTGAATATCAGGACACTTTTAGCCACTTTCAGCCTCTACACAAATTGCTAATCCGCCCACATGCTCATATTGCCCAAAATTTGTGATCGAAGGAGCGGGTTCTTGCTGCATGGGCCGGCCATGTCACACCAGGGCCACTTTCCATCACCTAAAAATACTAGTTCAATGCTGCTAGTGGATGCAGGTGAACATACCCCCGGGACCCTGGCCGCCGGCCACTCATACTACATACCTCCCAACTGTCTCCAAACCAGAACACCAATACTGATGCGTGGTACAGATCTGGATTAAGGTGTGTGTGGGGGCCCTTGGGCAACCAACTTGTGGGGGCCCTTAGCAAAATCAAATCATGCTTTCAAGCACCCCCACCCCCTCCCCCACACTCCTCCCTGAAGTTAACTTACCTCAGCAGCTCATTCACTAACGGTACTATTGTGGGCAGGGCTGGCATCAGAAATTGTAGGGCCTGGGACTGCCAGAATAGGCAGGGCCCCTCATCTTCTGCTCCTTCTGCAGCCCCCACAACTTACCATTCTGGGTGCCAGATGCTGGTCCGGAACAAGGCAACCAGGTGGAGTCCAGAGCAAGCTGCCACAGAAGTACAGCACCACCAGTATTTAAAATTTGGAGCAAGCCACGAGCCAATCAGAACTCACGGACTGGCAGCTAATCAGGATCTGCTACTGTAAATTCAAAATGCCACTGGCTCTGCCCCTCTATGGCAGACTGCATGTTTGCTGAATCCACACCACTGCCATGCAAGCCCCCTTGCGGTCATGGCCTGGACTGGAGTCCCAGCAGTCCCCCCCTGTTGGCAGCCCTGATTGTGGGTAATGGGCTTGTAAAATGTTCTGGCTTGTAGGGGCTCCCAAGTGTGGGCACCCCTGGACGCCCACCAAAACTTGGCAGAGCATGCTGGCCCTTGTAGTCCGGCAAAGGGTGGCCTATCTTTGAGCCAGCCCACTGTGAGTTATGCGTTACTCTGCCATTGTCAGGAAGTAGAACTTTAGCTTGGCTGCAATTACTGTATTTGTTCTGTATATGCACACACTGTAGGTAAATAGGAATGAGTAATGTATTTTGCTGTTTGGAAATCATCTATTATTTATAGTAATTATCTGTGCCTGTGGAGGTACGAGTGAGGGTTAAGGTGAACAATTAGATGTCTGTTAGGACGCACTATATTATTCTAATGGTCCCAACCAGTTTCGGTAATGCTGTCGCTATGATTTGCTCTTAGCCCGTATTTACTGCTTTGTTTTAATTTTGTTTAACCTTAGTTCCCATAATGTTTCCTTTATTTATTCCCTTTGGTCGGCAGAGTTTGGGCCGTTATTACAGGAAATCAAGGTAGAAACAAAATGACTCTAAAATGTTTTTATTGAAGATTAATCCGTTTAGAGCCATTTAAGTTGCTCGATCAATAGACATAAGATACAGCAGTTATTTCAATATCAAAATCAATTCATAATATATAATATTCCTCAGGACGTACAGATCTATGTCCCACTTAATGATGGAAGATTCAGCATTATCTGTGCCCCATCTCCTGGTTCTAAAGTCATTTACATATGTACTGTATACCTAATGTATATCACTGCAGGCTGGCATATACTCATGTGGGCACCACTGCAGGCTGGCGTATACTCATGTGGTCATCACTGCAGGCCGGCGTATACATTACTCATGTGGTCCTCACTGCAGGCCGGCGAATACTCATGTGGTCATCACTGCAGGCCGGCATATACTCATGTGGGCACCACTGCAGGCCGGCGTATACTCATGTGGTCATCACTGCAGGCCGGCGTATACACATGTGGGCACCACTGCAGGCCGGCGTATACTCATGTGGGCACCACTGCAGGCCGGCGTATACTCATGTGGTCATCACTGCAGGCCGGCGTATACTCATGTGGGCACCACTGCAGGCCGGCGTATACTCATGTGGTCATCACTGCAGGCCGGCGTATACTCATGTGGGCACCACTGCAGGCCGGCGTATACTCATGTGGGCACCACTGCAGGCTGGCATATACTCATGTGTTCACCACTGCAGGCCGGTGTATACTCATGTGGCCACCACTGCAGGCCGTGCATATACTAATGTGAGCTCCACTGCAGGCCGGCGTATACTCATGTGGGCACCACTGCAGGCCGGCATATACTCATGTGGGCACCACTGCCTGCTGGCGTATACTCGTGTGGTCACCACTGCAGGCCGGCATATACTCATGTGGTCACCACTGCAGGTCCGTGTATACTCATGTGGTCACCACTGCAGGCTGGCATATACTCATATGCGCACCACTGCAGGCCAGCGTATACTCATGTGGTCACCACTGCAGGCCGGCGTATACTCATGTGGTCACCACTGCAGGCCGGCATATACTCATGTGGTCACCACTGCCTGCTGGCGTATACTCATGTGGTCACCACTGCAGGCTGGCGTATACTCATGTGGTCACCAGTGCAGGCCGGCATATACTCATGTGGTCACCACTGCAGGCCAGCGTATACTCATGTGGGCACCACTGCAGGCCGGCGTATACTCATGTGGGCACCACTGCAGGCCGGCGTATACTCATGTGGGCACCACTGCAGGCCGGCGTATACTCATGTGCACACCACTGCAGGCCGGCGTATACTCATGTAGACACCACGGCAGGCCGGCGTATACTCAAGTGGTCACCACTGCAGGGCCCCATATACTCATGTGGGCACCACGGCAGGCTAGCGTATACTCATGTGGGCACCACTGCAGGCCAGCGTATACTCAAGTGGGCACCACTGCAGGATGGCATATACTCATGTGGGCACCACTGAGGGCTGGCGTATACTCATGTGGGCACCACTGCAGGCCAGTGTATACTCATGTGGACACCACTGCAGGCCGGTGTATACTCAAGTGGGCACCACGGCAGGCTGGCATATACTCATGTGCGCACCACTGCAGGCCAGCGTATACTCATGTGGGCACCACAGCAGGCTGGCATATACTCATGTGGGCACAACAGCAGGCCCGCGTATACTCATGTGGGCACCACGGTAGGCCGGCATATACTCATGTGGGCACCACAGCAGGCCGGCGTATACTCATGTGGGCTCCACGGCAGGCTGGCATATATTCATGTGGGCACCACTGCAGGTCCCGTATACTCATGTGGGCACTACGGCAGGCCGGCATATACTCATGTGGGCACCACTGAGGGCTGGCGTATACTCATGTGGGCACCACTGCAGGCCAGTGTATACTCATGTGGACACCACTGCAGGCCGACGTAGACTCATGTAGACACCACGGCAGGCCCCCGCATACTCAAGTGGGCACCACAGCAGACTGGCAAATACTCATGTGCGCACCACTGCAGGCCCGCGTATACTCATGTGGTCACCACTGTAGGCCGGCTTATACTCATGTGGGCACCACTGCAAGCCGGCATATACTCATGTGGTCACCACTGTAGGCCGGCATATACTCATGTGGGCACCACTGCAGGCCGGCATATACTCATGTTGTCACCAGAGCAGGTCGGCGTATACTCATGTGGGCACCACTGCAGACCGGCGTATACTCATGTGGTCACCACTGCAGGCTGGCATATACTCATGTGGTCACCACTGCAGGCCGGCGTATACTCATGTGGTCACCACTGCAGGCCGGCGTTTACTCATGTGGTCACCACTGCAGGCCAGCGTATACTCATGTGGTCACCACTGCAGGTCGGCATATACTCATGTGGTCACCACTGCAGGCCCGCGTATACTCATGTAGTCACCACTGCAGGCCGGCGTATACTCATGTAGGCACCACTGCAGGTCGGCGTATACTCATGTGGGCACCACTGCAGGCCCCCGTATACTCATGTGGGCACCACGGCAGGCCGGCGTATACTCATGTGGGCACCACTGCAGGCCCCCGTATACTCATGTGGGCACCACGGCAGGCTTGCGTATACTCATGTGGGCACCACTTTAGGCCCCCATATACTCATGTGGGCACCACTACAGGCCCCCCGTATACTCAAGTGGGCACCACGGCAGGTCAGCGTATACTCATGTGGGCACCACTGCAGGCTGGCGTATACTCATGTGGGCACCACTACAGGCGCTCGTATGTGGGCACCATGGCAGACCGGCATATACTCATGTGGGCACCACTGCAGGCTGGCGTATACTCATGTGGGCACCACTGCAGGCCAGTGGGTGTGTACTGTATAAGCAGTATATATGTGAGTGTGGGCCTACCCAGTATACATAGATGCATGTAGAGTGGGTCTATTCTTTATCTAAGTAAATATACTGTAGTGTGGGGTTGTCCTGTGTATATACGTGGGTTAAGTATATAGGGGGTAATTCTAAGTTGAACGCAGCAGCAAGTTTGTTAGCAATTGGGCAAAACCAAGGCCCTCATTCGGAGTTGTTCGCTCGCTAGCTGCTTTTAGCAGCATTGCACACGCTAAGCCGCCGCCCTCTGGGAGTGAATCTTAGCTTATCAGAATTGCGAACGAAGTATTCGCAACATAGCGAAAAGAATTTTCTTTGCAGTTTCTGAGTAGCTCGAGATTTACTCCTCCAGTGCGATCAGTTCAGTGCTTGTCGTTCCTGGTTTGACGTCACAAACACACCCAGCGTTCGCCCAGCCACTCCCCTGTTTCTCCAGCCACTCCCGCGTTTTACCCGAAAACGCCAGCGTTTTTCCAAACACTCCCCTAAACGGCCAGTTTCCGCCCAGAAACACCCACTTCCTGACAATCACACTACGATCAGCAGAACGAAGAAAAAAACCTCGTAATGCCGTGAGTAAAATACCAAACTTATTAGCAAATTTACTTGGCGCAGCCGCAGTGTGAACATTGCGCATGCGCAGTTTGCGGAAAATCGCACCGATGCGAAGGAAAATAACGAGCGAACAACTCGGAATGAGGGCCCATGTGCAGTGCAGGGGGGACAGATGTAACATGTGCAGAGAGAGTTAGATTTGGATGGGTTATTTTGTTTCTGTGCAGGGTAAATAGTACTGGCTGCTTTATTTTTACACTGCAATTTAGATTTCAGTTTGAATACACCCACCCAAATCTAACTCTCTCTGCACATGTTATATCTGCCTTCCCTGTAGTGCACATGGGCCCTCATTCCGAGTTGTTTGCTCGTTGACGATTTTCGCAACGCAGCAAATAGGTTGAAAATGCGCATGCGCATGGTACGCACAGCGCATGCGCTTAGTAATTTAACTAAGAACTTAGTAGATTTACACAAGCTCGAGCAAAGTTTTTTCAACGCTCGAGTGATCGTAGTGTGATTGACAGGAAATGGGTGTTTCTGGGCGGCAACTCAGCGTTTTCACGGCGTTTGCTAAAAACGCAGGTGTGCCAAGGAAAAACACAGGAGTGGCTGGAGAAACGGGGGAGTGGCTGGCCGAACGCAGGGCGTGTTTGTGACGTCAAACCAGGAACTAAACTGACTGAACTGATCGCTATCTGTGAGTAGGTCTGGAGCTACTCAGAAACTGCAAGGAATTATTTAGTAGCAGTTCTGCTAATCTTTCGTTCGCTATTCTGCTAAGCTAAGATACACTCCCAGAGGGCGGCGGCCTAGCATGTGCAATGCTGCTAAAAGCAGCTAGCGAGCGAACCACTCGGAATGAGGGCCACAAATGCTAACAAATTTGCTGCTGCGATCAACTCAGAATTAGGTCCATAGTGTTAGTCTATCCTATATATATGCGAGCAGTGCTATTTTTGTAGGAAAATAGGTTCAGGAACTGTGGGCGGGGCAGAGGTGAGCGGTGATGTGGGTGGAGCTACCAAAGGGGCGGGGCATCAATTGGTACATAAACTTTGTTTTTAAAACACAAAATGCCCTGAGTACTACTGCCATATATACACATAATGCCACCAGTAGTGCCAGATACACATAATGCCCCCAATAGTGCCAGTTACACAATGCTCCCAACAGTGCCAGAGACACAATGCCCCCAGCAGTGCCAGATACACAATGCCCTCAGCAGTACCAGATACACAATGCCCCCAGCAGTGCCAGTTACACAATGCCCCCAGCAGTGCCAGTTACACAATGCCCCCAGCAGTACCAGTTACACAATGCCCTCAGCAGTGCCAGTTACACAATGCCCCAGCAGTGCCAGTTACACAATGCCCCCAGCAGTACCAGATACACAATGCCCTCAGCAGTACCAAATACACAATGCCCCCAGCAGTGCCAGTTACTCAATGCCCCCAGCAGTGCCAGTTACACAATGCCCCTAGCAGTACCAGATACACAATGCCCCCAGCAGTGCCAGTTACACAATGCCCTCAGCAGTGCCAGTTACACAATGCCCCAGCAGTGCCAGTTACACAATGCCACCAGCAGTACCAGATACACAATGCCCCCAGCAGTGCCAGTTACACAATGCCCCCAGCAGTGCCAGTTACACAATGCCCCCAGCAGTGCCAGTTACACAATGCCCCCAGCAGTGCCAGATACACAATGCCCTCAGCAGTGCCAGATACACAATGCCCACAGCAGTGCCAGATACACAATGCCCCCAGCAGTGCCAGATACACAATGCCCTAAGCAGTGCCAGATACACAATGCCCCCAGCAGTACCAGATACACAATGCCCTCAGCAGTGCCAGTTACACAATGCCCTCAGCAGTGCCAGTTACACAATGCCCTCAGCAGTGCCAGTTACACAATGCCCCCAGCAGTGCCAGTTACATAATGCCCCCAGCAGTGCCAGATACACAATGCCCCCAGCAGTGCCAGTTACACAATGCCACCAGCAGTGCCAGTTACACAATGCCCTCAGCAGTGCCAGTTACACAATGCCCCCAGCAGTGCCAGATACACAATGCCTCCAGCAGTGCCAGTTACACAATGCCCCAAGCAGTGCCAGATACACAATGCCCTCAGCAGTGCAGTTACACAATGCCCCCAGCAGTGCCAGTTACACAATGCCCTCAGCAGTGCCAGTTACACAATGCCCCCAGCAGTGCCAGAGACACAATGCCCCCAGCAGTGCCAGTTACACAATGCCCACAGCAGTGCCAGATACACAATGCCCCCAGCAGTGCCAGTTACACAATGCCCACAGCAGTGCAGTTACACAATGCCCCCAGCAGTACCAGTTACACAATGCCCCCAGCAGTGCCAGTTACACAATACCCCCAGCAGTGCCAGAGACACAATGCCCCCAGCAGTGCAGTTATACAATGCCCCCAGCAGTGCCAGTTACACAATGCCCTCAGCAGTGCCAGAGACACAATGCCCCCAGCAGTGCCAGAGACACAATGCCCCCAGCAGTGCCAGATACACAATGCCCTCAGCAGTGCAGTTACACAATGCCCCCAGCAGTGCCAGTTACACAATGCCCTCAGCAGTGCCAGTTACACAATGCCCCCAGCAGTGCCAGAGACACAATGCCCCCAGCAGTGCCAGTTACACAATGCCCACAGCAGTGCCAGAGACACAATGCCCTCAGCAGTGCAGTTACACAATGCCCCCAGTAGTGCCAGTTACACAATGCCCTCAGCAGTGCCAGTTACACAATGCCCCCAGCAGTGCCAGAGACACAATGCCCCCAGCAGTGCCAATTACACAAGGCCCTCAGCAGTGCCAGTTACACAATGCCCCCAGCAGTGCCAGAGACACAATCCCCTCAGCAGTGCAGTTACACAATGCCCCCAGCAGTGCCAGTTACACAATGCCCACAGCAGTGCCAGATACACAATGCCCTCAGCAGTGCAGTTACACAATGCCCCCAGCAGTGCCAGTTACAGAATGCCCTCAGCAGTCCCAGTTACACAATGCCCCCAGCAGTGCCAGAGACACAATGCCCCCAGCAGTGCCAGTTACACAATGCCCTCAGCAGTGCCAGTTACACAATGCCTCCAGCAGTGCCAGAGACACAATGCCCCCAGCAGTGCCAGTTACACAATGCCCACAGCAGTGCCAGAGACACAATGCCCCCAGCAGTGCCACAGACACAATGCCCCCAGCAGTGCCAGTTACACAATGCCCTCAGCAGTGCCAGTTACACAATGCCCCCAGCAGTGCCAAAGACACAATGCCCCCAGCAGTGCCAGTTACACAATGCCCACAGCAGTGCCAGTTACACAATGCCCACAGCAGTGCCAGAGACACAATGCCCCCAGCAGTA